>NC_090194.1:4647423-4964923 GCF_024679245.1 Pseudorasbora parva | reverse complement strand
TTGCGTGTGCGCGCCGAACTGGTCCGCGATTCACGTGGACAGTGTGAAGAACACGGACGACTCGGGAGCGCGCTTGTTCAGGAAAGTAACCTGTGCATTCGTTTTAGACGATTGTAATGTATTTAGTTCAATAAAACACGTGTCCAGTAAGCGGGGTGATGGTGTTAATGATTTACCTCAGACATGAGCGAGAGTGAGCTGCAGTGCATAGCGCTCAGACTGCAGAGAATGTGCTCAGTGAAAAAACGCCCTTTTCTTTCTGAAGTCGAATAAAAGTTAAACAGAAAATATGGTAGTTTATGTAGGCAATAACTGCATTTTTGGTTTAGAATATTAATGCTAATGTCAACCATTTTCTTTCTCTATTAATGTTTGCTGCTACATCCTTTGTCTGACTGCTCTCACTTTTTCCAACTACGGGCTCAGATCAAACTCAGATCAGACAGAAAATGCGCGCTGCGTTTTGTTATGTCTGCCCCCCCACCCCCCACCCCACACACACACACACACATAAATATACAATACACTAAATTATTTATATACTACGCAAATCATGCAGCAGTGCCATCTATCTTTATTTCGCGATCCATTTTTTTCGACCTCGATGCGTTTCGTCACGTTTTGTATCGCGATATTTTGTCAAACGATATTTCGTCCCATCCCTAATATGAGGTGTGTGTGTGTGTGTGTGTGTGTCAGATCTGCTTCAAGGTCTTCATGATAATGTGGCATTTCTGTGTTTAGCATCCAGTATTACTGTAATCCTATTGTCTTTTATGAGTTTAATAAAAAGCTCCGTCTCGTCTTCTCTCCAAACCGAACCATCATCTGTAAAGAATGATCGACTTTTACGCGCGCCAGGTTGACGCGAGTAGAGCGAAATGTTTGAATTTGCATGGTAACTCAAATGTTTGTTGGGTTTTTTTGTTTTTGTTTTTACCACTTTCGTTATTTTGGCTAGATATTTCATTTGATGGGCATGTGAATTGAATTTAGAAATGCTTTGGAAAAGAAAAAAATGGCATTTAATAAACGAAATATTTTTTTTTAAATGAAGACCGCGTTTGGAGTGAGTGCATGCAAAATAATTAATTCCCTGAGTCCACAAATAAAAATAGACAGTTTATAGTTTATAATTATGTCTTGAACTTATCTGTATAGCTAAAAATGACAAGAGTATTGTGAATTGTTTCATCTCTCTTAAAGGAAGAAGGAAAAAATGAGAACGTCGGCGCTTTTATCGGCCGTGGGTTAAAAAAAACATAGCCTAACTACGAAAATAAATAGGCTACGTTTAGGACTAAACATTAGCCTGTTATATTATTATTTTAATTTATATGTTCATTATGAAAAGTGAGCAGCATGAGTAAGAATCGCAATATGTTTGTGACCTGGGGAGTCACATGATTTTGATCACTTCGAGTTTTATTTTCTAGAAAGTCTTTCTTAATTTTTTTTTTTCGTTTTGTATAAATTGTATTTTTATTTTTATCGATGTTTCATCAATTAATTGCCTGTTTATTAAATAAGAAGCAAACTAAGATCGTCTGGAATGGATTGACGTGCGTAACTGGCCTGTTTCCTCGGCCTTTGAGTAAGGCTGAAACTATAGGCTATCTCTTTCTGTTTTAATACATTTCTTGAATATATGTCTTAATTACTGTATATATAGCCTGTAGTCCTTATTAGGAGAAAATATATGTCCTTTTAACTACATTATCTTTACGGTGTGGAATTGAGTGGAAAATATAATATATTGGCCCTATGTTGCAGCAATGCGTCACCGCAACAGGTGACCTGTAAATGCGAAAAAACCGTTTCCATTGCAGTTTTGCGAAAATGTCCTTTTTCGAATTGCCTGAAAAACCACCTCATGAGAGCGTAAAAACTTTTTTGTGATATATGGGAGTTTTTGCAAAATTGCCGCGTTTCCATTAGGCGTGTTTTCAATTCGCAATTTCAATATGCGCAATTTGAAGGGTAATGGAAACGCGCCTAGTTTAGCTTTATAAACCGAAAAAACATGATTTCCCCACCACCTTTTTCATCAGGCACACAATGCATTAATATATGACAGTATGTAGCCCAGCCCATAACTAATACATTGAGATGTACAACAGTTCTCCTTATTAATTATTAACGTTTTTCACGCTCTCCTGATAACGGCGCATTGTATGAAATGCAAATAGACAAATAAGGATGTCTAGTTTAAAAGGCAAGATGAAAGTTATGATTTGAAGAGCTCTTAAAAATCACGGTCCATATCATATTACGTTTTTGCTTTCAGTAGAAAAATAAAACAAATATATTACAAGCATAGATTAATACAATTGTAGTATCAGAAATGTAATATATATTTGGTTCTAAATGTAAAATAACACTATAGTGTTCACTGTATGAATTAAATCTAGATTAATCTAGAAGAAAAAAAATCATACTGACCCCAAACCAGTTATTGTTTATTACAAACCTGAAAATTGTAAACAAGTTCATCACAGGAGAGGTATATTGCAGTCATTAACTTACTTTTTTAATGTAATTTAAATTAACTCCAGGGCTCACTTGAAAAAGAGACTACTGTCTCAATGTGACTACCCTGGTAAAACGAAGGGAAAAATAAATAAATAAATAACTTAAAAAATTTGGACAAAATGAATGTCATATCATTGACTCAAATGCAAATAGCTTATGTAACCATAAGGAAGTGGCTATTCTGTTCGCTGATGTAGTTTTGCATAATTCAAACTTTGTGTTGGTAAACTCTTAAATAAACACTTCCTCCATTAATAGGTTTTTACCACAGCAGTGACCTGTGATTCTTAAGTTTAGAAGCGCACAATACATTTTAAAGTAATAGAACTTGAAGATTGCCATCTTTAACTCATCCTTATGTGGTTTCAAACCCATATTGACTTTCTTTCTTCTGTAGATCGCAAAAAAATGTCAAAAGAACATGGCTATTCCAAGTAGGTGGAGTATCAGGAAAATGTCAGACGCTTTAATGTTCAAGCAGAGCAGGTCACATGACTGGTTTGTTTCTCCTCACGTGACCATCGCATGATTGGAGGCGCATGCACCCTGCTGGCTCATCGATCATGTCTGTCTCCACTCCAGAGAGATGGAGATACAGGGTGGGTCTAGATTGGGCAAGATTCCCACAGATCTTTCATTTCTCCTCTGAAATGCGCCTGTTGGCGACATAAGGGAGTGTAGGGTAAAGCCGACGGTGTCCAGTTACCCTGGCGTCGGATGATAACGGCATCAAACATCAAGTCCACGTCGTCTTCTGGCTTTGATCTTTCACTTGAGCCCCATGGACGTGTACACTTGCAGCGCACTCGTGCTCGGCACAGGCGTTTTGTGTTGGCTCTGAAAAGTCTTTTGTTGTCACGTGGCCAAGCCTTTGTGCAGGTTTAAATGGTGGATGTTATCTGTAAAAGAGAGGGCATTCTGTAGACCACCCATGCTCACTGTGCAGCATATTTTCACATTCCCACTTCAAAAGGCTGCGTATGCACTAATATTGGGTGGCAATTTGTTGGGGAGTGTGTAATTACTCTGTTGTCTTTGAAATGGGTTGTTGAGAGGGGTGGAAGTGGCTTTTCATTTAAGCATGTCTAGAAGTGGTTTCTATGTAGATCCTCGGAAAATTGTGATTAGACTAGTGCCTGTGAATATTAAACCACAAAAAGACTATTTAAATATGAATCCTGCCTGTTCTGCATGTCTCTGTGTGAATGAACTCATACTGAAGCACTTGTGACACGCAGAGTTTTCAGTCAAATAACTATCTGATTCAATAGTTTGTTTATTAAATGGAGAAATAAAATGTTGGGGAGGCTAAAATGAAACCTGCAGTGCTCACGATCTGCCAGTCTGTTTCCATGCGTGACTCCTCCCCCTCCCGCTCAGACTCCCGGTTCAAAAAAATCTGGTCCTTCTGCTATTACGAATAAACAGCCAAAATTGAGCTTAGCATTATCTCTTTTAATGTGATAAAACACTAAATACTAATTTTGACTATGTAGGTATGTAAGTTACGGTGGTGTAAGGTGCTGGAAAAAGTTTTTAAATGGACCTTGAAAGTGCTTGAATTTGACCTTGGAAAAGGTAGTAGTATTTTTCCATGTTTTCATTTTAAGAGTAAAGCTCTGCTGTGCAGCACTTTGTTTGACAAAGTTCAATTTCATATGATTAAGTATTATTTAATGATTAAGCATTTTAAAGATTTTAACACAATTGTGTCAGAAAGTCACAATTGAAAGTCAGATTAGTGATTTTTTATTTATTTATTTTTTTAAAGAATTGTTTGTATCAACTTGCAGATGAAAGGGGAAACAGATCTGAATTATTATGTGAGGAAAAAGTTGCATAAAAAAAAAATCTGTTTTGGAAACCAGCTTTCATCGTTTTCTCTGTCATTTGAATCCAGAAGTTTGCGATGATATAATCCCGTTCAGATCTGGTTCCCTGTGGAGAGAGGCGGCGTTGTCCTCCTTCGCTGTCTGTGGGAGGTTTCATGAATGGCATGATAAGCTGCAGCGCTGAATGAGTCTCCCAGTGTCGGCGGGGTAGAGAAAGCCTTGAGGGATCCTGCTCTTGCTCTCGGAGCGCAGATGGCTGTGGAGCCCAGCCAGAGAACTAATAATGCTCAGGATATCAATGCACGTCTCACACACGCACACGCACGCTCTTTCTCGCTCTCTCACCATGTCAGCGCTGAACGCTCACGCCCTGAGCTGTGGCACCTTAGCAGATGCTTCTTCACTTGGTTAGCAGAATTTATAAAGTCACTACATTGGAAACTGGCAGTGAGTTTTGAAGGCATTTCAAAAAAAATTATGCTGTTTTCATTCATTTTCTTAATGGTATTATAATAATGATTGACCAATATTTTGTCAACAAAAATAATACAAAACAAAATTCTCTACCTAATTTCTGGTTTAAATAAAATCTAACACATTTTAAATAAATTTTAAAATAACAAAAAATAAAATTTGTGAATTTTTAAAATGTTAAATTGTCATTTAATCCTGTGATGCGAAGCAGAATTTTCAGCATCGTTACTCCAGTCTTCAGTGTCACATGATCCTTCAGAAATCATTCTCATATGATGATTTGGTGGTCATGAAACACTTTAATGAAACACTTGCTGAATAAAAGTAATAATTTCTTTCAAAAAAGCTTACTGACCACAAACTTCTGAATCATAGAGTCTGTCAACCCCTGACCACCCTGCTCTCTTCATATCAGAATCATCATCTGTCATTGCATAACCCGTCAGCTGACCATTAGTTTGGACACGGTGTAAGTCTTTTGAGGAAGTCTGGAATGGAAGGATTCTAACAAATGTCAACGAGCCAAGACGGTTTCAGTTATTTAGGGCACAAATACAAACGCTGTGACAGTTTGAATTATTAACACATTGACCTCCTTCAACTCTCTCTCTCTCTCTCTCTCTCTCTCTCTCTCTCTCTCTCTCTCTCCAGATCTGATCCAGTGCACCAACGAGATGAATGTGAACATTCCTCAGCTGGCCGACACGCTGTTCGAGCGCACCACCAACACCAGCTGGGTGGTCGTGTTCAAATCTCTCATCACCACTCACCACATTATGGTCTACGGCAATGAGGTCAGCCTCCCCACACACACACACACACACACTCGCCACCTTTAGCCTGATTTCTCTAGCCTGATGAACTCCTGAATAGTTCACCCAAAAACATCATTTTATATTATATTATATTAATTACAATTATTATTATTTTTAAATTGTATTTCATAGTTTTTTATTTTAATTACATTTCATTTCATTTTAATTTATATTATATTAATTACAATTATTATTATTTTTAAATTGTATTTCATAGTTTTTTATTTTAATTACATTTAATTTTAATTTATATTACATTTATTACATTTCATTATTTTTTTATTCATTTTATTTTATTATTTTAATTACATTTAATTTCATTTTAATGCATATTATGATTACATTTCATTATTTTTATTTTTATTACATGTCATTATTTATATATAAAACGTCATTTATATTTATTTTAATTGCATTATTTAATTATTATTATTATTTATTTATTTTAAGAATATCCTGGCCACTCTTGAATGATTCAGAACATAATGAATTAGAACTGCGGTTGTTAGTCTCAAAAATGGCAATACCTTTGTGTCTTTTGTGACGTTTTACAACCCTGGTCACCATTCACTTTCATTTTACTTAAAAGAGTGGCCAGGGTTCACCTTGTGTTCATGGAAGAAAGTAAGTCTGGTTTGAAACAACATGAGTAAATAAAAACAGAATTTACATTTTTTTTGGTAAACTAATCCCTCATCCGTTTGTATTTTCAGCAGTGTTTGATCACAGATTTGTTTTAGGGCTCTAGCTCTAGTCCATCAGTTTTACCGTTGTGGCTTTGACAATACTGTTTATTTGTATTGTGTGGTTAACTTCAGAATAAATTGAACAAGAACTCTCTGTTCTTTATTTTGACAGAGATTTGTACAATATCTGGCCTCTAGGAACACATTATTCAACCTCAGTAATTTTTTGGACAAAAGCGGGTTACAAGGTAGGTGCTTTCAGCCCGACACTTCATTACTCATTCTGTTTTTCCAAACACATTGCAGCTGCGTCATCCATTTTCATGAGCAACCAAACCTATGACAAATGCAGACGTGATTAATATTTGAGGAGCTGGCTGAACATGCTCCTGCGTTTTCACAGTTCAATCATTTTAATGTTAGTCATGGTCAGATGTGGTGTTGGAGGGTCTGCGGTGGAAGCGTTAGGTCCTGTTTCTCGCTATTTCTCTGTTTTTCTGTCTGCTCTTCTCTTCCTGAACTCCCTTTTGGGACCCGTTCAGCAACATGGCCGACTTTCAGCTTAAATAAAGCACTTGTAGTTTTATTTACCCAAGGCTTTTCCCATGTTAAGAAGCTGCCTGCCAGCCAGCAATCACAGGACGCAGCAGGGGAATCAGAGGAGAGTCTTTCAAGAAAGACTAGGCCAATTTTCTAAAAGTGTCTAGAACTGAATGAAATATGAAATCAAATGTACTTTACTGTCCCTCCAAGGGAAATTTGAAGTGGACTTCAAATAGCCAGCATTTAAACAGATCTGATACATTATAAAATTATACATCACATAATCAATCACACAATACATATCAAACACAAAAATAGTTAGAGCGTCACTGATCCATATTCAACAATCTGATTGATACCGGCACAAAATATCATAATAGGGGAGAAGTGCATGCGATGGGTCAATTAAAATCCGTTTTGCATCTTTCAGTGCATTGCTGGTACAGGGACTGAATGCTGGGATAGTCTTTCAGTTCAATAATTTTCATTGCAGTTCAAATTATATATATAATTTTAACAGAGAGATTACCAAACCAAGAAGACAAGCCATACCATAACTTCAGGCTCTGATGTTCCTTCTCAGGAACCCTGCAATACTTCACCTTAATCCTACATTTAATAGTTTTTGGTTTTGATGGGCATTTTTTATTTATTATTTTTTTATATAGTCCTATTATATGTTATTTTATTTATCCAATGGCCAACATTCATGATGTTAAAGACAAGTAAAATACAGTACAAATCTGCACAAAAAATAAATAAATAATAACTTTTTTTTAAGTGTATATATAGAAACATTTCCCCACCCTAACCCTCATTATTCAAAATGAATAGAATAAAGACAACAACTATAGCATTTTAAATATATATATATGTGTGTATGTATATATATGTATATATATATATATATATATATATATATATGTATATGTATTTATATGTGTAATTAATTTTTATATAAGTAAAAAATATAAGAGAATTTAAAATGTCATACAGGGACTTTCATGGACATTTTTGAGTGCTGCAATAAATTATTGAATCAGTGTTTTAAAGATGAAGACAGACACAGTTTGAACAAATGAATTCACAGAAATGAAACTTTGGTTTTACTGAGGATTAAATCAGAAATGATACTAAAATATTTCTCCTTGTTGTCATACTTGCATAATTATTGTAAAATATTTTGTAAATATTTAATATGTATTGGCCAGCCATATTTGTGATAATTTTTTGGGTTGTATCTTTTGGCTCTTTAGTATCCTTATCTTATAGTATCCTGTATTTGAGTTTTTTGATTTCTGACAAGCGGCATAGACAAGTACACATCACGATGACCTGCCGTGCGTAGTAAAGTCAGATAAAGCTTGCGGATTCTAGGCTGTCATGCATTATACTAACCCTGTGGAAACCGAAGTGTTTTTTCCTCTTAGCAATAAAAATGAGTCACAATCATACTAAAATAATGTGCCCATGATTCAACTAAGACATCTAGGACTATCATTTTTAACTCTCTAGAATCAGAACAGATTTCTAGATAGGGTCGGTGTGAACTCAGAAGACAACATGTTCTGTTCTTCATGCAGGATATGACATGTCCACCTTCATCCGGAGGTACAGCCGCTACCTGAACGAAAAGGCAGTCTCATACAGACAAGTGGCTTTTGACTTCACAAAAGTAAAACGAGGGTATGTCTGTTTTCTAATTTCTTAAAGGGAAGTTCTCTCATTTACACTTTTTAATGATTTGTGTGGTTGTCGTTTCCGTTGTTTAAGGGCGGAAGGCGTAATGAGAACTATGAACACAGAGAAGCTCCTAAAGACCATCCCCATTATCCAAAACCAGATGGATGCACTCCTCGACTTCAATGTGAGTTTTGATGACAGCAACTAGACTTTGCTACCAGCTTTGGTCCGCTAAAAGCTTGCCCTTTTGTCAATGCTCTCTTCCATTTAAATTTTTTCCCCCTAACTATCAGTTCTTGCAGCAATCGTCCCAAACCAAATTGAGTTTGGCTTTTGTGTCTGCAGGTAAATGCCAATGAGCTCACAAACGGGGTCATTAACGCCGCATTCATGCTTCTGTTTAAAGACGCCATCCGTCTGTTCGCGGCCTATAATGAAGGGATCATCAACTTGCTTGGTGAGCTGTTCTCCAACTTAAGCTTTCAAAACTCTCTGTGGGCTGCCCTACATATTGACGTTTACCAGTTATCTCTTCTGTTAGTTCCTGTCACAGAGACCTTTAAACTTCAAAATATTAACCCACTCATCGACAGCTGCATAGGACTCTGACCTGACATGTCACTCAGTTTTATGACGGCTTGTTTATGGCCTGAAAGTTGTAGCTCATAAAACAAACCCTTCATGCACAATATCAGTAGTCTCAGGCATAATTGTTTTTAGGCCAAGTAAGGCCAACATTACTGTTTAGAGCTGTAAAACACAGCTGATTTCAACTAGAAGAGATGATTAGCTAGAGAGTGCGATTAAAGTATATAATGTCACCGTATTTTCTTTTTAAAGATTGATAATATGATGTTGCGAACACAGAATTCAATAAAAAAATTCAAAAACGTAATGTTTGCAATGAAGAAAGTGTTTTTTCTTCTTCCTTGTAACTAACTATTGAATAATAAAAATAAGTGCTGTCAATCAAATTATTCACATTTTTTTGTAATTAATTGCGTTTCATTTTATTCATGATAAAATGTTTTTCTATAGTTTATAATGTTTTATATTGTTTTAATGGCATCTTTTTTGAATGAAGGCCAGTGTCACTGATACTAATACTGATGTCTCTATGAAACATTAATGATAGCCATTCAACATTACAGTATCATTGAAAGGCTTTAAAAATAACTTTTAATTTAAGTTAACATAAAACAATCTTCACATAAACCCATTATAATGAATGTCATGTTTACCTGTGGCCTTCCTACCTTTAGACATTCTTAACTGCATAAATTATAATTTAAATAATATTTACTAAAGCTGCAGTGTTCTCTGTTGCCTTTGTTCTTTGATGAACGACAGAATCACAGTAACTGGTTTATTAGGCTGTTGTCTCTTTAAGATCTGCCACTGCCAAGCATGACGTGGATCTGACTCTGTCACGCATCTAATTTCCTCACAACTCTTTAATTTCATATTAGACGTTATTTAACAAATTTATGACTGCTCTTATGAGAATACACGACAAAATAGGGATTTTGGATAATTTCTAAATAGCGTGTGTCTGTCTGAGCATTGTGTGTGTCACATAGTAAGGACATTCACATTCAGCACGTTCTCTTTGTCTTGTCGCGCTTGTTTTAGAGCAGTTGATTGAATGAGTATGATCAAATAACACAAGCCCAAGGATGACAGTAAAAACAGATGCTACATTTATTGCTTTAAAATATTTAACGCATTAAACTGAGGGGGAAAAAAAATCACATTTTAATATCCTTAAATGTAATTTATTAGATATTTATTCATTAGAAAATGATATTTCAGGTGAATAGGTTCCACAAACAGAAACATAATCAGGACTGAATTAACTAAAGTGCACAAAAACCAGATCCGAGTGAGTCCACTTTCAAAATTAGCTAAAAGTGAATGCAAAGAGATCCGGTTACATTTGTGTCTGCAAAAGAGGTTTCGTTCAGTTCCATTAAATCAAAAGACATTGCTTTCAAGCTAAGTGTTTGCAAGACCTGTTTGAAGAGCTGCTGTTTTATTATTTTTATTCCACCTTATTTTGTATATCTGATACCCAAGCAGCAGCAATATGAGATTTTCATATTGCAGTTCTAATCGCTGGTGCGGTATTTGTTAAAACGATCTCAAAATGATAAGTTGAGCAGCCCTACTTAACAGTGTTTGTGTTGGGTGGCTCTGTACAGCTGCATCCGTTGGCTTCGATCAGTGGTTACATGTTGGATGAGAGTTTCTGTGAGAGACTGAGATGCTAGTGAGAGCTGCTTCGGGTCATGTTGTGCTGACAGATGCCAAACATAACTCGGTCTGGTGAAGTCACAGAGTGAAGCAAGCAAGCCCCCTTAAAATGTGGTGGGAACTGGGAGTGCAAACCTATTTACAAATCTAACTTCATACTTTTTCCCATCTGCAGAGAAGTACTTTGACATGAAGAAAGCCCAGTGTAAAGAAGGCCTGGACATCTATAAGAAATTCCTCACTCGAATGACGAGAATCTCAGAGTTTCTCAAAGTGGCAGAGGTAGGATGATGTAACCCAGCTCATATAATGAGCCAATACGCATGGGGCGCACATTAAAAACTCTTTCCTGCTCATTACAGCAAGTGGGAATCGATCGAGGGGACATACCGGACCTGTCACAGGTGAGGACTCAAATATATTGGTCTTGGTTTTGAGGAAAAACCTACTGACTGTCAGCTTTCCCTTTCTGTACTTATCTGCCATTCTGCCTTCTTCCTGCAAGACACAGCTTGAGCTCCACAGCAGAACTTAGCACGGCTACATTAGATTTAAACGAGTGCGTGTTGTAGAACTCTCTTAACCTGCAGTTACCTAGAAATCTTAATACTTAACACAAGTTGTAGAATGAAAGTCATTTGAGAGTTCTAGAACTGCAGCTAATTTGCTTGTGCAGTGCGGCTGCAAGCCCGCAGGCCTTTAGCGGACGGTGCATGTGGACATCTCTGCATGACACTGGTGGGGGAAACTGTTCTGTCTTTAATGCTTGATTCATACAGCACATAAAGGTGTGATCCTGTACGCAGCTTACACGTTCTTTTCAACAACTAGGTTTTACATGTTTGTGTGTGTTCAGGAGACCATATAAAAAGAATGTGACTTTTTGTAAGATTGCAGCAGGGCAGAATCATCATTAAAGGGTACATAACACACACACTTTCTGCCAGTCTCATGTTAATCTTGAGTATATATAATCTATAGAGTAGGATTGCATCCTTAATATATCCTAAGAGTTTTTAGTTGGATCATATTTAAAAAAGACAAAAAAGACATACCCGTTGTAGTGGAGACATGCAGTGGGCGGAGCTAAATAATCATAAGCACACACACAAAATATATTATGGCATTATCCACGAGGCCTGTTGCATGAAGCTAGCTGAACAAACTGAGTTTCAGAGTAGGTTTAGAGTTGACAAATCCAGATAAATCCAACCTGGTTTAGATCAAGTTCAACCGTTTCCCATCCAAAGCTCGGATTAAACTTTCTCTGCCAACTCAGGTTTAATTCAGAGTTAGCGATCAACTCTGAGGCGCCTGAAAGTGTGACACGTGCGGCAAACAACCAATCACAGTGTCCGTTTGATTCACTTCTCTTCTGAAGATTAAGTGATCGTTTTGAAAATTACGATGAAATTAAATATGTTTACAAGGCAGGAATAAACACTGCTGCCGCAGCGATAGTTTAACAAGGTAGCTTAAAGAATATCTGACTATATCAATGCATGATGTGAATTGAAGAAGTATGCAGAATAATTATAGGTTCACAAAGAGCTAAAATGAATACACATATTACAATTTGGCTAACTTGTCAATTAATATAATATTTATATGAACATTTTATATGAATTCAAAGTGATTATAATTCATATAATATAAAAATATAATAAATAATTAGCACCAAAAGATGCACAATTTTATTTCTAAAAAAAAAATTTTGGGGTTTGGGTTTGCAATCTCTAACCCAGAATAAAACCTGCTCCAGAGCAGGTTAGCCTGTGTAGTGTAAATTACCATGATGATGAACACTGATAAAAACCAATCCACCTTCTTGAGCCCGAAAAACCAGAGTTTGCTCAAACTAATCTCAAACTTACCTGGGTAACAACTGAAACCAGCTTTGTGCAACAGGCCACTGGACAACGTTCGATTCACGATTGGCTCGTGTTGCTTACATTTATATGCGGATTGCCAACAAAACACAGACATCTGATGCAGTTTCACTCACCGCCTGCAGTTTCCACTCATGACCGGGATATTTTAGCGCTGGGAACGCTCCATCTTTGGGCCTTGTTTATAAAACATTCATGCCAGGAACAATCAAACACACTTGCAGAACTCCGTTGCTGCCCCAGAACTGCATACTGTTTCCTTAACTCTTTCTTAACACACTTCTTTAGTGACACTGTTAATTTTGTGGTCTAAAAGCAAAATGACAGCGCTGCCAACGGCTCCCATAACCTGAACGAAGTTTGTTGACGTGTGCGCTTTTGCTCTCGCTCTAGTTGAATCCCAAAGGATTGTATTTGGAATAGAAATACTTCATCATGCTATATATATTTTTTAGCTTGTTGTCATGTTTAGCATGAGAGAACTCTTTAACTATGAGCCAAAATTCAGGAAATAGAATTAGACATCCCCTTTAATATCCCTCAATATTCAGAGGTCGTGATCAGTTAATAATAACGTAATTAAAAAGAAAAATAACATTCAGTTTGCAAGCTCTTTGGGTTTGTTTTTATTCTGCTTCACTATTTTGCAGTTTCTGAAATACTCTGAAAACGCCTCTGTTAAACTTCCACCTTTATATTCTGTATCTTTCCTTATCTTTCGTTTTCAGTTTACAGTTTGTGTAAGTACCTGCATCTCACTCTCTTCTCTCTGTGTCCGAAGCCTTTGGTTTGTACCGTTGCATGCTATCTGTGTTTGTGTACAGTAGTGATTCTCCAATTAGGGTGACATTTCTATCTGTAGTATTTTTATCTGTTTTTGTGTGTATAGTATTTAAAAATATATATAAAAAGTACAGATTTCAGTTCATTTAGTATTTGTGAACAACGTATCATTTAGTAATATGTAATCACTAATAATATATCATTTCTGTAATCACCCTAATATTTTGTCATTACTATCATGCCAAACATTTTACAAAACATTTTAAAAAAAGAAAAAGTTCTATTTAGGTATAATGGAATGAATTTTTTTTTTTTCATTTATTTATTTCAATAATAATACTAGTTTATTTATATCACCTCATGACATGTATTTTGACACAAGGTCTTTGGATTTGAGGATTATGTTTGTTTGGAGCATTTGACATCAGAATATTTTTTTTAAATGAGGCAATGTATTGGAGATTTTGCAGAGAAACAGTACAATGAATTGTATTTGACAACAGATATATGTTTGTATTTTTTTGTGCTAGAACCTCAAGTTCTGTCATGACCTCTTTAAAACTTTTCTTAAAAATGTGACCATTAAATTGCAACCTTAAATCATTACCATTAATAAGTACAACATTAAAAACTTTATTCTAAAATCTACTGGAAGGTTGTTCATAGTTAGGTCCTTGTTTAAGGAAATGAAAAGATTTCAAGTTGTCGAACACACCCCTAATTGAACAATCGTCCATAAGTGTTGCGTGTGAATGTTTGGTCTGTTAGTCCTGACCTGTAAGATAATGTAATGTTTCCATTCCTCCAGGCCCCTAGTAGCCTTCTGGATGCCCTCGAGCAGCATTTGGCTTCATTAGAGGGGAAAAAGGTCAAAGACTCCACAGCCGCCAGCAGGTACAGTGATTTACAAACAGTTCATTTTGAACTTTCTAGTATGTGAGGGGGTTTCTTTCTTCATGCTCTGCATTCAGCGAGTGTGTGCGACTTTTGGATGTGCCGAGTGTGTGTGTAGGTGTTTCAGGGATATTTGTGTCAGGTTAAAAGTTCTGTGCAGTTTTTCAAAGTAAGGGGGATTTTGAAAGTGTTATATTGTATTATGCAGACAAAAGTATATTACTGCCATCTAGACATTTTTCATTTACCTTAGAAGATATCTTTTTTCATATTTTGCACATGTAATAAGCTATTTATTTATTTATTTGAATTAACCATTTCATTTTCTTATTTTATTCAATGTTGTATATACTTTTAGGACAGTCAGCCAGAGGTGTTGTTTAAACTGTAAATTGTACAGGAGGAATTTACAGGAATTTGATGACTTGCAGTTTGGATGTAGGTTAAAAAAAATGCATGCTTTGCTAACATTGACCCTGGACTTCCACAAATAGAGTCAAAGTTGGTTCCTGTATCGGAGGCAGTAAAAATGTGCTCCGTGCTCATGCTAGTAGCGCTGCTGTCCACTAATGCAACCCTAGCGCTTTCAGCGGTGGCGTGTTTACTGTATCAGATCCTCTGCCTGTCTTTCCACTCAGAGCCAGTACGCTGTCCAATGCGGTGTCCTCCTTGGCCAACACGGGTATCTCTTTCACCAAAGTTGATGAGAGGGAAAAGCAGGCTGCTCTGGAGGAGGAGCAGGCTCGATTAAAAGCACTTAAGGTGCGTAACGCCATCTACAAAAGAGTGTAGATTTAGGGTTATATCGGCGGATACCCATTGAACAAGGTAATTAACCTGTTTGGTTTTTCCATTACCAAGGAGCAGCGTTTGAAGGAACTGTCCAAGAAGCCCTCCATATCCTCAACGACTGCATCTTCTCCCGTTTCCACTGAGACGGGAACCATCAGTACCGCCCAAGCCATTGACCTGTTCTCCACATCCAGTAGCTTTGCTAACAGGTAACAGCTTTATATATGTACAGTTAGGGCTGAGTAAGATTTGTTTTGTTTTGGCAGGATACTTTTATTCAGCAGAGATGCTTTAAATTGATTAAAAGTGACAGTAAAATAATCATAATGTTACCAAAAAAATGCTTGACAAAATAAATGTTCTTTTTAACCTTATATCCATCAAATAATCTTGGGAATTCAATTTATCACATTTCCCACAAAAATATTAAGCAGCACAATTTCCATATTGATTACAAATCATCATAATAGAATGATTTCTGAAGGATCATTTGACACTGGAGACTGAAGTAATGATGCTGAAAATTCAGCTTTACATCACTGGAATAAATTACATTTTAAAACGTATACATAGAAAACATTTATTTTGAATTGTAATATTTTATATAGTTATTTTTACTGTACTTTTGATCAGTTAAATGGCGCGCAGAAGACACTTCTTTCAAAAACATTTTTCAAGTCTTACTGACCCCAAACTTTTGAACAAGGGTGTATATAAGCATGTGTAAACTTTTTGTCTAATTGTGGAATATCATTTGAAATGTTACACATAACAAAAAAAATCTGTACAAAAAAATACATAATTTTTTATTTTGTAAATATGTTGACGTTAAAACACTGGAAATGCCATTTTATGTTGATTTAAAAAACAAAAACATCCACATTCAAATGTTTTTCAGCCAGTCGGATTGTGGGCAGAACTAATTGCTCTACATTCTTTCTGTTCTGATGATACACGGCTGGTAGTGATTATTTTCCCAGTTGGTGCATGAGTGCACATGTGCAATCGTTTGGCATCAATCTTCAGCTTTTAGTGTTTTATTAGGGCTCTATGCTGGACTACACAATGACGGCAAGTTAAACTCAGTGATTACATTACAGGCGTATGTGCTTATAATGATGATGTCATCCAGGGAGCAACAGGGACATGCGTTATTAAGGATGCTTGCTAAGGCGAGCATCGTTATTACTATTATATTTGTGGTTAGGGGTTTGTTCAAATCAGATTAATCTCTGCTGTCCTGAAACTGCACAGCTTTGCGTAAAAAAAATAAAAAAGTTGTTTAAAATCAGGCTCTGGTTCTCTTGTTTGTGCTGTAAGTGTGTGAATTCCTGCCCAGACAGGATTTGGCTGTGAAGAAAGTATTGATTGCATGTGAATTTCCCCTCAACTCTCTACGTCTCCACTTTAAGCACTTCAAATCAACTTGCCAAGTTTGACTTTGCCATATAACTGTGAAATGCTTGGCGCTTAGACTGCCATTTAATGTCAGACATTAATGTGATTCGTGTGTGTTTCTGCATTTGTCTTGGTGTGTGTCTGGCTCCAGTACTCCGAAGGTGCCGAACGATCTGTTGGACCTGCAGCCCGCGTTCCAGCCCTCCCTGCCTCTCTCCACCGGCCTGCCTTTAGCCAACACATGGGGAGGTGAGCGGCTCACACCACAGGAACTCCCAGATCTGCATTAATATGTATCTGAAAAAAATCGAGCTTACATCAACACTGTCTTCTCCTCTGAAGCCATGAATGTTCGCTCTGGGATTTTATCCTTGATGTTATCGCTTGAAAGAACCATGTTCTTGTTGCATGCATCTAAATAAAACTGTTAAACGAGGGCTCAATTTTGAACCAAAAGAGCTGATAGGGTGTGTAACATGATATTTAACCTGGTGGAACTGATATAATATTGGTTTCCAATATTAGCCAGGCAGATCCAGAAAAAGCCTGCAGCTTTCAGTGTTTATTGGATTATCCTGCGTAAAACACGCTCAGCCACTTTCCCAGACGTGTTATCTTGATGTGAGTTGAAGCTCGTTGGAGATTCAAGAAGGCTTTACACTGTTCAACAGCAGAGTGCTGTCATGTCCTTCTGCATTTAAAGGAGTCGCTCACCTAAAAATCAGAAATCTTTAATCATATGAGCTTCATTCCGTGGAATACATAATAAGATAGAAACACTTCTCTAAGACAAACTTGGCCTGACGCACTCCAAAAACACCTTTCAGTTTGTTGAACATATTCTTGCGTCTTAAAACAATTTTCATTTTTGGGTGAACTAATCCTTTAATATTACGTTAACGTGTTAATAGTAAAAATGCTAGAAGAGGTAAATTAAGGTGCTCATAGAGGTTGATGAATTTAAGATGACATTATTATTTTTTTAATTATTAAATATTTCAGTAAATAAAAGCTGAATTGCAGCTGTAAAATTGTGCTTAATTAACAATAATATGTTTATATAAATTTTTTTAACTTACTGCATTTTTTGTATGCTTCAAATCAGGCTAAATGTTTATAGTAACTTTGGCATAGCCAGTAAAATATTATTTTCAAAAGTTGTATAATGAATAATTATAACAATTCTAAAAAACAATAATATAATAGTGTATGTATAATTTTTTTATATATTTTTTTAATATTTAGTACAATTCTAAAGCTGCAAATCAGGCTAAAATTTTATTGATCCGTTGGCACAACCAGTAAAAAGTTTGTGGAATTGCAGCTTTAAAGTTTTACAATAATAATAATTAATAACTATAATAGGGACTTTAAGCAAAAGCCACTGTTGAAACCGCAACAGCGACCGGAAGTAAACAGTTAACTGCCGTAGCCAAAGAACGCAAAAATCACTAAGCAACCATAAAGAGGACGGCATAATCCGGTTGTTAAGGCTGACGTCACGCGGCAGCGCTTCCGGGTCCAAACGCTCTATCTTATACCACAAGAAAAACTTCAAACGGTGCTAATATACACACACAATGTGGTGTGATACTACAACAAAAGCTATAATCATAACCTTTTTCTCCATACCAAAATTCCAGATGGCCAGACAGTGATTCATCTTTTTTAAATCGTTAAAATATTAATGTATGTGACACTGTGAGCACAGAGACTGTTGTGTAGACTGTAAGTATTTAAAATGTTAAACTTTTTTAAACGTTTGATGTTTAATATGAATAAATCGCGCTCATAAACGGGCGTCAATGGCATTCTCAAGTGAAACGAGTTGAGGCTTGGACCCGGAAACGGCGTTCCTTACGTCACGACTTAACAAGCGGATAGATCATTTAACAGCCTTTGACCAAATACAAAAAACATGTCATTTAAAAAAGCAAGAAAATGGTTGATTTAAGCATTAAAGGGATAGTTCACCCAAATTGAAAATTAGCCCATGATTTACTTACCCTCAAGTCATCCTAGATGTATATGACATTCTTCTTTCAGACGAATACAATCAGAGTTATATTAAAAGAAATACTGGCTAATCCGAGCTTTATAATGGCAGGGATTGTTGTTCTGATTTTAAAGTCCATAAAAATGCATCTTTCCCTCAAATAACAAGCGCCACACGGCTCTGGGAAGTTAATAAAGGCCTTCTGACGCAAATCATTCATTGCATTTGTGTAAGAAAAAGATCCATATTTAAAAAATAATTAATTAAAATTCAGATTGCCGTGTTGAAAGTGCCTTCTCTGATTTAAAGATGCATACGCAACGTTACCTGGTAGTGTAAGCCTTTAAACTGCAGAGGCACTTTCAACACTTTTTCCATAAACTGAATACGGAAGGTGATCGGACGAAATTTGAATATTTTTCTTACACAAACGCAGATTTGCTTCAGAGGGCCTTTACTAATAACCCCTGGAGCCATGTGGAGAACGTTATTTGAGGGACAGATGCATTTTTATGGACTTACAAAACTTTTTTAATGTAACAATTTTTATTTGTCTGAAAGAAGAATGTCATATACACCTAGGATGACTTGAGGGTGAGTAAATCATAGGCTAATTATAATTTTTGGGTGAACTATCCCTTTAAATTATAAACAGATACACTTAAAATGCCACATAACTATATTTACTTATCTAATCTGTCACGTATTAATGACTACGGCAAATCA
The DNA here is from genome assembly GCF_024679245.1 of Pseudorasbora parva. NCBI lineage: Eukaryota > Metazoa > Chordata > Actinopteri > Cypriniformes > Gobionidae > Pseudorasbora > Pseudorasbora parva. Next base: position 4,945,627 of record NC_090194.1, on the reverse strand, counting down.
GCCATTCTCCAGTAGTAGATTGTCACAGTAGGACGTCATGAAGTAGCAGTTAAAGTCGCACAATGCGCAATAGAACGCCAGAACACCATTGCCGATCCATCAATGGCTGTTGCTAATAGTCCCTTATAATATTTAATATTGTGTGTATACATATTTATGTATTTGATCATTTTAGTACAACTTTTAAAGCTGCAAATCACACTAAGGTTTACTGAATGTATTTGATTGCCAGTCAAATACAGTTTTATGCATTCAAATATTTTTCCTGATTCAAAGAATCAATCCTGTCCATTTACATTAGATGCTCGATTTTTTACATATTCATTATAACTCGTCATGTTGCATCACATGAGACATCCGAAACATTATGACTGCGTAAACATACACGCCACTTTCAAAAGCCAAGTGGCGTATTTTCTGTACGCATTTTGAGCTCTCCACGTGTATGTCTACGGCGTGTGATTCCACCAACCTGAGCTCACAGAGTTAAATTTATAGCCTAATTTTATATTTTGGAACAACTAACTCCACTCCTACCCTAAACCTACCCACTCTCAACAATATAAAACACGTAACAGCCAAATAAATGTACAGTCACATGTATTTATTGCAAAAACTGACCAAAAACAGTATAAAAGTATTAACTCATGTTGCATTCCAAGTCTTCTGAAGTAATGCGATATCTTCATGTGAAGAACATTGTTCATTGTAACGATGTTCGTAGATGGGAAGGAAGGAGGCGGGAACCGGCTAAGTTCAACAAACTTTATTTCAAAATAAATAAACAAAGCGAAAGTAAAATCGCGGGCAGCCCCTCACGGACGACTGCCCGCAAATACCCACACAATAAAACATGGGCAGCCCCTCACGGACGACTGCCCACATAAACATAATAAGACATAAACAAAACATAACGTAAAGTCCAGGCCTGGTCCTCTCTCGTCTTCCGCAGCCCTTTGCCCTCCTTTTATGCTCCCGTCACATGGCCGCGAGACGAGACCGGTGTGTCATGCAGCTGGCACTCGTTAACACTCATCACCGGCCCGCTCTCGCGGTCCCTCGCCCCGCTGCTTGTCCCACCACATTCATATTTCTCATTCAAATGATACATACAAGATGACTCTTTAGAATGACACGATCGGTCACAAGACACACGAGAGCCAATGCTGTCAAAGCTGACGTGACGTTTCTTTTAGCGGCAATATTTGAAATTTTGACATCTTTGGCGGATGGACTCGACGTTACTGATCGCTTTTGGGGATTTTCTGCACACAAATCAATCGTTTGGCCTCAGAACACTTGGGATATTTGTACTTTCTGAATAAATTGTGCCCGCAGTCGTATCTGCCTGTTATATCCTGTTTTTTATAATACACAAATGGGTAGGTTTAGGGAAGAGTTTGAGTTACGCGTGCAAGTGTGTGTGTATGTGTGTGTCCACAAGGTAAATGGATTTATAAACATACTAAATTATGTTTTTTTGAAAATTTAAAAATGCAGAATGTTTCTTGTAATTGGTAGGTTTAGGGGCTGTGTGTGTGTGTGTGTGTGTGTGTGTGTGTGTGTGTGTGTGTGTGTGTGTGTGTGTGTGTGTGTGTGTGTGTGTGTGTGTGTGTGTGTGTGTGTGTGTGTGTGTGTGTGTGTGTGTGTGTGTGTGTGTGTGTGTGTGTGTGTGTGTGTGTGTGTGAGCCTGTTTATGTGGTTTATGAGGACACAAATTTGTATAACTACATGGGTATTACACTGGTATTACACTATAAATGTGGTTTATGAGGACATCAAATGTCCTCATAATTCAAATGGCCTTAAAAACATACTAAATTATGTTTTTTTGAGAAAGTAAAAATCCAGAATGTTTCCTGTGATGGGTAGGTTTAGGGACAGGGGCAGTGTAAGGGGATAGAAAATACGGTTTGTACAGTATAAAAACCATTACGCCTATGGAGAGTCCCTGTAAACCACATAGACCAACATGTGTGTGTGTGTGTGTGTGTGTGTGATGGGTAGGTTTAGGGGCTGTGCGTGTGTGTGTGAGATGGGTAGGTTTAGGGGTAGGGGGAAATGAAACGGCGTTGATAAACACGCTAAAGCGATTATGCGTCTTGATAGCACGGCAAAATGGCATACGAATTGGCGTGTCATACATACGCCATTTCATGAGATCAGTCTGTGTGATGGTAGTTTATTTTACATCTGAAAGCAACTAAGTCTAGACCAAACAGTCTCCACCTCATTTGTCTGTCTGTTTGCATGTTTTTTTTCTCTCTCTCTCTCTCTCTCTCTCTCTCTCTCTCTCTCTCTCTCTCTCTCTCTCTCTCTCTCTCTCTCTCTCTCTCTCTCTCTCTCTCTTTCTTTCTAACCTTCTAACCTCTTCTTGTCATTTTCTGTCTTGTCTTTGGCCGTGTAGATCCTTTCACGTCTACAGAGGCCGCCGACGACTCCATTCCAAACTTAAATCCTTTCCTTTCAAAGCCTGTCGTTGATCCTGTCCATCTGCCGGTTGTGTCTTCAGATGCTGTTAGTTTTTCTTCTAGGACACCCAGTCATGAAATGTTCGGTGGTAAACGGCTGTTCTTTTCTCTCATGTAGTGCACTATTTGCTTTCTTTCGCCTGCTGCGTGCTGGACTGTTTTCCCTCCACTTTAAAAATTTCAGGACTCCCTGTCCTGAAACCTCCACCTCATCAAGTGCACAAAGACCCACTGGGCAGTGACCCGAGTTAACCCTTAAAATATCTGATACGTGTGTCTACCGGCTGTGTACTCAAAATCTAGTGGGCTGCCTACCTAGACAGTATTTTTAGATCTACCTCAACTTCAAATGTGCCCATGATGCCCAAAAATGTTGTCTGCGAAGGCAGGGGAAAATACAATACTAGCCTACTGCATAATGCATACTGTATTGCAGGGCCTTAATCACCATAGACGAATAATTAGAAATGGTCAAACTGACCCTTCAATATTTGATATTGTTGATGCCGCTCTGCTGTACTCTATTACAAGACGCTCCGTTTTTTGCTAGGATGACAAAAGTAAAATGTTACATTATTTTAGGTTGGTCTGCCTCAGTCTAACAGCACTGTCAGATTTAATGGCCAATCAAATAAAAAAGGCGGGGCTTTCTGAGAATTCCTACGCGACACTTTAGTTATAGAAGTGAAAGAGTGCATCTTAGAATGCAAGTAGCTAAACATATAATATTTAAAAACTATTTTACAATTAAAAACATTTAGCAATCAATAGTAAGTGAAGTGATGCAAACAAGTCATAGCTGAATTTGACTAGAAAATAACGTTTTGCAATTCTACACATTAGGCAGACAAAATTAAAAGTGAATGTGTGTGTATATTTAAAAAACTTTTACTTCCTAACTACAATAGAACTGGAACTTTTACTGTTATTTCTTTTTCTTTATTTCCTTTAAATCTATTTTAATCCTTTAATAATGTAATTCCTTTAGATAAACCAATAAGACCAATACACATATAACTTTAAGATTATACACATAAGACTTTTTTTGGTGTGAAAATTTAATTTCATGATTGGTTTATGGTCAATAATTTCATCCAATGCATTGATACACAAATATAATAATAATTTCATCCAATGCATTGAATTATATAGTAATTTTATGATTTTACTTTAAGACTTTTTTTGGTGTGAAAATGTCATTTCATGATTTGTTTATGTTCATCCAATGCATTGATACACATAACAACAGCAGCATAAAAATAATAATAAAATAAGGTACCATTAATGGAAATAAATAATAACTGGATTTAGTCTAGGAAAAAAAGACCTGGCACTTTTATTATACAGTGGTTCTTGCAGTGTTGTGTTGTATACTGCACATTTTGGCAAATGTAGATACTAAATAGCTATTTATAAAATTGTCATATGCATTATGTACTGCAGAAATGGTAAGTAGTATGCTATTCTGAGCACGGCATAGGTTTTGAAACGCAGCCTGTGTGTGTTTGTTTGTGTATGTGTATGCCTTTCTATGATTGTGTAAAAGCAATAAAGGAAGTCCAGCTTCTGTGAGTTTGTTCTATGCTGAGGACATTATTTATTATGTTCTCGGAGCGAACAATAACATATCTGAAAGAGTGACAGACAGATGGTTTGTTGCTACTGTAAAGTGTGTGTGTTTGTACAGCTGTAATATGGAGACTGGGCTTTTATGCTCTAGTCATACTGGTCTAAGATGAATACATGAGGAGTGTGATCAAGAGTGAGACTGGCTGTTGTCAAGTACAACTGAACCGCTTGGAAATGTATGTGCCCTATTTGAGTTTGGTGGTCTTTTTGCCCACACTAAACCTCAAATAATTGCTTTTTATACGGGCATTTTCTGTATGGGTCTGAATGATGGTCTCTGGACCCCCTTACTCAAAAACCTGCTTGGTTGTGCTTTGCTGCCTTTCTTGGTTATCCCATCCTTAGAGTGTTAAGTTTTAAAGTTTTTCCCAAATGTCAATTTCATTTCTTGGTTCTCCAGATAATTACAATCCCTTTATTGATTCGGGCAGTTCGGTTGCGTCACCCGTCGAGCCCTCTGCTCGGATGGGCTGCTTCCTCTCAGGTACAGACGTCCCAGTGGGATTTATGTTTTCTGACCTCAGGAAACATAGTGGCGTTACCCCGTGGTTTCCCCTCTGAGTGCTTTTTACCCCCCCAAAAAAATGTTTAATTAGTTTTTGTTTTAACTCTATCCTCTTAACTTGAATATAGAGTATGCAGGTTTTATAGTTTATCCCCACCCCTCCTTATTTTTTTTTATTTATTTTTTTAACATATTCTTGTCTCACTTGACTAATTTTCCCATTTCTGGCTCTTCTGTGCTTTTGTTCTGGGCCTGTCAGACTCGTTCTGCTCTCCGGCTGCCTACCCTAACACTCCTCTCTTCCACTCTGAGCCCTCCACTGTAGCTGGACTATTTGGAGGTAGGTGTCGTCCCTCCAGCCTGTCTTTTTCTTTCTTTGCCCCACAGCTGTCTCTTGTCCTTTTTTGTTTCATTCGCAGATGTGCTTTTGTAGCTGATAGGAACAGGTTGGAAGTTGATTCAGGCATTCGGCTCACAGTTCAAGTTTGCAACGTGTGTTTCAACCTTCATTATTAACATTATTAAATGAACAGCCCTATTTCAAAAAAAATAAAATAATAATAATAATTATCTACCTTAATTTAGTCATATTAATTGGAATAGTTAAAAAGTAACCATTAATCAGTTTAATTGTATGTAAATCATTTTTAGCGAAATTCCTTCCTAATGTCAAGGCAATGCTAGTGTTCTGTTCTGTTCTGTGCATGCATGGCTGCCTTTGTCATTTTATTTAGCTTCGATCAATTATTTTTAATTTCTGTTTTAGTGATTTAACTTAGATTTTTTATTTAATTTAATTTCAACTTTAATTTGATTTCAGTTCGCAGCCAAGGGGACATTTTATCATTTTGTTTTTCATCTGTTTATATTTTATTTTGACCACTATTTTTTAATAGCTTTAGTTAAAAATAACACAATTGCTTCAAGGAAAAAAATGATATGAAATTAATTTTTGCATATTTAATTTAATTTGATTAATTAGTCTAAATGTCACAATTTATTTAATTAAATTAAATAAAAAAAACTTTTACCTCAAATAGCTCATACTCATTTAGGATACTAAAGTTTAGAAACTTTACAATGAAGAAGGGGAATGAATGAAGAGGATAGGTTGGCATGATGAAGATGCGGTTGAAGTTAAATGCTGCTGCTGCTTTTTTACTACAATCATGTCAAACAGCTGACATTTTTGGAAATCCCTCGACTATGGCGGAACTACGATTCATTTAAATGAATGATGGCAATTATGCATTACACTTGAAGAAAACATTAACCACTGTTTAAAAATGACTTGGCATTTTTCCAGCCATCGCATGTGTAGGTGAACTAGCCTGTGATGTGTGTTTTTAGGTCTGACCTTGTTTCCTCTAACACAGGGTTCTCTGCACCTCCCGCCGCCCAGCCTCCCAGTTCAACAGGCCTTAATGTCGACTTTGACTCCGTGTTTGGCAATAAGTCGGCCGCCAACAGCACAGACTCGGCTGGTAAGAGAGAAGTTAACCCAGTTGCTGTGACTCACTCACTGCTTTTTTTTTTCTCCACATGATGCTTCACATCCATCTTACTGCTGAAAGCCAAAGTTTTTGGGAGGCCCAGAGCCTTTATGGAGTAGATCATTGGAACTAGCATGTGAAAATAGTTACACAACCATTTTTCATAATTTTCTGTGGATTTTAATAAGAAAAGGGATCACAAAGCGTTTAAACACTTGATCTCTTTTGTGTCATGTTCTCATCAATGCATGTTTGAAACTAGCTTTTGCCGTGACACATTAGGCTTCTCAGAAAAAAACTAGCAATACAAGAATGTTATTTAAAAGGGAAAACAATAATATGGTACATTATGGAAGTGGACTTGAATTTAGCTTAAAGGGTTAGTTCACCCAAAAATGGAAATTTGATGTGTATCTGCTTACCCCCAGGGCATCCAAGATGTGTTTGTTTCTTCAGCAGAACACAAATAAAGGATTTTAACTCCAACCGTTGCCGTATAATGCATGTCAATGGGGTGTTTTCTATGAGAGTAAAAAACACACAGACATACGAATCCATATTAAACCCTGTGGCTCGTGGTGACAAGTTAGGTCAAAAACCCGGCGGGATCATAGATATATATTTACATAGATGCATCATTCCACTGATCCGTGATCGCGCCGGTATTTTAACCTTACGCAATGGAAGTAATGGCATTGGGAATACTAGATGAGATTCGTCTGATATGAGGTAAAAAAAAGAACACAAATCCTGATCGGCTTCTCGCAGAAACCGATCGTTTCGTGTCTTATGACATCAATGTGTCACCACGAGCCACAGAGTTTAATATGGATTCATATGTCTGTGTTTTTTACTCTCATAGTGACCATTGACATACATTATACAGCAATGGTTGGAGTTAAAAATCTTCATTTGTTTTCTACTGAAGAAAAAACACAGCTACATCTTGGATGGCCTGGGGGTAAGCAGATAAACATCACACTTTAATATTTGGGTGAACTATCCCTTTAAATTTCTAAGCATTTCTTTAATGCTAGTCCGTGTTTTGTCAAAAGGAGACCACCATAAGTTACACAGTCATGTTTTGGTATGTTCCTCATTCTGTCCTCTTTCTCTCCTCTCACTGTGTGATTTGATCTGTTTGGGCCGCTGGCTTTGCATGGCACTGCATGTCTGGGTGAGTTGACGTCACAAGATTTTACCCAAATTCTTTCACTTTCAGTCCTGCAACATTTGCTCTGAGGCCAACTGCCTCTCACTCCACCCAACCTAATTGTGCTTCTTGTGTTTGTGTGTGTTGTCTGCGTCTTTTATCCCTCTCCCATTCCCTCTCCTCTGTTTGTTTAAGATGATATTTTAGGTGGCATCCTGAAACCCACAGTGACCTCTCCCAACCAGGGCTTGACGCCCAGCGCCCATCATGCAGGCAAACTGGTTTCAGATGACTTGGATTCCTCCCTGGCCAACCTTGTGGGCAGTAAGCGTCCTGTTTTTGTTAGATCAAGCAAACCTTCTGTATTAGGGCTACACGGTTAATCAAAATAAATCTTCTGTGTATTTAAAACGCTTTTTGTGCATGTAATCTAACATTATAATCTAATGCAACGTATCCTCAAAGGTTTTTTCTTTTTTTATAGATCTCGGCATTGGAAATGGAACAATGAAGAAGTATGAACGTTTTCAGCTCATCTCAATCTAAATGCATAGTTTTCTTCAAACTCTATCATGATTGTTTCTTCGGTTCCTCCTCAGTGACATGCACTGGATTCAACCCGGAGAGAAGAAGTTGACTGGAGGAACCAACTGGCAACCAAAGATGGCTCCGACCACAACATGGAACCCTGCCACTATGGTGAGGAAACAATGTGCTTTCTCTGACTCAAGTCAAACACAACTCATTCAACAGAAACAGCTGTCAAAAACCAATAGACAGAGAATAGCTGGACTGATTCTGAAACATGGGCTCTGTTCCAAACCCTGATGAGCTGCCTCACTGTCTGCTGTCTACATGGGCAGCTACCTTCTAAGACCGCTTTATTAGTGACTGAATTGACAGGTTTTACATTAGCAAAAACCCATTTCATGTGACTAAAATGCTTGGATGATGATGATGATGTATACAGACAAAATGTCTTGTAGGTGTACAAAGATCCATGGAGACTCCTGTCTCCTTCAGACATTTGCTTAACAGGTTTTATTGTCTTGTAATTGAACTTTGACTCATTGATGCGTTTCATTTACTTCATCTGTTTATCATTAACTTTGAATAACTTCATTTGAGCTCTTGTCACCCCACACTCGCATACCAGCGATGTTTAACGATTTCTGAATTGGTACTTTAGATGAAATGAAATGAAATGACAACTTTCTAAATGAAAGTTGATCTGTATACTTTGAAGTTGATGTGGCTTAACTAACAACTTGATACTTCACACAAACATTGGATGAAATAGTATTTTAATTAACTTTCTGAGGATACGTTTCCATATTATTATTTTTAGGGGACCCTATTGCTGAGACCCTATTGTAATTGTGAAGTTTTCCAAAGATCAGCATTCTCCTCTAAAACCAATCGAGCAGACCAAACCGTAAGTCGTAGAAACTTGAAACTTTGAGGGCCGGTAGTAATCACACCGCCTACAATGTCACCAAGGCTCGTCTGGATCGGCCTGACGGGGGCTCTACCGCGGACAAAAAGTATGCCGCTGTCCATCAAATCGTTCATTAAGGGGGTGGTTGCATGCGATTTCACTTTTTTAACTTTACTTAGTGTGTAATGTTCATTGCAAACAGAGATATTGTCTTTTATAGTTATGGCAGTTTATAGCCTACAAAAACGGCCGGTTTGGACTACAACGAGCTTCTTCCTGGGTTGGTGACATCATAAACCCTCGCTAGTCACCGCAGATGTGACTTCTGCCCGTAATGGGAAGGGGCGTGGCGTTTCCGGCAACCTGTGCTTCGCACTTCAGCCAATAAAAATACAGGAAACTACATTTGGCCATCTAACCAATCTTAAGACCATTGCGTTTTTTTGGAGGGATGGGCTTCATAGAAGCAGGAAGCAAACGAGCCGTTCAAAGGACAGTGGAGACAGCGGTGTGGAATAAAGGTAAAATATAAGAGAAATACGGCGTTAAAAAAATAAGTATTAAGACGTGTTATACTGCGCCCCATAAACACAACCAAGCCTAGAAAAAAAACACGGAACCACCCCTTTAAATATTGGCGATTATTTAAAAAAACAACTTTGGCAAATTAGTCCTAGGTGTTTGGCTCGACCTCGATGAAACCACCGCCACAGCACAATTCTCGGGACTCTGTCAAATAGTTATCAAAAAATATTTTTAACGTTGGCCTTTGGATAGCTATTGCAGGGTCAAGAAAAAAATAAAATCAGCTGTGGCCAAGTCTAACCAAAATTCCTATCGTTCCTAAAGGAAAACTCAGAACTTGATTGATTGAGTGTGTGCACGCATCACGTGATTCTAAAGAAACTGTTACAGCGATCGGTGGGTCTATAACTGTTAAAAAGGTTTCAAAATGATGCATTTCTATGGCAAATCCCACGGAATGGTAGCCTGACAAGCCAGACCCACATCAAGATGTTTGGTCTGGAAGCTCACCATTGACGGCTCAATCCGAGGGGCGGGATAAACGGTTGTCTTTCAAACTCCCTCTGCACACGATAGGATAGCGCTACAACCAACCAGAGCAACGAAGGTGAAGCAGAGCTCGTTGATAGATTAAACATTCATCGTATCCGGTCAGCAAAACTCAGAACACATCTTCCCTTTTTAAGAATGACTTCAGTGCCGTTCTTTGTTCTTTTCTCAGAGAAAAGCTTAACTCCAAGTCTTCCAGAGTCGCGGTCAAAGCTGATTTGAAAGACCGCCGCCGTTCGTCAGTTTCTGTGTTTACTAGAAGCACGCAAACGCAACTCGGCCGTCGTCATTATGGCCCCGCCCGCCGACTCTACACGACGTGATTGGCCCGTCCAGAGAGTGAGAAATACAGCTCAGAAGGGTATTGAGAGTTCCTAGACGACACTTGCGGGCAGATTAAATTTGCTGCCGCTAGGGTGCGTCTAGATTTCTAGGCTAACGGAATGGCTGAAAGTGGCCCTCTTCCTGCCTGATTTGTGTACAACTTCGGAAAAAAAAACATATTTTCTAAGGTAAATTACCTGTAATTGGTCTTTTCCTTCTGTCCTTCTTTTCCTAGTTACATGCTTGCTAAATAAAACATAATAACTTTTTACGCATATGTGCTTGAATTATATTTGTTGTATTTTCAGTGAAATACAAAGAAATAACATATACATACACACATAGAAATAAGACTGTAAAATTATCAAAAATAAAATCACATAATAGAAATAAATCAAGGAAAGGCGCTAGTGAACAAATGTGAAAAGCACCATGATTTTGCTGTCTACTTTCCATATTGTTGTCTAGGTAGGCAGCACACTAGCTTTTGGAACAGAGCTGTAATCCAACCTCAAAAACAGCTGCGATATATTCTGTGTTGTCTGTGCTTTTCAGTGTGTTTGTGTGAGCTTACAATGTGAGATGTTATTGTGTTGTATGCCCTCTAATTGTGTTTGTTGCGTTGTGTAACTGTTCTCGTCCGGGTGATAAACAGAACGGCATGCTTTTCCCACAATACGTAAGTCGAAATGTTGAGTTGAACCATTCTCTGAGACGCATGAGATTATTAACCCCACTGCCTTTGCTTTGGTCACAGTTTATGATTTGTGCGTGTGCGTTTGAGTGAGCAAAAATCCACTGAAACCATGAGCTGATCTAACCACATTATCTGAGCATGGCTGTCAGCTCTCTTCCTCCTCTACCCTTCCCTCATCGGTTTCATTTGTTTATCGCCATCAGCAAACAACTGTAGTCATTTTAGCGTTAATCAATGGGCTAGTGTTTCCAGTGGAGGGTTTACTGGACTGTGCAAAGTCCAATACAAGGTACTTTTTGATTGAGATCATAACGTGCCTCTGTAAACATTCTGATGGAAACACTTCCACCAGAGAGACATTTATTTTTATTAAACAGTATATTGTATCTATGAGTACATCAGCATGATTTAGTCCCATTAACTCCTGCAGAGTTAAATGTTTCTCTAGGTGGTGTTTCTCCTAAGACTGCAGTACAGTTGAGCTGTGTGCTTACTCAAGTCTTGATACAGGTTTACATTGTGACGTTTGTATCTTAATGAGATTCCACAACTCTGCCAGCATATCTCTTATCATCTTGAGATTTTATATATATATATATATATATATATATATATATATATATATATATATATATATATATATATATATACACACACACACATACTCACCTAGTGGATTATTAGGAACACCTGTTCAATTTCTCATTAATGCAATTATCTAATCAACCAATCACATGGCAGTTACTTCAATGCATTTAGGGGTGTGGTCCTGGTCAAGACAATCTCCTGAACTCCAAACTGAATGTTAGAATGGGAAAGAAAGGTAGTTATTTAATAATAACTATAGTATATAACATATATTTTCAATATTTACTGCAGGGCTATTGATGGCACACCCCCTGCATGCTCTCTTAATTTCTCCATTATATTGTGAAATATTTTTACAATTTAAAATAATGAGTATCTATTTTAATACACTTTAAAATATATATATTTTTTGTGATTCAAATCTGAATTTTCAGCATCATTACTCCAGTCTTCAGTGTCACGTGATCCTCCAGAAATTCTAATATGATTATTTATTATGTTGTAAACAGTTGTGCTGCTTATTTTTCAACCTGTGATTTTCAACCTTTTTTATAATTAAAATAGAAATCTTTTTTAACAATATAATTGTCCAAAATGTTCTATTTCTTTTTTAATTATACTTTTATTCAGGAAGTAAAATTGATATTAAATTATACAAACTTAAATTCTATGATAGTAAAGACTTTATCGTTATAAAAGAACATTTCTATTTGAAATAAATGCTGTTCTTTTTAACTTTTTATTCATCAATGATTCCTGAAAAAAGTATTACAGGTTTCAAAAAAATATTAAGCAACACAACATTAACACTCAAATCAGCATATTAGAATAATTTCTGAAGGGTGACGTGACACTCAGATAAACAAACACATGCATAACAATTGCTGCAATAAAGATATATTTATTTTACATATTCACTAAATTAGAAGTAATTCATCGGAAAATATATCAATATGCAAAACAAAAAATGTTTATATGTATCCTTTTATATGATACAGTTTATTTAAATTTCCCCAAATTTCCAATTCATTCCAATACATTCCTGTTACATTTCCAAATTGGAATATTTTTTAATTTTGCATGGAAAGTTTCCGGAAACTTTCGGTCCCTTTGCAACTCTAGGAATAAATCTATTATACTCACTAAAACTGCGTTTATTTGATCAAAATAGAGTAAAACTGCAATATTATAAAAGTATTTGTATTCATTTTTAAATCATTTTTAAATGTAATGTATTGATTGCATAGATTTATTTTTTTACCATAATGTAATGCATCTCTTGGTCTTCATCTTAATATGCTGATCTGGGGCTTAATGTTGAAAATGGTTGTGATGTTTGAGGACACGTGATGCTCTTTTTTTTTTAGGATTCCTTAATAAATAGAAACTTCAAAACAACAGCAATTATTGTTACAATGTATTAGTCTTTACTGTCACTTGTTGAATTTAAAGGGAGAATGAACATAAACAATAAAATATCTCTCAATTAATTTAATAGTATATAACTTTTTACCATACACCAGCACAGTAAAGGGTTTATGACATCAACACCACTGCATTTTCCGAAGTTGTCATAGTTCATGGGTTAAATGACCTTGTGTTAAAAAAAAAAGTTTGTTTAACAATTTATTGGTCGTTTGGTCACCATCATTGAATTTAGGAGGCCGTTCAAAGGGACCAGGCACCAGTGGAAATAAAAGTGTGTCTGTGGCTACCGAAGGCCTTATTGAGAATCTCGCAGCTCCTTCACAAAGAGCTTCTCTCTTCCACCAGAGCGCTGCACCTGCAACTAATCACTCTGCCTTCAAAGAGGAGACGCGCGCACACACACACACACACACACACACACATCGTTTCTCGCTCTCTTCCTCTTTATCTCCTTGACTATATTCCTGTTTTGATGCTCTGTGTGTAAAGACATCTCTAATGTTTCCCAGATGTGATCGAATCTCCATAAAGACAGAAAGCTAAAATACTGAAGTATTTGTAAATTAATTATAAAAAATTAAATAAAAAGCTTTCTGTAAGTCCACTTGCACAAAGTTGCCTTTGTTCACCGAGCGAGTGTGTAAATGTGGAAACTGAGATGGCATGTCTGGGGCAGTTGTGGCTGCGCGAGTGGAAATTTCTCACTTAAGGTGTTCAGAAGAATCGTTCTTTCATGCTAAATAAACTGATGATGTTTTACCTGGGATATTTCTGTTCTAACATCGAGTGTGTCCTCCTAGGCTCCCTCCGTCATGGCCTTCCCTGCCACGACGCCCACAGGAATGATGGGCTACACGATGGTGAGTTGAAACTGAGGATTTGTGCATTACTCACTCCATCAGTGTCAGAAGTCCCTCGTGTGTGTTCAGAGAGTGCAGTGATGCTGCGAGTCCCCGCCGGTGTAGTGTGGGTGTGCAGAACACGATCAAGGGCTCTAGAGCTCCACGCTCCTCTTCATTGAGTGCAGGTCATCGCTACAGAGACTCTTTTTCTCTCTGTGTTTTATTCATCATGTTAGCTGGGTTTTTTGCATTGCTCTCTCCTCCATGAGCCGTTATTTAAGAAAAAAGATGGGCATCAGTGAGGGGTTTTCACATGTTCTTGAAAAACTTTTTCCCGCTGTGAGACTGGACCGTCTGCTGGTTGATTTAGTTTGTTTACCCCTTTATTAAGCATAAGAAGGAAACCCATATTATAATTCTGATGTCGCTCCTTATCATTTTATTTAAAACAATTTAATTATAGTTCTACTTAAGTATGAAGTAGGATGCATGTTAAAATCCTAACGCTGCACCTAATAATTATATTATTAGTAGTGCTGTCAATTGATTTAAAAGAAATAAACGAATTAATGGCACATTTTTCTGTAATTAATTGCAATTAAAAACTGTGTTTTTAATATTTTTATATTTTAATAATTTCTCTATGAATATATTTTTTTAACATTAATGATAGACATTCAATAATACAAAAAGCTGGGCATCAGTAAGCTATCAATTTCAACATTATTTCATCATTTCAACATTATCAATTTCAACATTTCCATCCCTTAAAAAAAAATGTTTTATTTACACAAAAACCATAAAACAAATGTTGTATTTACCTGTGACATACTGGTTAAACATATATAGAAATTATAAATTAAATATAGATCTATCGATATTAAAGTTATAATGTTCCCTGTTGCCTTTGTTCTTTGATGAACATTAATGACAATCACAGTAACTGGTTTATTAGGCTGCTGTCACTTTAAGCTCTGACGCGGATTTGACGCTATCACGCGCGTCTCATTTACTCTTTCACTCTTTAAGTTCAAGTTATTGAACTAATTTAAGACTGCTCTTAAGAAAATACTTGATAAAACTGGCATATTGGCATAATTCAGTGTTATTTTTTGTTCAAGTGCAAAAGTGAACGTGATTCTGTGGGGATTTACTCACCCGCAATTAGTTCCAAACCTGAATACGTTTATTTCTTCTGCTAACGCAAAAGCTGAACGACTTGAGGGTGAGTAAATCATGACAGAATGTTCATTTTTGGGTGAACTATCCCTTTAAATCCACTTGGACTGAGGGGGCACATAATAATCCATAATAAACACTTCCTTGACTCACCGCTCATCTTTTAGAGTTTTACATTATACTTGATAATAGAGGTTGAGTAAGCCGTACAGGTAAAGCAGCGCAGGCCGTGGTTAATGTTTAAAAGAGAGGAAGGCACTTTGTAAATTACGCTTTTCAAAAACAGCGTCTGCACTTACATAACAGCTATTATGACTCATCCATTTGAGATTTTCCATCCCTGCATTTACCTGAGGAGTTTCTTTTTTCTTTTAAGAGTTCGAACTAATGTAGAAGAATATGAATTGCTCCAAAAAACCCAAAGTCTCCGTGTGTAACCTTTCCTGTCTGCTGCGTGTCATGTAGCTCAGCTGGAGTTAAACAGTAACTCCAGTCTGATGAGAACATTGGGTTTAGGCTGGCTCACATTCCTCTTTGCTGAGTTTCAGTACAGTCAAACACAATGTCAACAGAGGAACTCTGTAAACCACTGGCATTCAAAGTTCCAGATGCTAACGCTCTCGGTCATGATAAGTGTTGCACATTGGTTTCTTTATCCTTTTAACTTTGGTTTTATTTCCTTTCCAGCCCCCTCAAATGGGCTCCATGACCATGATGACCCAGCCCACCATGATGTACACACAGCCTGTGATGCGGCCGGCCAATCCCTTTGGCCCAGTCTCAGGGGCACAGGTATGACCGCGCACACAGTAAGGTCACAAGTCAAACTTGGACGCCTTAAGGTGTGGTCACATTTACTGTTGAGTTGGCAAAATCCAGTCATTTCAAAAGGAATTGACACAATTGGAAATTTCCTGAAAGATTTCCCGAAACGGATTTCACAAACTGGCCGCTCTGCCCAACAGAAAGTTGCTTGGTTTGAAAGTGATTTCTCTTACAGATTTTTGAAATGTTATTGCCACAAGATTTCGCCAAAATTTCGGTAATGTGTCCACACCTTAATTCAATCATATTCGCCCATTTTAGAGCACAGTAGTTATCCATGGGTCTCCAGTGTTTTTGCATTTATCCTGCCCCATGATCCTTCTTGGAATAAAGCTATCAGCTCGACCCTGACTGATCATGCTCCATTCCAGAAGCCGCTGTAGAACGGCAGAGGCTTTCTTCAGAATGCGCTCTAGTTTGTCCACCCTCATGAGCCATCGCAGCGCTGTTCTGAATACGAAAGCTAGCATGGTGGCCTTCACACATCTCTGGGGAAGCATATGTATTTCACACTCGCACCTAATTCACAGCTCGGAATACATACCGTGCCCCCGGCCGCCCGCTTCATTTCTGTAGTTGTGTAAACGCAGGAAATCGGTAGCATCCCACAGCCTTGCAGAACGAGAAGGATTTTAGTGGCTAGCAAAACTCTCTCTTTCTGAACCTCTCTTTTATTCTCTAGCCTGTCTGGCTCAGAATTTCCCTCTTGTGTGTGAGTGTTTCATGGCTATCCTCGGACCCCTTCAATCTCTCTCGTTCTTTCTGAATTAGCTCTCTACAGCCTCTAGTCCTTCCAGTTCAAGTCCTCTCAGAGCTCCGGGACAGGACCCTTTTGCACAGCTGTCTTTGAAGGATTTCCTTTAGACCGTCTTTAGGTACATCATGTCTGCTGTGTGTGTGTGTGTGTGTGTGTGTTTGTGTGTGTGTGTGTGTTTGATCAGCAGCTTCTTGCTTCATAACGGTGTTTGTATTGTCAAAACTCGTACCCCTGTTTTTCCCCATGTGCTGCAATACTGCTTTCTATATCCATCCTGATGTGATTTATAACCGGTCGGCTTGTTAAAAATGATCTCCCTTAAAACGGAGCCATTTTTACAGAGCTCTTCAAGTTCATTTACAAATCACGCATGATTTTGTTCAGTTTTTTCCTGTGATTTAAAGAGGTCATATCATGCAGAGTCAAATCTTTCAAGATCGCAATGTAATGGAAGTAGCGACAGATCTTTTCTTCAGTATTGCGACGTACATCTGAAGCGTATTTCTGGCTGGCTTTCCATCCAAACATAAACCAAATCTTTTTAAAGTTGGCAAAAAAACTAACAAAAGCAAATTGGGTGCGTTTCCATTCAAGTAGTTCAAGCCGAACACGGTGGTATTGGTAATCTAGTATACAACAGTAAATAAAACAAAACATAGGCATAGCATTTTCAGGCATTAGTTATAAATGTATTAGCAGTGCAGCCTGCAATCACCAAATTGAATGCTATGCACAGAAGAAGAAATGCAGATTTTTTTGGTGAAGGAACAAGCAGCAATGGCATTACGATGACGTCGAGCCCCATACATGTCATGTAATGTCGAAATGACGTCAGCAGGATTTTTGGGAGGTCATAGTGACTAGACATTTTACTCACAAGGTGGTCAAAATTTGATGCCAGATTGGTGGATATTCATACTCATGTGTTTGATGCATGCATAAAGTTGCATCCTTGTCTAGTGTCTTTAGATTTTTTTTCTTTAGATAAAAATGTGATTAATGTCGGTATACTCTTTTAAACTAGAGTTGTGTGGATCTTTTAGCCCCCTCACAAGTGCTTGTCTTTGAGGGCTTCTGTTGTAGGTTGTAGCCTCCTTGTTGTTGGTGCTGTTATTTCGACTCCTTTCTTTTTCAACTGTGATGTAATGACCAGGGACAGGTTTACCACCTTGTGGATTAATTGGTGCAAAAACAATTTGTCAAGGCACAAGTGTACAGTAGAAAAATCTGGCTGTGCGCATACAGTACACATGTACTACACTGATGATGAAATATGTAGTTCATTCTTCATATATGTTGGGCTAAAGAAAGCTGGTCATTTAATGCTGTTTTTCAAATTAAACTGAAAAACGTGATATGACCCCTTTAAATTTGAATCATGTTTGTAAGCTATCTTCAGTTGCAGCTTCATATACTCATCTCATCATTGATTGGTTGCTTTACTGAATATATTTGCATATTCAGTTCATTATGTGGCTTTAAATCAGGATATTCAGTCAGTCATCCAACAAACATCCAAACATATTGTCCTGGACACTGATGCCATAATGTTTCTGTTAATCATAATGTGTTCTTAAACCAGTCCTGAAACGTCTGTCGACGGCATCAGTAATGTGCGTTTCTCTGATTCCAGATGCAGTTCATGTAGGTGAAGGAGGGTCGACGCTTCCCAAGGATGATTTATACGGCAAATCTCAAACCTTTAATCTCTCTCCAGTTGGCTGTTTGGCTCTTTAAGGAGAGTTCTGCTCCAGTACAAACCTGTACAGGAATCAGAGGGAGGGTGGGAGGGGCATTATGGGATACGACGGGTGGGGTTGGGAGGGGTTAGACTCGGTTGCCCAGATTTGGAGGACATTTTGTAATTTGTCAAACGCGATGACCGTGGTTGCGGCGATCTGCGTCTTGAGCGCGAGTGCAGAACTGTGGTGGGTTTTCACACAAACATGGCTTCACTTTTGTTCCACATGAAATGGCGAACCGAGGGAGCGGGGATTTAAGTGGAGTTCTGTCTTTATCCTATCATCAATCAAGCATTACCTGATTTAACCATCTTCATTTAGAAATTCTAACATCAGTTTCTATTATTTCTATTTTATTTTAATTTTTTATGTTATGACATTTGCAGTAGACATTCCTTGTGTATTGTCTGTATTTATTTATGATTTACCCACTGAGGACATGAAAGAAATTTATAATCTTTTTTTTTTTTTTTTGAGCTCTTCCTTATGTTTCGAATTATGCGTTCATATGGGTATGATTGGTTGTATAATTCGGATTTGAGTGAATGAATTATGGAAAATATATATATATAATATAAAAAATGGGGGGGAAATGGACACCTATAAACTGACTGATACGGCACTAAGTATTCTCAGAAGCAGTTGTATGTCTAGTGCAATTTCTTTGTTGCTTAAACTCTCACTACCCTCCATTTGTAACGGACATAGGATAAAAACACAAATCATTATGCCACAGTCAGCTCTGTGCCCCGGGTGGGTGGGTGGGTTTCATGAGGGAGCATTTAACAAAGCACTACATTTGTGATTTAGCAGCATTGCATTTGGGGAAGATCTGTATTGCTTTCTGCTTGGCATGTCATTATTTTACATTTGACAGTTATATGGCTGCCTTTTCAACCTGAATGTGCAGAGTCGCCTTCGTTTCGGGCCATCCGAGAGCAGTTGCGTGTGTGTTTGTGGGTGCGAGTGTGTAAATGTGTGTGAGAAGCTTGGTTGCCGTCGGTATCGGATGGGGTCGGTAGTGTCTAGCTGTAGGCCCAGTAGAGTGAAGAAAGGATGCGCTGTTGATCAGTGCTCCGTGTACATAAAACAGGCCCTGTCCCATAGGGAAGTACACAAAGGGTGGTCCAAAAATGAGGGCGATTCTATCCATTGATTTAGCATATTTACTGCATCATCCCTGCAGATTCTATTTTGTTTATATGACAAAAAAAAATGAAGCAGGATTTGGGTGATTTTCAAATAAAGTGCATCTTCCACATGATTAAGTGTGTTTCTTTATATAATTATAATATGTACATAATATTTTTTTCTGGAATTCATGGAAATTATTTGCCATCCTTGTATTTTAATTATCAAGTAACAACTGTTGAATTTTCAATCTGCTGAATACGACGCATCATATTCTCCAGGCTGTGAAGCTGACTGCAGAAACTTGCTATTGATGATCTTTGTTGTAATCGGCCACTTTGCAGTTTGCAACCGGTCAAAGTTCGCCTCCTCACTCTCATCCACGGGGTAATTTGGCGGGGTGTGCAGGCGGGATGCCTTACCTATCACGCACAGCGGTCTCCGCCCCAGCAAGTCCAGATGCATCGGCTCCTTAACACAAACACAAACGCGGCGCGCTTAAATCGGCTTCCAGTTTGGCTTCATTAACAAGGGCAGTGACTGTTCCCCATCCGTGCTCGTTTCATCTATATTCTAGCCCATGACGCCTGGAACTGGCAGTGGGAAAATCACAGACACTGTGTTTCCACAGGCCTTATCTCCCTTATGTGCCACTGAGAGGGCCCATTTAAGATTTGCTGCCTTTGGCAGAGAGCCTTTCTGGGTATTTGCCTGATAATATCTGTTATAAACAGAAGCACAGAGGGCCTTTCTGAGGTGGTGTGTTATTAGTCATGCATTCATTGCTAATCAAAAATTAATGACTGTTTATTGATGCCATCTTCCCTCAGAAGGTGGGGTGAACACAGCTAGCATTGTCTATGGATGTAGTACAATTTACCGTGAAATTAGTCAGACTATTGAACATCTCGCTGAGGTCAGTTGAGGTGGAAGGAGTTCCATCTCTTTCCTGTTGAGCCCCTTCAGCTTCCTCTAATGGCTGGGAAAATGGGGGCCTGTTGACCAATTCTGGAATCAAATGGGACATTATGTGTGATTAATGATTGGTATTTGCTGACCAACATTAATGTATAGAGATATAATGTATAGACATGCACTCAGAGGACATTAGGTTTAAACTGCTGAGGTCATGAAGTTTTGAGCGCTAATGAAAACGCTGCCGCCCTGTAAAGTATTGTGGGTATAATGACAAGACTTCCTCTACTTTGGGAGGCATTAGTGAAGGCTGAACAGTGCCAGTATTTAGAGAACGATAGTCTCCCGAACTGGTAATACTGAGCTGTTATATTTGTTTATTTTTCTTTCAGGATTAGTTTGAGTGTTGTACTGAAAGAATTGAAAATAATCAAAGATATTTGAAATTGAACAAAGACATTTTGTTTTACTGTTTTACACCCCCCTCTCTCTCTTATCAGCGGGGCCATTTGGAATTCTTAAAGACAAAGAGATGCTGAAGGACTGTAGGCCAAATGTGTGCCACACCTGTAGTACAGTGGGGGAAGTTTGGTCAGTTTGAATGTCTCACATTTGGGTTTCAGTCACATGGTCAAGGAATAGATAAAAGAAGATTGTTTCTGTTGCTCTGTCTCTCTTATTCTCTGGCTGTCTCTTCTAGGTGCCTTCTCTTTGGCTCTTCTCTTTGCTCTCTAAGTTGCAGTAGGTGGTTATAGATGAGAAATGTACAATTTTCTACCATCTTGCTGATAACGTTTCTTTAGTCGTTCGGCAGCCCTGCAGTCTGAACCACTGTAGGCGATCCACCCTTACAGAAGTTACAGTACTAATGATATGATTACAATAAAAGTCTTATTGCTTAATTTTATTTGGCAAAGAAGAGTTTAGTGTTAATTAAATGGAGGTTTGTTGTCTCGAGTCTCAAGAAAATTAGCATTGTTTAAATGGCGGTTATTGATTTAAGTAAAGGTGTAGTCACATTCGTAAAATTTCCCAAACTTAAAAGGAGAGTTTTCTGTTGCCAATAGTGTACAGATTTATGAAGCACAGTTCACACACACAAGTCACCTTTATACCAAGCAGCTTTCTGTTGGTCAATGTGGTGAATCTATGTGACCGCACCAATCTGTGCAAATGCAAGCTCTCACCAATAACAAAAAGCTTGTTTTAAAAGAAGTGAAATGGACATCTTTGCATTCACTCGTGAAAACAAATGCAAAGTTTCACAGAGGGACTGCAACCTTTTTGCGAGATAATTACTTTGCTTGTATTTAAAAAAAAAAAAAAAAATGTAGGACCACCTGGAGCACCTTAGTTCTTCACTTCTTGATTGCATCCCTGAAGTTCCACCTCAGAATGGTTGTTAGGGTTTGAGACCGTGTTCTATTAGACATTCAGCATTTTCCTTTCACATTTATGTCTCCTGCTAGAGTAATTAGTTGTGCAGTATTTACAATGCAGGCGATTGGCTCAAAACGATATAAAGGCACAACTGAGCTCCCTTAAACAAAGATGATGGATGAACTGCATGGACAAAGATTTCAAATCACGTACTTCTTAGTCCGAACTACTGCTATTGAGATGACGGGGAATGCTAATTATCCAGTAGCATATATCCAGATATTATGCTAGCCTAAGCCTACTCTTCATTACTGTTTCAGGATCTTTACTGCTATGGCGCCATCTATTGGTTATAAAATGGCAATTCTGCTTGTTTAAAATGCGGCAGGTGTTCAGTTAAGTCTTGTTTTATATTTTTAGACCGAACACTACTATTATTGGTAATGTTTGGATTACCTGATGTTTCCTCGAGGCTTAGTTTCATTATGTTCCTGTCCGTACCACGGGTGTCATGGGACCTAAGGATAGCAGATTGCGAAAGAAATGCATCGTCTTGGCTGAGGGAAAAATCAGAACATTATGAATTTAAATTTTATGGTCCAGAAGTGTCTCACAGCCTCAAAGTCAAACTCATACCTGATCAGTGGATCATCCATACGGAGTATTTGGAAAATATTATCAACATGTTCCAGGTTTTCCTCTTCCAACTGCTGGACGGTGGACTCCAACACTGCGACCATCTTAATATATGTGGGAACCTGACGGGAAATTAGCTGCGCTATAATCTTTGCATGTAAGATAGGACGTATGGATGATAAAACCAAATCTTGACCACACCTGTTCTATCAGCCAAATACTTTCTTTGATCAATGTTTTACTGGCTTTATCCAGGTTTTCAATTTCTCTCTGAAACATAAAGACAGTTTCAGTACCTCAGAACAGATTTACTACACAATGTGTCTGCAGTCTGCTGTACCTCAGAGGCGAGCTGATATCTATTCACAAAACTCTCTGCTTCCTGTTGCTTGGTTTCTTCATCATCCACACCAAAAGATTTCTGAAAGTGTTCTGAATATTTTTTATTTATTTATTATTATTATTAAATTGTATTATATAATTCAAACATGACTGTTTTGGTCATAAGTTTACATACGTCTGCAAAATGTTACTCGTTGCCCTGAATAAGCTCTCAGCCTTGGATTGGCAACTTTACAAAGTTGTTGGAATAAGGTGAGGATGTCATGGTCAATTCCACTTGTTGATTAAAGTAGCTTGTCAAATGTGTTTGTAGTATTAAAGGTGTCATGAACTGGCTTTTTTGTTTTTTTATACTGTTGTCTGAGCTCAACTAATGATGTTTGTGTGGTTTTTTTACATTCAAAAACATAAATAAATATAGCTGCTAGCAGCAATTGCGGGGCCAAGCCCATTATGGCTCTTTTTGGCTTTTTTGGACTTTGGATATTATTAGGAAACTTTTGTACATTGCCCAATTCACATGCTTAAACAACATAACTTAACTTAATTTACGACACATTGAATTTGACCAATCAATCTTCAAAGCTTTAGCCTGTTGCTTTAAACAGCAGACCACTCATACTTTGGTTTGTTTAATTTTATAAAGGCTTGAGATTTCGAAGGCAGAACTGCAGCTTTTGCCACTAAATGACAACATTACACACAATTTTATAAAGCTGTCCCCCATGGGACTCGAACCCATAACCTCACAATCCAGTGTCTGACACTCATCTCATTGCGCCACAGGGAAGACATGTGTTCATTGACATGCCATAGGTCCATAGTTAAAATTAGAAATTAACTCAAAATGAAGATTTTTGGATTTAATGAACAACATTATATATTTTTTTGTGAAAAATTGCTTGAAATCATTCTTAGAAGTAATTAATGTCTGGAACGGAAGAACATTTTTGCAAATAACCATTTAGAATGCTAAGCTAATTAGCATAAAGACACAAACACAGGCAAGTTCAACTTCAGAGGTGGATTTCTCCGGAACGGTAGCGAATATCAAAAATCTGTTCAGTCATTTCTGTGCGGCTCACTCCATATTTAATGTGAGCCAATTTTGAACAAAATTGGACAAAATTTGAAGGAGGAGTAGCGAAAAAACTGTTTTTCACTTGATTCAATATGGCGCACAGTCACATGTTTGGAAAATGACAAATGAGACATCGTCGAAATCTGCAAAACCCAGAGAACAAAATGACATAAATTATATAGAATATAGAGAATGTTTTCAAAAGTTATAAACGTTTTAGCAAAAAATGGTATATCTCTGGAACACTAGGTGGCGCTATTCTGAAACTTCTCATGTACATTCGGGACATGATGACGGTCATGCATACCAAATTGTGTGCAGATATGTCAAATATTATAAAAGATATCACATTTTATGACAAAATTCAAAATGGCGGTCACGTGGTTCCTTCGATCCTAACATATCCGGTATCCACAGATTCGGCATGACGCGGGGAATCCATAGACACCAAAATTATGATTTTCTGACAAAGCGTTCAGAAGTTATGAGCAAAAATAGCCATTTTTCATATCTCATGACCCCTAGGTGGCGCTGTTCCCAACTTTGGCATGGACCCTCAGATCATGGGTCTGATGAAGCGTACCAATTTTCGTTTTGATTGATCAAAGTTTGGCCGAGATACAGCCTCAGAACCAATTTTGGGTTGAGCTTGTTAAGTTCATGACATTATAACTTTTGAACAGAGATGAATATCAAAATTCTGTTCAGTCATTTCTGTGCGGCTCAGTCCAATGATTCTCTCTGCCAAGTTTGGACAAAATTAGACAAATTTTGAAGGAGGAGTAGCAAAAAAACTGAATACTGTACTTTTTAAAATGGCCATTACTGTAATGGGCGGAGTCTTAATGTAAGATATTAAATTGGATCAGCATGATGAGAGGAATCAGGTGTACTAAGTGGCATTTTTCTACCTCAAAGGGTTCAAAAGTTATAACAGTTTCAATGTTGAATATTTGGACTGGTGGTGGCGCTATGGAGTTGGTCTTAGAGACTCCAAATTTGGTCCATTTACTACTGATGACTATCTCTATAAGTGTGCCAAATTTCATCATTTTCCTACTTACGGTTCATAGGGCTGCCATTGACTCCCATAGGGGAGGAAGAATAATAATAATAATAAATATAGCTGCAAGCAGCCATTATCGGGGCCAAGCGCAAAGAAGAAGACAAGACATGCCAGCATGGCTGGAAGTCTCAAGCCAACTGCAACAATGAGCCATTAAGGACCTATTAAGTTGATTTTAGGCAAAATAGCAGTCAAATTTTAAATACAGTCAATAATAATGGTTTAATGGTTTATCACTTTCGACCAATAGGTG
This sequence comes from Pseudorasbora parva, assembly GCF_024679245.1. Classification (NCBI taxonomy): domain Eukaryota; kingdom Metazoa; phylum Chordata; class Actinopteri; order Cypriniformes; family Gobionidae; genus Pseudorasbora; species Pseudorasbora parva. The sequence continues at coordinate 4,920,678 of NC_090194.1, read as the reverse complement.
TCACTGTTACGAAACTGATGTGGTTTAGTCAGATTGAGATGACAATGACACATGCAAAGTTTGGTGTCAATATGTCAAAGCATTGCAGAGATACAGCCTCAAGAGTAATTTTTGCATCATGGCTCAACTCTGTTGCAGTGGTATATGAAAACTGTTTTGTCTATCAATCCGAAATCCATAACTATTTGTCAGCATGGTCTGAAGACGATACGGATCAATTTTGGTGAAAATCGGACAAACGGTCTAGGATGAGTTTGAAAAAGTAGATTTTTAACAAATAACAAGATGGAGCACAGATATGTTTGCAAAATATGGCAAAATTGGTATCTATCTTCTCGGCATGAGCCAATGAATGTATTATGACCAGTCTCATTACAATAGGCTAATTTAATCAAAAGTTATTAGCATTTTTGTACATTTTATTACAACTTTTGACCACAAGGTGGCGCTGCCCCGAAACTTTTTGAATATCTTCGGGACATAGAGCGGAAGACACATACCGAGTTTTGTAATGATACACTAGTGCATTCTTAAATTATAGCATTAGCATTTTAAACCGTAATACTGCATTGAAGTCAATGGGAATTTCATGTTTTGTTTTATTATAGCGCCACCAAGAGGCACAATCCCACCAATTTTTTTATGTGTCCTCGTAGTGAGCCCATACATATGTGTGTCAAGTTTGGTGAAAATATTTCATTTTGTTTTGGAGTTATAGACATTTATATGAAAAAACACGTAAAAAATGACTGACACCTGACTTTGATTGGATTTTACTACCCCTTACTATCAATATTTTGACATTTGGGCATTAGCGTATAGCTATCGACCTATGTTTCCGAACTTCTGAGGCTGGTTTCGTCTCGATCGGACTAGCGGTTTTGAAGATATCAGCAAATGTTTTTTAAGCGCTAAATTACAACGCTGCGCAAACCATATGCCGAAACTGGGCATGTCTTGTATCGTTGGACTCGGCAAGGATTCAGGAGCCCAAAAAAGCTACTCCCATCAAAATTTTTCACTCACACCCAAAGTTATAAGCGTTTGAAAAAAAAGAATTATCCACTAGGTGGCGCTGTTTCGAAACTTCTCAGGCTACTTCAGGGCATCGTGGTGATGACCCATACCAAGTTTCGTAACAATCTGTTCATGCGTTCATAAAATACAGCATTTTTGCACATAATTCAAAATGGCCGACATCCAAAATGGCCGACATGGTAAAATTGGATATCAGTCGACTCGGCATGACGCCCTGAATCTAATGAGACCAATTTTATGATTTTTGGATAAACGGTTCAGAAGTTATAAGCCAAAATATGCATTTTTCGTATCTCCGGACCAGTAGGTGGCGCTGCGCCGAAACGCTGCATGTTGCTTCAGGTCATGCTTGTGATGACATGTACCAAGTTTGGTTTGAATACGATAAAGCGTTGTGGAGATATAGCCTTTAGTGTGTTTTTGCAACCTCTAAGTAAAATTTGTTTGTGCGTTTATTGAAAACGATTGGACGAATCAACTTAAATTCCATAACTTTTTGTCAGCATGCTATGAAGATGATCTGTTTCAATTTTCATGAAAATCGGAGCAACGGCCTAGGAGGAGTTAGAAAAAGTAGGTTTTTCAGAAAATTCAAAATGGCGGGAAAATTTGCATACCGGAAAATGACATCATAGGGTGAAATCGAATCGGCTTGAGCCAAGGAATCCGATGAAAAAAGAATTTTGTTTCTAGCCCTTAGGGGTCAAAAGTTATAAGCATAAATATGAGTGAAACTTTGGACAGGTGGTGGCGCTAGAGAGATTGAGTTAGAGGCACCAAATTTGCTATAGTGACAGCTCAGACTGGCCTCTATGAGTGTGCCAAATTTCACAACTTTTTACCATACGGTTCTATGGGCTGCCAGAGACTCCTATGGCGGAAAAAGAAGAAGAAGAAGAAGAAGAAGAAGAAGCAGAATAATAATAATAGGAACACTAACGATTTCAATAGGTGCCTCCGCACCTTCGGTGCTTGGCCCCTAATAATAGGAACACTAACGATTTCAATAGGTGCCTCCGCACCTTCGGTGCTTGGCCCCTAATAATAGGAACACTAACGATTTCAATAGGTGCCTCCGCACCTTCGGTGCTTGGCCCCTAACAAGCAGCCATTATCGGGGCCAAGCGCAAAGAAGAAGACAAGACATGCCAGCATGGCTGGAAGTCTCAAGCCAACTGCAACAATGAGCCATTAAGGACCTATTAAGTTGATTTTAGGCAAAATAGCAGTCAAATTTTAAATACAGTCAATAATAATGGTTTAATGGTTTATCACTTTCGACCAATAGGTGTCACTGTTACGAAACTGATGTGGTTTAGTCAGATTGAGATGACAATGACACATGCAAAGTTTGGTGTCAATATGTCAAAGCATTGCAGAGATACAGCCTCAAGAGTAATTTTTGCATCATGGCTCAACTCTGTTGCAGTGGTATATGAAAACTGTTTTGTCTATCAATCCGAAATCCATAAGTATCTGTCAGCATGGTCTGAAGACGATACGGATCAATTTTGGTGAAAATCGGACAAACGGTCTAGGATGAGTTTGAAAAAGTAGATTTTTAACAAATAACAAGATGGAGCACAGATATGTTTGCAAAATATGGCAAAATTGGTATCTATCTTCTCGGCATGAGCCAATGAATGTATTATGACCAGTCTCATTACAATAGGCTAATTTAATCAAAAGTTATTAGCATTTTTGTACATTTTATTACAACTTTTGACCACAAGGTGGCGCTGCCCCGAAACTTTTTGAATATCTTCGGGACATAGAGCGGAAGACACATACCGAGTTTTGTAATGATACACTAGTGCATTCTTAAATTATAGCATTAGCATTTTAAACCGTAATACTGCATTGAAGTCAATGGGAATTTCATGTTTTGTTTTATTATAGCGCCACCAAGAGGCACAATCCCACCAATTTTTTTATGTGTCCTCGTAGTGAGCCCATACATATGTGTGTCAAGTTTGGTGAAAATATTTCATTTTGTTTTGGAGTTATAGACATTTATATGAAAAAACACGTAAAAAATGACTGACACCTGACTTTGATTGGATTTTACTACCCCTTACTATCAATATTTTGAGATTTGGGCATTAGCGTATAGCCATCGACCTATGTTTCCGAACTTCTGAGGCTGGTTTCGTCTCGATCGGACTAGCGGTTTCGAAGATATCAGCAAATGTTTTTTAAGCACTAAATTACAACTCTGCGCAAACCATATGCCGAAACCTGGCAAGTCTGGTATCGTTGGAGTCGGCAAGGATTCAGGAGACCAAAAAACACACTCCCATCAAAATATGTCAACCACACCCAAAGTTATAAGCGTTTGAAAAAAAAAATTCTCCACTAGGTGGCGCTGTTTCGAAACTTCTCAGGCTACTTCAGGGCATCGTGGTGATGACCCATACCAAGTTTCATAACAATCTGTTCATGCGTTCATAAAATACAGCATTTTTGCACATAATTCAAAATGGCCGACATCCAAAATGGCCGACATGGTAAAATTGGATATCAGTCGACTCGGCATGACGCCCTGAATCTAATGAGACCAATTTTATGATTTTTGGATAAACGGTTCAGAAGTTATAAGCCAAAATAGGCATTTTTCGTATCTCCGGACAGGTAGGTGGCGCTGCGCCGAAACGCTGCATGTTGCTTCAAGTCATGCTTGTGATGACATGTACCAAGGTTGGTTTGAATACGATAAAGCGTTGCGGAGATATAGCCTTTAGTGTGTTTTTGCAACCTCCACGTAAAATTTGTTTGTGCGTTTATTGAAAACGATTGGACGAATCAACTTGAATTCCATAACTTTTTGTCAACATGCTCTGAAGATGATCTGTTTCAATTTTCGTGAAAATCGGAGCAACGGCCTAGGAGGAGTTCGAAAAAGTAGGTTTTTCAGAAAATTCAAAATGGCGGGAAAATTTGCATACCGGAAAATGACATCATAGGGTGAAATCGAATCGGCTTGAGCCAAGGAATCCGATGAAAAAAGAATTTTGTTTCTAGCCCTTAGGGGTCAAAAGTTATAAGCATAAATATGAGTGAAACTTTGGACAGGTGGTGGCGCTAGAGGGATTGAGTTAGAGGCACCAAATTTGCTATAGTGACAGCTCAGACTGGCCTCTATGAGTGTGCCAAATTTCACAACTTTTTACCATACGGTTCTATGGGCTGCCAGAGACTCCTATGGCGGAAGAAGCAGAATAATAACCAGAGACTCCTATGGCGGAAGAAGAAGAAGAAGAAGAAGAAGAAGAAGAAGCAGAATAATAATAATAGGAACACTAACAATTTCAATAGGTGCCTCCGCACCTTCGGTGCTTGGCCCCTAATAATAGGAACACTAACGATTTCAATAGGTGCCTCCGCACCTTCGGTGCTTGGCCCCTAATAATATAGGAAACTAACAGATACAATAGGGGCTACAGCCCTTTCAGGGCTTGGCCCCTAATAAGTAATAGGCTATTTTCTACACTGGTTTTGAGGCGCTCTCCTGAATGCTGGGTTTTGATGGGCCTTGCCGCACTGGAGACTTGGAAGTAAACGCCCACGGCTAGGATTGGAGAAGATTTGCACATTTAATGAGCTTCAGCTCCGCTGTCATATGCACCGGTGTCAGTTCACATGAGGGAGAGATTATTTTGAAAGCGGCAACTGCAACTTGTCTTTATCAAACAAACACAATTATTTATTTCTCATCCACCAGCGATTGTATTACATGGCCCGCACCCGCACGATCGGTTGAAATAAGCGCGAACAGCAAGCGCACACGTTCATGCCCGATCAAGAAAGACGTTTTGGGAGCCCGTCTCGTACAGACACAGGACTAATACTATTACATATAAAAAATATGTTTTACCCATGTAACCCCTACTGTTCGGACCGGGACTCAAATCCTGGTCCGCCGGCATGAGAGTCGGACACTCTAACAAGGAGACTAAAGGCTGCACCCCCTAGCGTCAGTCGCTAGAGCGTCTCTTGAGGTCAGAGGAGTGAGGTTTACTTGCACAGCAACTACTACCAGCTGGCCTCTGTTACACTCACATACATGTGTTGCACCATTCCTGTCGGATCCAATATAGAAGGCACAACATTGTGTCTGCAAATCCAGCACTTGAGACTTAATTGTTCACAAACGATTCCGCAGTTAAATGAAGTGAACACACAAACGTTCTTCCCCACGTGAGCTGGAACTTCATTAAAAAATTAATTAAGTATCTCACAATCCTAATATTATGATCCGAAAAAAAGCTTATGCAGCGACTGTGTTCTTCCACAATATCTTGCTATTTTCTTCCATGTTTATTGCTGCTGGCTAGCGAGCCTATCAGTTCCATGAGTCGGTGGGCGGGGCTACTGAATTACACGTTCTGTAGAGGTGTGTTTCGTCGTGCGATGACGTGAGGATAAAGCACACAATCGTTTTCTGGGCCTGGTGTCTATAAAGCTTTTCTTTGACTAAAAATGACTAAAAGCTCTGAAACTTAAAGGATAATCATGACCTTTTATATATCAAAAGCTCAAGGGAAAGTTGATTTCTGAATTCATCACCCCTTTAACGTTACTGCATGTTAGAAAATACATCGTAGATTCGTAGCAATGACATAAAATATGAATCAATGTGAACCGAAAGTCGGAACTTTTTCTAAATCATTTACATAGATAGGCCTATTGGGGTAAGCACATATATCTGTGCAGCTTTTAGTGGGCAGGAATAATTGGAATGTTGGAGTGGAAAAAGAAGCGAGGGCGAATGAGTTATTGCTAAAGGCTATCGCCTAGATGGATGTCTGAAACACACAGGTACACCACCTGGAAGACTACACATCAGTTATTTAATATATAATTGACTTTGTTTTATTGAGGTCTTGTTAATTAGTTCAAAGTAATGATGGTGATAAAATATAATACAAGATAAAAATGAGATGTTTTGTAGTTTTGGTTTTATTTCCAAAAGGGCAGGGGAAGGAAATATAAAATGAAAATGAAAGTTTCTAAGCACTTGCACACATCTAAATGCTTTATATCATTCAGAATAGGCCCAGGTTGATTTCAGCCTAATAGGAATACCTGCACTGAATTGCCAATTCCCCATGTATTTGGTGTATTTTCAAAATACAAAATACTGTATTTGTATTTAAATACATTTTCCTCACAGTATTTTGTATTTGTATTTTAAATACATTTTCATGTATTTATGTCCATCTTTGATGGGCGACCAAGGCTCATTGATGCACGTGGGGAGCAAAGGCTGGCCCGTGTGGTCAGATCACACAGATTGCTCAAGAAGTTAATGCTGGTTCTGATAGAAAAGTGTCAGAATACACAGTGCATCGCAGTTTGTTGAGCATTGGACTGCATAGCCGCAGACCAGTCAGGGTGCCAATGCTGACCACTGTCCACGCCATGAGCATCAGAACTGGACCACGGAGCAATGGAAGAAGGTGGCCTGGTCTGATGAATCACGTTTTCTTTTACATCACGTGGATGGCCGGGTGCGTGTGCGCCACTTACCTGGGGAACACATGGCACCAGGATGCACTATGGGAAGAAGGCAATCCGGCAGAGGCAGTGTGATGCTTTGGGCAATGTTCTGCTGGGAAACCTTGGGTCCTGCCATCCATGTGGATGACACGTACCACCTACCTAAGCATTGTTGCAGACCATATACACCCTTTCATGGAAACCAGTATTCCCTGGTGGTTGTGGCTCTTTCAGCAGAATAATGTGCCTGCCACAAAGTAAAAATTCTTTAGGAATGGTTTGAGGAGCACAACAACGAGTTTGAGGTGTTGACTTGGCCTCAAGATCTCAATCCAATCGATTATCTGTGGGATGTGCTGACCAAACAAGTCCGATCCCTTGAGGGGACTTAAAGGATCTGCTACTAACATCTTGGTGCCAGATACCACAGCACACCTTCAGGGGTCTAGTGGAGTCCATGCTGTATATGTGTGTTATCTATATATATATATATAACTTGTGCAAACATTCAAAGATGTATATAAACTTATGACCAAAATTGTATATAATAAAATATTTAAACATAACAGATATTTGTGTTCTGATTGTTAAAGCAGAATATGGTAAACACACCTGATAACTCATCGAAAATCATTTGTGTAAAGGCCATATCTTTTTTCAGTTTTTCTATCTGTTGATGGTCTTTCATGCTGCCCTCGTTTTTGTACTGTAGCCATTCCTGCCTTTCCTTCTTCAGTTCCTCCACTTGCTCCTGCAGCCTTTCAAGTTTAGAGCGCAGTTCTCTCTCGCACAAATGCACACACAACAAGTATTAGCACAATACCCCATAACCATACAAGAGAAGACGCACTGAGGCACAGAAATCTACATTTATTATAATGTATCATATGACCATAAAAGTAGCTAGTCCATACATGTAGTGCGCAATATTTCAAGGCTTAAAGTGAATTGTTTGCGCATATAGCATTCATATTCTGGATTTGTCTGCTTACTAGCTTGTACATAGGAGGTATGTTTTATTCATAAGGGTAACACTTTATAATACTGATTCATCATTAATGGATCTAACTACAAAGGAAAAATGAGTAATGCATTATTAACATGCATTATTTATCATCACTTTAGAATTAATTATATATTTTGCATTATTCACATTAATTATAAATCTGTATAGTAGTTCTAAGTATTCCACTGAGAGGAGTGAAGAAATAGTAGTTATTGTGAACTAACACAATTTGTTAATCAGTTTCATGTTAGATAATAGTAGTTACTAGAATGTTAATAGTGCATTACTCGTTTGTTCCTGTGTAGTTATTCATTAATGACTGTGTAGTTATTCAATAAAACTGTGTTGTGTGTGTCACTCAGGTAACTTACCTTCTAGTTGTTTCTCTTGCTCGTGTTTTATCTCCAGGTTCTCCTGAGTCGTGTGCTTCACCTGCTCTTCATCTTCCCGCTGCCTTTGCTCCAGGTTTCTCTCCTGCTCCTTTAACTGTTTATTTAATTCAAGCACGTGACGTTTTTGCTCTTCTCTCAGCTGCTCCTGCTGCAGATACAGGTGTTTAAAGTTTAGCCTTCCTCATCTTCATCATCATCTTCACAAATATAAGCTCACAACTTACCAGCTTCATCAGTGTTTGCTTCTTATCTTCTAGTTGGCACATTTCATCCTTAAAATCTTGGATTTCTTTCTTTTTAACCTGAATTCTATTAGAAATAAATAAAGATATCTTATTAAGTAATGAGAACAGGAAATAAAGCAGCACGGATAAGACAAAGAAACGCAGTATTGAGTACTGACTGGAACTGTATGAAGGCCTCTGCTAGAGATGTATCTAATTTCTTGCTCATGTTCTCTTATAGGCCTACACAAGTTGTTTACTTCGTATCCTTGAAATGAAAACCAAACAAACTCAACATTTATTAAACCTTTCAACAGGACTTGTTAAGATAATTTGTGGGTAAAAGATAGAGCTTACCAGTTCTCAGCGAGTGTTTTTATTTTTTTTAAATTTTTTTATTCTACGTATTTATTTGTGCACCTTATCGTATGTTTACACGTTGTTATGGAAACTAACAACAGCCGCTGCGTACTCGATCAGCAGGGGGCGACATTATAAGGGCGCAAAACGGTGCAGGCATAGATTTATACATAGATACCTCATTAGCGTCCTGAAACGTTTGCTCTTGTTTATTTGTTTTTAATTCACAAATTCTTGCAGGTTTTGCACAATCCATCTATAAAATAAAATACAAATGTTTTCTATATTCATTTGGCTCTACTCACCTGGGTGTATATCACCTATTTTTGTCCCTTTTGCCTATTTATGTATTTATTTATTTTTATTTATAAAAAAAAAAAAGTCCAACGTTCAGTTACGTCAGTTCATGCATTGTGCTTTTTTTATGGAGACTTAAGTCAAATAAAATTATAAATAAAATATATTATTATTATTAAATAAACAAATCTGTTAATTTTTTTCTGAACCTATGTTGCTGGATAAAGTTAAGCTACACATTAAGCACATTTGGCGTTTTTTTTTTTTTTTATAAAATGTGTTATTGTTTAATTTATTAGGCTACATCACAATATCAGAACGTATATCCTACTCCTAATGTATAGGCCTATATTTCTATTTTATTGGTGAAGTTTAGGGAGGTCAGAATGACTTAACTCGCATTCATTAAACTCTAATTCACAGGAAGAGACAGAAGGAACAGGATGTTTTGTGTTGTCACCGAGAGGACATTTAATTACACCATGATGCTTATGGCACGTGCGTGTGATATACGATTAAAAGTTTATGAAAGTGACAGAGCGTGACCACGCCTTTATGAGCGTGTGTGAAAACTGTAGTGAACCTCCTACCTAGACAACATTCTGGATATCCTTCGAAACTCACAAGTCAATCTTCAGCATTTTTAGCCCTTACAAGGTTTTGAGAAGCCCCCACACACACCCACCGGTAGAAATACACGCCTCACTTTAAAGCTGGAGACTTCAGTGCTTTGGTTCATATCAGCAAGCTCTTGCAAATGGATTTATACACACCTCTGGTGTTTCAGATGTTACAATAACAGTCTTGAAAGAATAACGCGGACCTGCAGCCACACAAGCAGGGTTCAGGTAAACTTTCTCTTGTCAGCTTTTTTATTTTACCTTATTAGCTACTTACTGTTTTTACTTAAGATTTTAACTTCACTGCATTGAGTTGGAAGTTGTGCTGCATGCTGTGACAGGGATGGGTTCTGTTTCAACAGGCGCTCATTTCATTATGTTGTTTTCATGTCTGGAATTTTGTGCTTTTTTATCTCTGGAGCCATTCTCAATGTTTTCTCATTTCCTGTTTCCCTAATCTGTTAATGCGTGTAAAGCTATTTAGGAAAGAATGCAGCGTATTTATTTACATCCAGATCAAACAGTGATTATGACCATTTCCACAGTGGCTCTTATGGTAGTTTATTAGGCTACATTTTATTCCACATGAAAATATTTTAAAGCATCTATTTTACATTTTAAAAATACCAGTTTGAATCACGGCTTTATTTAAGATATGTATTTTCCAAAACCAACCAATAAACACCGAAACACATGTAAATACATGTTCCACTTGACAAGGGCTCTGTTTAGATCTGAATGTTATTATGAAAATGCTAGTATAACCCAACATGTAGACTACAGTAGGATTTTTTTTAAGTAATAAATTATCTTAGCCCCCCCCCCCCCGAAACCCTTTCAAAATTCTTTATAATACAGTAAAACTGCACACCTCTGTGCATAATATGCTTAGACTAGTCTTAAAAGTTCGTCATCCCATTTATTTCTTCAAGATTGGTCCTAAAGTTACATAAAAAGGTAGATTGTCTAATTTGAACTGGAAAAATAAGTCTGATTGCCACTTTGTTAACTGCTAGCTAGTCAAACAAGCTCTTTGAGGCTCAGTCTTAACACAGTGCCTAATTTTATTCAACTGGCCCCTGTAATAAGTGAACTCAAACCATGTGGCAACTCTTTTGTTATGGTACATGCCTCAAAGGAATATGGAATAGACAAAGGGTTAACATGCATTATTAATGTTTACTCTTTGGATGAGACTAGTTCTTCCCTCTTTCGGTAATGATGCATCCCTTGAAGTTATGACTTACAGATCCCGCCTCAGGCAATCATCCCTTCCACATTGTCACGACATGCCTTTCTGAGAACGACTGGACACTTAAATGCTTTATGTCATTTTGAAATCTGGTTTGTACTGAGAGAAATCATTTAGTGGTGTGCTTTGAGGTTAGATTAGAAATTTAGATTTATTTAAAAAAAAAATATATATAACAACTAAAATCTTTATTATACAATCATACTAGATTGGAACAAGGAATCTTTTTTTTTTTTTTTAAAGGCGGTTCTAAAGGAAATGACTCATTCGTGAAAATGACTCGGGAACAGGTTTCCAAAATAGGAAAATAACAACAAACTTCCTCTTTGGCTGGAATGTATCATGGCTGTATCTAAAAATCCAGATATGCCCGTGCAAGAGTGTGGTAGAAACTGTTCATTTAACGCATGTTACTTTAAATGTAGCCTGATTGCAATCAATTATGCAAGCCAAACTTCTCTGACAGGATAGCCTGAAATCTGATTGTCATGATAAAATAGGCATGCATAAACTAACAAACAAACTTTAAATCCTTTATTTATGAAAAAATGTGTCTCTTGCAAAAGGCATTCATCTGTTTTAGGCTTTTGACATTTTAAATACAATTTATTCATAAAAATCATTGGCCAAATTTGTCGAGACAGAATTTATTTATTTCTTACTATTGTGGAAAGCTCTTTTAGGGAATATTCTGTTTGATTTTTTTTTCCCCTGAAAATTTGTTATGTTACCTTATCCGAACATGTGGAATTCCATCCAAAAATATCATGATTTCAGTTATTTAAATGGTTTAGTCATATTTCTACTTTTTCATGGATTTTATACTGTCTTCCAGAAAAGCAGACTGTTCAAATTGATACCATTTGTGTGCTGCCACCTAATTTGAGTTAAGTGTAATTTGATTTGGGAATAAAAGAGTCTTTGACTGTGCTCTCTGCTCTTGGAAGCAGCCAATACCCATATCCTCAGATAGTCATCTGACAATGCCATGTCACATGTCCAGTGTTGAGCACATACTGTACGGAGGAACAGTATGACATTACAAATGTGTAGGGAAGCGTAGATGATGCTCGAAGTAGACCTCTTGAAAACCCGGCTCATGGATTCATTAGAAACAATACGGATCATTTGATGTCTTAATGGTAAGAAGAATTCACAGGGAAGACAGTTCTTTGTGAGCCAAGCTCATTCTTTGGTAAATATTTGTGGTTATTAACGTTTGCTGTGTGTCTGGTGCAGGTGCTACAAGTCTCCTCTGATGGTCTCCATGATGTGATGGAGTGACTTATCAAGCATCAGCCTTCAAGTTACCCACAGTGATGCTCTTGACACTTTCAGTGAACCAGCTTGAGGCGATCTGAGACTCATCTGTTATCGCTTACCCCAAAGCCATTCATCATGATTGACCTGAGTTACCTGACAGAGGAAGAGCAAGAGATGATCCTGACAGTGCTGAAGAGGGACGCAGAGCTGAAGAAGTCGGAAGAACAAAGGATTAAGTGAGTTTAGGCAAAAGATTCTTGGTGGATTAAGAACAAATTATATTCTCAAGCTAATGGACCGTTCACACACAGAACATTCCACATTTCCACTGTACTACTTTTCAGTGCTTGAAGTGGAAAAAATAAAGTGCCAGTGTTGGGCCAAATTCTGACCCCCTACCAGATTATCACCCCCCTAGTATTGGTAGGTTTAGGATTAGGCGTGGGGGAGGGGTTAGGATTAAACAGTCAGGTAGTGACTTCAATGGGGGGAGGGTGATTGGTTGTTTTCTGGGTCCTGCACACTGTGCGATTTTTCAAAATCCTTTGCGAATGTCCCTTGTCAGACTGTACGAACATGATCCCCGTGTCACACTGTAAGATCTCAGTTGTCATTAATGTCAGACTGCACGATAGTTTAGGCGCGCTAAAAACGGACGCGCGCAAGAAATCTCACCCGGAGCTTTATATCATCAATGAATGACGCGTTCAGTGACAGTGAGCTGCATTACACGCGGGACTGAATACTGGCTACAAATAAATTTCTAGCTCTCGTTTTGGTCATAGTTTGTCTTGAAAAACCGAGATATTTGACTGTTGTCGTAGGAGAAGTCACACTGCAGGATTCTGTGCCAAATCTTCTGACACTGCCAGAATTTCATCTGAGGTAAAATTTGATCGCAGAGCTCATTAATCGGCCGCCGGTGAACATGTCAAACTAACGACCAAAGACGTCAGATTTTAGCCTAGGATCTGAGGAATCTTTTAGGATTTCCTAAATTTGTCTCAGACGGCCAAATCGTGGCCAAAATCGCACAGTGTGCACCCGGCTTTCCTTGATTGCAAGGCTGTAGTTTTGGTTTGAACATTTGGGCACTTAAGTGTGAACCATTTAAAAAGGATCCCAGGCCATATGCTTCCTCGTGAGATTTGTTTATTTTGGAAAAATGGTCCACACATGCAAAATTGGTTGATATCATAACTGCAATATAGTAGCCTATGGTTAACAATCACTTCTTTACAAAATGCCATGGTAAGTCTAACATATTAATTTCCTGTCATCTCTTGGAATATCTGAAAACCATTTTCTCCCAATAGCTGTCATTATTAGCAGAACACATTGGACAGAGGGGGAAACCAATTGTTTAGTCAATAATTCAAGAAGGTCCGGATTAACAGCTCTTGATTAACGTGTACTTGGCCTTATGAAAAATAGGTTAGTTCTTGTAATTGTTTGACTATAGCATTTGTTACAATAAGTATATTGTAAGCCCACCCAAATTGTCCCAAATGGAGGCTAACACTTTTCTTCACCCATTCCAACCTGCCTGCACACGCTTCTTCACCTCTTTTCCACACTCCCCATTGCTCTGGACTTTGACCCTAAGTACTTACAATCCTGCACCTTCTTTACCTCTTCTCCCTGTAACCTCACTGTTCCACTTGGTTCTCTCTCATTCACACACATGTATTCTGTCTTGCTGCGACTAACCTTCATTCCTCTTCTCTCATGGAGAATCCTGTAAGAAGGGGCTCAGAGCCGATCCTTGATGCAGTCCCACCTTCACCGTGTAGTCCGCTGTCTCACCTATGGCACACCTTACCACTGTCCTACTGCTCTCATACATATCCTGGACCACTCTAACATACTTCTCTGCAACTCCAGACCTCCTCATACAATACCACAGCTCCTCTCTTTGGCACTCTGTCATATGCTTTCTCTAAATCTAAAAAGACACAATTCAGCTCTTTCTGACCCTCTCTGTACTTCTCCATTACCATGCTCAAAGCAAATAATGCATCTCTGTAGTGCTCATGAAACCATATGCTTCTCACAAATGTCCACTTCTCCCCGTAGCCTTGCTTCCACTACTCTTTCTCACAACTTCCTTGCATGGCTCAACAGCTTAATACCTCTGTAGTTTCCACAACTCTGCACATCTCCCTTGTTCTTAAAAATCGGCACCAAAACACTTCTCCTCCATTCCTCAGGCATCCTCTCACTCTCTAAGACCTTGTTGAACAACCTAGTTAAAAACTCTACTGCCATCTATCCTAGACACTTCCATACTCCACTGGTATGTCATCAGGACCAACTTTCCTCATTTCATCCTCTTCAAAGCTCTCCTTACTTCACCCTTGCTAATACTTTCTACTTCCTGGTCAACAATATTTGCCTCTACAACTCTTTTCTCCCTGTCATTTTCCTCATTCATCAGGTCCTCAAAGTACTCCTTCCATCTTTCCCTCACCCTACTGTCACCTGTCAAAACATTTCCATCTCTATCTTTAATCACTCTAACCTGCTGCACATCCTTTCCATCTCTATCCCACTGCCTCGCCCCCACAAATACACATCCCTCTCACCTTCCTTACTATCTAACCTCGCATACATGTCCTCATAAGCTTTCTGTTTGGCCTTTGCCACCTCTATCTTAACCTCACGCTGTGTCACCCTATATTCCTGTCTACTTTCCTCCGTCCTCTCACTGTCCCACTTCTTCCTAGCTAACCTCTTCCTCTGGATACTCTCCTTGACTTCCTCATTCTACTACCAAGTCTCCTTGTCTTCTTTCCTCCTTCCAGATGACACACCTAGCACCTTTCTACCTGTCTCCATGATCACTTTGGCTGTAGTAGTCTAGTCATCTGGAAGCCCTTCTTGACCACCTAAAGCTTGTCTCAACTCCTCCCCGAAAACCACACAGCACTCTTCCTTTTCCAACGGCCACCACTTTGTCTTCTGCTCTGCTCTGAAAATTAGCTACATAACGGTGAGTGTCTGGAGACACTCAACGTTACGGGCTGACCCATATAAAGATTTGGTCCGATCTTTCAGCCACATCGTTTTAAGTCGCTTTATGCTTTAAGGTACCAGATGGAAACCTCTTTCAAATGAATAACAGATGTTAACAATGGGAATTTAAATTGAATCACTCTCCTATATGCCTATATTGTTAAAAGACCAAGTGGCCGAAGCCACACCCACCGTAATTAGCCAACTGTCTCTAAACTTCTTGAAACCTTTATTATATTCTTGTTTACTTTTGTGGGGGTGAGATCTTTGTACCAATCATACTGAGACATTTAATATGACACCAAACATGTATAATACTGTATAGTATTTGTTCACATTAAAACTTTATAGAGTTTGGGTGAGTTTTGTGATCTCAGTATGAGAGAGAGTAGGAGTTTGGGGAGAGGAGGTCAATAGAGAAAGATGTAGATTAGGACGATACTGAGGTGAGACTTGAGTATCGAATGGTGTGACTGGAGAGACAGTTCAGATGTTAATTTCCTTTGTTTTCTCAGAGAGTCCTTGTTCCTCAATTAGACATTCCAGAATTTGCTAGTATTTTCCAGTCTTACATATATAAGCCCCGTTTCCAGCAAAATTACCCGGAACAATTTGTACCAGGAACTTTTTTACAGGAACTTTTCTCCCCCCCCCCCCCCCCCCCCCCCCAGACCTGCAACTGTCTGCATTTCGACCGCGATCTAAAGTTCCGAGAAGATCAGGCAAATTTGTCCGGTGATCAGATGTAGGACTGCGCGCGACTGTTCCTCCAAGTCAGTGAAGGACAGTAATCATTTTTTTGTGCACCGATTGAAAGATTTAGTGGACTATTTACTAGGGCTGTACTAGAATAATCGAATATTCGTTCGGTGAGGTGGCATTCGATTTTCAGTTTTGAGATTCGAATATTCAGGGTTTTTTTCAACATGTGACTTCCGTCGCGGACTCATTCTCACTCATGCTTGAAATAATACTAATAAATAAAATAAAAAAAACACCGCAACATGCTTTCAATAAAAGCATCACGCATTTTAAAGATTTAAATTAACAAAAAGTGAGAATAAGACAAAATAAATCCCTTATATAGAATAAAACTAATTGTAATAGATATTACATTTTGTGTCAATTTAAAAACAATTCCTTTATTCTTATTCAACTGTTTATAAGCATGCTACCGTGTTCTTTATTTATTACAGTTCATTGAAATCACTGTGTGTTACTAATTTAATTTCTGTTTTGGGATTCATTTGTTTTAAAGAAAGGTTCGTTATTAATACCTTATTAAAGTTCTTGCTCTCAACAGACTTTGTGTTTTGTATCACTTGTGCACTGTGCGTTTTCGGAGCATAAACCTGCCCGTGTAATGCATACCGGAAACTGTTCTATTTAAAAGATTATTAAATGTTTATTAATATTTAAAGAATGTGTGCCACCTGATCATATTGCACCAAATGCAACACTGCACTCCACTGGGTCTGCCGCAACACATTTACGATGCCGAAGAGTGAAACGTGAAGTCGTGAAAGATGATACAAACCGACACTATTATTATATATTTAGCCCCACCCACCGAAGCTTCGAATATTCGATATTGATTGCCACCTAAGCTTCGAAGCTCAAAAAATGCCATTCAAAACAGCCCTACTATTTACATGAGACGTTATCTAAACCGATCTGGTGTTTACATGTGATGACTTTCAATCGCAATCATTTTGTCACATGCAGTTTGTCTGCCGCACCAAAAATGTCAACGCTGTTTTCTCCAGCAGCTGGAATGTGTTAACTGTAGCCATAGCAACTCTTAACGGCCACCAGGACTAATACAGTATTATTTATAGCTATTTGTTGTAAAGTGTAATAATCATCTCAGAAAAAAAAAAAATCTTCTGTCAGCCGCAGTTAAAGTAAAAACTGCCTGGGGCAATATACGCTGTGTCATTACTCCAACATTATCTTCATAACTTACGAAATAAAAAGTTTACCCCTCAGAAAAATGATCTTTCCTCTCCTGTCAACATGAGCGCGGCGCGCGCTGTCACGTCATGTAAGGACGCACACTTAAAAGTAATCGGTCAGGTCGTTTACATGGTGAAAAAAAATTAATAACGAGTATGGAAGAGATTCAAGCTGTGCTGCTTTTGCTGGTTATGTATAGGTTTACTAAGGTAATTAACAACGACAGAAAAGAGCACTAATATGCAGATTCAGCAGCATGCAGCATATTCAGAAAGCTTGTAAAGCTAGATTTAAAATGACAATGTATATAATTATCAGCTATTACGGACATTGCACGTGAGATGGCTGAGAACGTGGCGCGCGCCCTATCAGACAGAGAGCAAGACTGATATTTACTGAACGAGAACGAACCTCGCAAAAGACTTTTAAAAATGCCCGTTGACATAAAATGCTGCGTGATCTAAACCAATCAGCATGTTCAGCGCCCAAGTCTCGCCCTCGAAAGTTCCCGAACTTTGAAAAAGTACTACCTCGCGAGCAGGGCCGTTTGGAGGGGGAAATATTTACCCGGAACTTCATTTATACCCTGGTTCCTGCGGTCTAAACACACAAAGTACCACCCAAAGTTCCTGGTTGCTGGGTAAAGTTCCTGTGGTGGAAACGGGGCTATAGTTACAGATAAGACCATTGATGGCTCCTCACTACCATGCTAAGACTAACTTTTTTCTTCCTTTTTTATATGTAGTATTTGTTATGAAAAATAGCAACCTACTCATAGAAACTATAACTGTAACAGTTGTAATATAAATCTTTAGTGAAAAATACATTGCCAGATAAACAGATTATCTATTATAAATTCTTCAACAGGTTGAAAATTTACCATAATAACTACAATAGAATATGACCCATTTTAGTAAAGGTGGTCATTTGTGAGTATGTATGAGTTGTAGTGTAATTAATGGTGGTGCAGCTTTAGTGGCTGTTTTATGTTCAGCTTTAGCGCTTTAATACATTATCAATAGAATTCAAATGGGTTGCATTTTTTATCATCAGCGTCTTGATAGGAAAAGCTTGTGCGAAGTCACACTTTTGGAGCACGCTGGTGAACGCACCCATGTGATTTGCACGCCACTCATGCAGAATTAAACAGCTGGTCACAGTCATATTGCGCAGGTAATTGATCCATTCCATTTGCACAGATTATAAAAGCTCCAAACATGCGATATATTTAGTAAATATATAGCTTGATTCTATGTTGCCACTTTGGTCGAGCTAAGAAAGCGTGGTTTTTAGCAACCAGGTATCTGAGCTCCACCCACATCCTGCCTCTTTGCCCATTTGTATTGAAAGCTACGGATGACGTCACACACTTTGTTTTCGGTACCGGCTAACGGCCCACTTCGAGCACTGCTGCTTTTCCATTGTATTTGTATGTAAACAGTAGGGTTGTACTAGAATAATCGAATATTTGAATATTCGTTCGGTGAGGTGGCATTCGACTTTCAGTTTTGAGATTCGAATATTCGGGGTTTTTTTTCAACACGTGACTTCCGTCGCGGACTCATTCTCACTCATGCTTGAAATAATACTAATAAATTTTAAAAAATACCGCAACATGCTTTCAATAAAAGCATCGCGCATTTTAAAGATTTAAATTAACAAAGTCAGAATAAGACAAAAAATAAATCCCTTATATAGAATAAAACTAATTGTAATAGATATTACATTTTGTGTCATTTTAAAAACAATTAATTTATTCTTATTCAACTGTTTATAAGCATGATACCGTGTTCTTTATTTATTACAGTTCATTGAAATCACTGGGTGTTACTAATTTAATTTCTGTTTTGGGATTCATTTGTTTTAAAGAAAGGTTCGTTATTAATACCTTATTAAAGTTCTTGCTCTCAACAGACTTTCTGTTTTGTATCACTTGTGCACTGTCCGTTTTCGGAGCATAAACCTGCTCGTGTAATGCGTACCGGAAACTGTTCTATTTAAAAGATTATTAAATGTTTATTAATATTTAAAGAATGTGTGCCACCTGATCATATTGCACCAAATGCAACACTGCACTCCACTGGGTCTGCAGCAACACATTTACGATGCCGAAGAGTGAAACGTGAAGTCGTGAAAGATGATACAAATGCAAACCGACACTAGTATTATATATTTAGCCCCACCCACCGAAGCTTCGAATATTCGATATTGATTGCCACCTAAGCTTCGAAGCTCAAAAAATGGCATTCGAAACAGCCCTAGTAAACAGATAGCCGTCTTTTACCAGAGTTAATGCAACCCGTGCCAAGAGCAATGCGTCCAATCAAAGTGTACAGTATTATGTCAAAAATGTATTTTTCGCTTGATATTAAAAACTAGCTAAATTAGACTGATACCAGACAGATCCCCCATCCTCAAAAACATGAACAAAAGTATGAAAGAAAATATCACATATAGGGAAAACTATGTTTTGGTGTTGTTATTCACCACTTGATGTCTAACATAATATCGCTCTCCTAAAAAAACAAAAACAAAAACTTTAAATTTGCACAGATAAACCAGAGTAATTTGTTTACAGTTCAGAGAATGCCTGGAATTTGTCCAATGGGATGTCACTGCTTAAGCTCACTGTACCGGTGAGACTTCGGGGTGTTATTCAATGCCCATTTTTTATATGACAGTCTATTTCCATATAAATAAACCAAGGATTTTGTCCTGTCCTTTCAGGAAGCTTCGTAAGACCGAGAGAGACAGAGGCAGACTGAAGTACTTGACTGGGGAGTGGTTTTACGAGACAAAGTACCACAGACACAGAGATAGGATCCATGGCTCCGACATCATCAGAGCGTCCATGAGACACAGAAAACCCGTGACAATATGTAAGTGTTGCCAGCGGACAGACTCAGATAGGATCTCACGTCTCTCATTACCTCACCTCAATTCTGTGTTTGCATCACCCTTTATATCACATTTTATCCTTTAAGGAAAAGTCACTCATAGTTTCACCACAGCATTTATCAAATAGTTCCATTCTACCTGTGTGTGTCAATGCATGTTTGAGCATAACAACGAGTGTCTTACTGCAGTGGAGCTCTCTCAGAGATGGTCTGAGAAACCCAGTTGTGTTTATGGTGAGAAGAAAGATGTGTACATCCCTCCAGAGCTTTCAGGACTCATTGAGGATCCGTCCACACAGTCACAGAATGAGAGGTGAGCTCTTGGTATTATGTATATTTATGAATAGGCATTCCAGTATAATGTTTCATCTGATTTTTCTTGTTGTTGTTGTCATAGCTGTGATGTGTAATTAAGTATTTTGGATTATGATACTAGCTACAAATGTAAATGTAATCTACAAAATGTATAATTGTTCATGCTCCTATTTTTCATGTAATAGATGAGATTAGACACAACCAAAGAAAAAATAACTACACTTGTTTTTAAAAAAGGGGAAAAAGTTGAGAACCAGCTGCAGAACATTTTTGAGTTTAGTGTCCACTAATGTCAATAGTTGTACAAACTTTGTTTGAGTTATCTCAACTTTTTTCATGTTAAATAGTTGAATAAACTTTAAAATCTGAATTTGTCATACAAAACATAAGTTGGATTTTTTTACAGTATACCAGAACTTTATATAAGCACATGACATTAGTCTAGTGGTGCAGATTTGTAATTGTGTGCGTGTGTGTGTGTGTGTGTGTGTGTGTGTGTGTGTGTGTGTGTGTGTGTGTGTGTGTGTGTGTGTGTGTGTGTGTGTGTGTGTGTGTGTGTGTGTGTGTGTGTGTGTGTGTGTGTGTGTGTTACCTGGTAATCACTACGTTACGGACAAAATGTCCCCACAAAGATGGCAATATCCGAAATCCTTGTCCTTGTGGGGACATTTTTAGGTCCCCATGAGGAAAATATCTTATAAATCACACAGAAGGAGTTTTTTTGAGAAAGTAAAAATGCAGAATGTTTCCTGTGATGGGAAGGTTTAGGGGCAGGGGCAGTGTAGGGGGGTAGGATGTACAGTTTGTACAGTATGAAACGCATTACGCCTATGGAAAGTCCCCATAAAACATGGAATCAAGACGTGTGTGTGTGTGTGTGTGTGTGTGTGTGTGTGTGTGTGTGTGTGTGTGTGTGTGTGTGTGTGTGTGTGTGTGTGTGTGCGTGCACTACCGTTCAAAAGTAAGTCACTCATGTTTCATTCATTTGATCATAAATGCAGTAAGACAGTAATATTGTAAAATATATTTTCTATTTGAATACATTTTAAATGTAATGCAAAATCTTTAGAAATGCCATGAATATAACAGTAATAAATAACAGTAATAAAAGTAGCAACTAAAATAAGCAAGTTTCGGTCACACTTCAGATCTAATTCTGATTACTAACTAACTATTGACTACAAATTTTGCCTCAATAAACTCCTAATAAGTGCTTATTAATAGTTAGTAGGTAGTTGTTAAGTTTAGGTATTGGGTAAGATTAAGGGATGTAGAATATGGTCATGCATAATAAGGCATTAATATGTGCTTTATATAAGTATTAATAAACAGCCAATATCCTAGTAATGTGCATGCTAATAAGCTAATAGTGAGAATTGGACCCTAAATTAAAGTCTTGCCAAAGTTTCTAAGCTCAAAATGTAATTTCTGTGCAAGCACATGCCATTGTTCTACTTGATTAAAGGATTGTCTCTGCCTTTTCAACAACCCAGCTCTGCATCCGCCCATTAGCGCCCATATCCGCCACATATGGAACAGCATGAAGAGAAACATAATCTCACTCCTTCAGCATCACCAGTTCAAGCATACTTGTTTATGTGAATTTGACGGAGATTCAGGAGTGAACCTGTGATATGTAGGCCTAATTTAATCAGTAGGGCAACCTTTTCCCATGCAGTCAGACACACAGAGGGTTAGTGAGGGGAATCTGGAGCCAGTAAGCTGCTTCAGGGGTCAGATTTCACGTGCTGCTGTTTTCCCTCTGTCTGACACCATGTAATGGCATTATACATCGCAGCATGGAAACAAATGTTGTCCCCGCTTAAGTGCTCGCTGAATCTTGTGACTTTCCATTGGCTTCAGAACCAGCACCATGAAGATGTATTGATGATTCAAATATATTGATTGCATTATACTGAACTGTTCACAATGATCAATGCACAACGCTCTCAGTGGCCTACTGGTTTTTATCATGGTGAATCTTTCATTTAATTCATCCTTTGTTGTTTCGATATGAATCTGTAAAATGTAAAATGTGTACCTTGAATGCAATGTAAGTCGCTTTGGATAAAAGCGCCTGCCAAATGCGTAAATGTAATCTGTATGACTATATCACCTCCATACAGGGTGGATGATGAAGCCCAGCAGGAAAGACAGAGACCTCAAATCAAGGTACACTACACAAAATACACTAAGATCATTTTGCTGAATTTTCTGCATGATTCATTTATTAATAGTTTAGTTGATTTTATGTAGCCTCGGCAGAATCCATTCAACAGTGTGCGATCGCAGAGAGATGGAGCCAGACTTAACAATGGAGTGAAGGAGGCCGATCAGACACCTGCTGAGGGTGAGAATATCTTTTCAATTTATCCTCAAATAGATTTTTCTATACTATAAGAAGTGGCTTAATTTAAGGTTTAAAAAAAAAGTGACAGTTTCGAACATTATGGGTCTCTGTTTAAAAGTCAATAAAGTTATAGTTAATTAAATTCAATCATTTAATAAATCCACTTGAATACTAAAATCTGTTTTGTAATTTCTACAAAATTTTTATAATTTTTTTAGTGAAATTGTATCATGCTGATTTGACTGTAAAAACCCTTTGAAACCCTAATCGTGGCCACGAATAGGCGGCCCAGAATAAATAATTTGTTCCCACAACCTAATAATTTGTTATCTCGATTTAGTAAATCTTGGCTATGTTGCACTAATTCGTTCTCTTGTTAAAACATGGGATCGAATTAATATAACGTGGCCAGGTTTGTAAAACGAGCGAACAAATTGTTTCAATGTGGCCAAGATTTAGTAAAACGAAGGAACCAATGATTATATCGTGCACAAAATTTTATTAAATTGAGGGAACAAATTAATAAAACGTTTTTGTCGTGGGAACAAATTGTTAATTTATGGCCATGATATACAAATTTTCCCCCGCATGTCATGTGCAGGGACCTATAGATAACTAACCAATGCACTTCAGTGTTATTTCATTATATTTAATTATAAATTATATAAATAGTATATTAGAGTTTTTTTTTTATCCCATTCATGTGCTTTTGACATTTTTATTAGTTTTTGTTTTTTATATTTATATTATATTTATTATTTTATATTATCTATTATATTTATTTGGAGGTAGATATTTAGTTTATCATTTATATTTTTACAGCTTCACTTATTGAAAACCTTTTTTTTTTAAAGTTTTACTTAACAATAACATCTCTGATTTACAGTTTTTACTATAGCATATTTAGCATTTTTATTCAAATGCAGATTTTTATTTTTTTATTTTTTTTACAATATACGTCTATCAGCCTTTGACAGATTTCTCCGTAACACAACATATGTGATTGCCAGATCTAACAATTGTCAAATTTAACAATTGTGTGAAGGTTTTCATACTGTTCCGTCCAGTAATGAGATAACAGATTGTATTTGTTGTATTTTTTAATGGAGTGGATGTTCTGAAGAGCAAATGGTCAGAACATATTTCTTGCAATAACAGTAAGTTTGTTTGACTGATCTCCATTGAGAACAGCATGTTTCCTTCTTCTGGGCTATGGTGTTGGCTTGGGCATAACAACTGAATGCTGTCTGCATGTGTACTGTATCTGTTTAATGTTGCATTTGTATTATATTATGCTGGTCCACCATGTTGGTCTCGGGTTTTGATTATGAAAGTATCAAAAGCCTCTTTGAGGTCATACAGGAACAAATTATTTAAGAAATTGTTAACACAATATTTATTTGTGCAATTACAACAATAGACTAGATTTCAGGATTTATCTATATCCCTTTTTGTATAATTAGTATAGAATAACTAAGCTGTAGTTTTATAATTGGCATGTAATGTAATTTGTGGCATTTAGCTTTATTAGCATTATGTGGAGAAGTGCCGTTCCTTGAAATAGTCTGGCCAAAAGATTTCTGTTGAAAATTGAAGCTGTTGTAGAGTTATGTAATGTAATGGAGCTGCTGAACTTTAAGAAGATTATACAGAGAAATATGTTGTTCTAAGTAGTTAAGCCACCACGCATGACCAGTCTGTACCTCATACATAGATGGTACATTTTTTAATTAACTTATTATTGTGTAGTCAAGCTATTATTGTCATGAGTGCAAAAGTCCATACAAAAGTCGTGAATATTTGTAATAGGACGCAAACTGCAAACGTAAAAATGTGACTACTAGCTAGAAGACTTAATAATGCCATCATATCTTCAGCTTGCAAAACTGAATCCAGTGCATTCCATCTCATTGCTATACCATTCAAATGTAATCAATTAACAGATAGTGTACTGCTATTGGACAGAACAGAACTGTTAAATGAAATGCCTAATGAATTCATTTTTTTGTGCATGTATGCCCCTACTTTTACTGCTTCATTACCCAACTATTTGGTTATTTTCCAGAGCCTTTCCTTCCAGCTGAGAGCTACACACTCCATCACACTACTCTAAACACAGACAGCACTGACACCCCTGTACCCACTAAATGCAAACCTGTGCCAAAAAAGAGACTGCTGCTGTATTCCTGCAATAACTCTTCTTTGGACACCGGCAGCAGTGACAATGGAGTAAGACAGGTCGTGACCCCTGCTCCCAGAGGCATCCTGAAGCACAACGGGTCCAGTTGTAGCTCTACTGACTCCCTGCAACTTCACATTCCCACCAATGATGGCAGCAGCAGTCAGTCTTCTGCTACGGTCAGCCCCATCAGCCCTGAAACTCCCATCAGCCCTCCTCTTTCCCCCTGCTCAGTGCTCTCTGCTTCAGGGTGGTTAGATAGGAAACAGGTCCGCTTCTCCTCCGTCGCCGGTCCTATAGAGACAGTGCAAGGAGAGCACAGTGTGCTGGAAGAAGATTGGAGTCCTGTGTTGGACCAGGATAGAAGTGATATCACAGAAAACGGTAACGTAGTTAAAGTCGTGAGAAGTACTTAAGGGGATTGTTCACCTAAAAATTCAAATTCTGTCATCATTTACATACTCTCAACTTTCTTTCTCCAGAGTTTTTGTCCATTTAGTTAAACATTGGACATACATTGTATGGAAAGGTTTTGTAACAACATGAGGATAAGTAAATGATGAGCTTTCAATTTTTGGTGAACCAACCTTTTAAAGCAGGGAATTAGCATTGCAGTCTCAGACTTTCCCGCTTACTGTGGTCGACAAAGTTACAAACAGCAGTCAGGAGTCCCCTAAAAACCATGAGCGTCCCCACGTGATGAGCATTGAGCCTAGGAAGGACAAGTAGATGGGTTGTCCAACCGGACACCTCAGAATAGTTGTGACTGAGAATGCTAAATGCAAAACCTTTTTGGTAAGACACCCTGATCATTTAAATATAATTAAACCCTAAAAATGAATCTGAGGGAGTTAATCAGCCAACAAATCTATCAACCTGTGATTCAGTAGTTCACATGCTAACTCATTGATACATCCTCGTACTAACTGCATGTGCATGCATACCTCATACATACAGCACATGGCTTCTGGTGAATGCTTGTGTGCATATGTATGTTGATTAATCTGCTAATGGTGATTAGTAAAAAGCACTGCAAGAAATGACTATCTGAGTGTTTGCCGTATGATCATCTGATGACAGAAATCATGGTCAGATGTAATTTAATGTAATATTCTTTTTGGCAGTCACTGTTCTATCTCAAAGTATTATTCGTTCTCTGTTCATTTCATGCAAATATAAAACTTTCCAACTTGTGATTGTCTGTCTCCACTGCAGGTCATCATGAGCGTTATGGTGAGCCTCAGTCTTCACAGGTGTCCAACATCCACCACTCTACTAAAGCAACAGGTAAGGCCATTGAGTTGAGCGCAGAGGGCCAGACCGATAAGGTTACAGTGGAAGAGGGTCGCTCAAATTCAAAGCTACTTGAATGGTTTGGGAGAGGCTCTCGAGATGGAAAGCCGAAAGAGTCGCCAGTCAAGAAAGAGATGAATGAAGAGGATCCAAAAGAAAGACCAGAAGCCAAGTCAGAAGATTCAGTGCCTCTAGATGACCAGCCAAAGACCAAGCCAACACCAAAGCCCCGTAGGGGGCTTTTTGCATTGTTTTCGAGGGCAGAGAAAAAAGACAAGATTTCAGAAGTCCAAGCATCTGACAAAGAAGTGATAAGTCAAGATAAAACAGAAAGTTTAGAACGTGAACCATCTGAGGCAGATGATAGTATACTTCAGCAAATCTCTGTTCCTAAAGAGACCAGGATGGCTGAAATATTACAAGATAAAAACAAACCAGACAGACTTGTATGTGAAGATACTCCTCCAAGAGAAAAGTTTGAACAAGGTGAGGTATCACCGGGAAACATGGCTAACCTGAAGTCATTCTGGGAAAAGGAGAATAGAGGGCCAAAAATACTAAGCATTAAAAAAGAACCTGAGGTAGAAGAAAATGAGACATCTCGAATTAATGAGAATTATCACAACGCTTTAGACAGAAGGGTGTCAGATTCAAGCATCACCTCATCAAAACCCAAACCTAGTGATCCAAACAAAGATGATGTAGAATCTACAGCAGGTGAGATTTCTTCGGTCTCACCTAGAAGAACATCCAATGATGTTGATATATCAGCCATATTGTCACATGAAGATGGGAACCCTTCTAGTTTGGACAGCAATAAGATCTCCGAAAGCTCAAGTAGTGAACTACAAACTCTCACAGTAAAAACAAATGTCAAACTATCACCCAGTTCCCTGCTACAATATGATAATTCTCTGGGCAGTGAGCTACAGCAAGAGTCAATCAGCAGGGATATATCAGACCTGAAGAAGGAAATCTCCACCTTCAAAATGCCTCTCCATCAACAGGAAGATAAAGTCTCGATCAATGATCTCAAGTCATTTTGGGAGAAGGAAAAAAGTGGCCTTAGAGTAATTGTAGGCACACCAACATGTACAGCCAACGTTAAAGACCCTCCCACAGAGTCATCTCCAAAATGTTCTTCAGTAGAACTTTCTGAACCTCAGTTTGACATCAGGCCAAACAGCCAAAGTTCCCCAGACAGAATGAGCTTCAAAGAGGTTGGTTTGATTGCACAAAAAGAGACTGAAGAAAAACAAAGTCCAATTAGAGTGCCATTACAAGACGTTCAAGATATCAAAGGTAGGATTTCATACGTCACCATGAATATTTCTAATTCTAAACAGTCCGATTCAAACAAACACTCAAAGCCAAGTGCACCATCATCTCCCCTCAGAAGTCTCCCTCCAAAAGGTCAACATGATAAGCCACAGTCCTCTGACATTTACCAACCAAAAGACCAAGATCAAACCAGAACGCCCAGCCCGTTACGTCAGTCTAAAGTTCCTCGTAGAGATTCATATCCAAACAAAGAGTCCAAAAATGATGGTTCTCCCTTAAGAACCTTTGCAATAGATATCAATCCCGGCGATAGGAGTCCATGCGATATTAGGGTTAAATCAGGGCAAGCTAGGTTGTGCACGCCTTCTGAACACCAAGGGAAGACTTCAGAAGGACGCAGTGATGATAGACCCATCATTCTTAAAGAACGAAAGCTGTCAGTGGACTCTCTGACCCGGTTTTATATCCCCCTGAGTTTACACCATTACCTGGGCGTGCCCGAGCCGGCGGTCTTATATGAAAAAGAACAGGTTAAGGTGCAGGCATGTGAGACTTTTGAACAGGTGAACCAAGGCAGAGTGAGCAATGAGAGCTCCCCTTCTCGACACTCGCTGCCTGAATCAGAGGAGATCACCTTTGACTCCTCAGGGAGCTCCACACCTGAAGCCTGGTCAATCTCACACACCAGTTCATACTGTGAGCTCACCTCTCCATTTTGGTTCAGTCTAGTTTCAGTAGAAAAGGCGTTGATTGGTTCATGATTTTTGTGGAAGCAGGGTTTATGTCCTTTAAATAAGTGCCCAGTGTGACCTAAGAAACATGTCCTACTTGATACTTTGTAAAAGTAAGATGCTCAACTTTGTAGACATGATACATTTATCTATTTATTGTTCTGGACCACATCCACTTTTAAGCCCTGCCTCTACTTTATTCAATGATCTAATTCAGTAATCAAAATGTTTTTTGTTTTTTTTATAAAATAATGAAAATTCCTTCAAATTCCTGGTAAGTTTCATTTTATAACACGGTGTGTGAAATATTGTTTACAATTATTGTCAAATGAACAAAAGTACCTTTCACATTGATCATAAATCATTTTACGATCATTAAAGTCTTTATTATACTGTTAATTTATATAGTTGTTTATGTAATTCTGCTTTTTTGGTCTTTTTATGTAATTTTAAACAACATACATTGTACATATAAATTTCAAATCATCTGAAAATCAGAAAGCTAATGGAACCATGGTGTAATTTCTCAATATAAGCATTTCCAATGAGATATTCAGTACTAATATTTGTACATAATGTATAAGACTTCTGCTTTCGTATGGTTTGCTGATTCCTTCTTGATGTGGGCTGTGACAGGGGATAGTGAGGATGACGGCCCCGTCAAAGCTGCTCTGGAACGAGCCAATGCCAGACCCATCTCTATTTC
Organism: Pseudorasbora parva; assembly: GCF_024679245.1. Lineage (NCBI taxonomy): Eukaryota > Metazoa > Chordata > Actinopteri > Cypriniformes > Gobionidae > Pseudorasbora > Pseudorasbora parva. Next base: position 4,892,004 of record NC_090194.1, on the reverse strand, counting down.
CAAAAGTCTAGAGGACCTGGCATCCACACCTTTACGTATGTTTCCTTGCTCTTTCCTACAATATGCTTTCTTGACCTTCTAATTGCAAATAAAGTCAAACATGTTTTGACGTTTGGGGATCATGCGATCTTGGTCCTGTAGCAGTGACAGACTCTTTTGCCCTCTGCTGGACATTTCTTTATAACTCTCAACATCTCTAACCTAATCAAACAATAGTATACTGTATACGCAACAAGTTTCTAGAGTATTTTTATTACTATATGTTTTATTGCAGTTGTATTATTTATTTATATATTGATTTTTGTTTTGTTTTTATTCAACAATACTTTGCCATTTAAACCAAGAAGAGAGATGGAAGACTGACCCAAGGAGTGATGTTGGGATGAGTATGGAAAATGGTAAATATGTAAATAAATAATGTATTTTAATATTTGTTCAGTGTCTTTCAATGTCCTCTGCTATGGAGCAATGAACTGATGTTTCTTGGTTTGAAGGCAGCATCATAGATGCATTATATGCTTGCATTATTACATTAAGAGCAGGAAGTAAGCCCCTGACATATAAATTAGCATTAATGACATTAAATGTCCTTTTCAGAATTGACCCTTGGTCTTTCATGTATAGTTTACGGTCTGAAATGGCTAAGGGAATGCATTAACTGACACATGAAAATTTGATGAGCGCATGGATTAATGCCAATGATTAAAGGCTGTCTGCGTTCCATATCGCCCGAATCATACATAATGGTGAGGTAGATTAAGTAACTAAATACATTCTTTATATTAAATATCAAATGAACAATTCTAAAAACTCTTCAGAATTCATTATTTCCAAAAAAACTCTAGTTGTTTTCCATCTGTATCTGGATGGATCTAGAATATGCGTCCGTTAATTGTTTGTTTCATTGGTTTAAGTGTCTGCAGTAACTCCAAACACCAAAACGTCCTTCTCCGACCCAGAACAGGTGAAGATGATGAGTATGTCTGTACCTGCATTCATGCAACAAGAGGTAAAATGCGAACCAACATTTATGAGCCTCCAGATACTAATGTTGACTAACAGCTTCCACACTGGATTTCTAAAATGCCATAGTTTGTTTTACCTTTATCACTGTAGCTAAACACCAACATTCACTGCCTTTATTAACCTGCATAAATGCCAACCATCTCCTGTCTAATAGATGGATTGCGGAAACAGTGACTGTGCATCAGTGAGCAGTTTCCACTATGACAGACTGAGAACATGCAACACTCCTTCTAATTTTAGCACTTGCTCTGAAGTGGCCTCCATGTCCTCTGTATGTGACCCTAGTCTTTAACACAACCCAATGATTCTTAATATAACTAATATCACTCTGATATAACACAAATGAACATTTTTGCACACTATGATGCTATTATGAATAGATTTCTATACAGATCTGTGTCTTTGTGTGGGCTGTGTAGGTCACTGGCAGTGTAATGAGCATCTACAGTAGTGAGTTTGGTAATGTGGAGGTCAAAGGCACAATCCAGTTCGCCATTCACTATGTTCAAAAACTGGGAGAGTTCCACATCTTTGTTGTGCAGTGCAAGGACCTCGCCATAGCGGATGTTAAGAGGAACCGATCTGATCCGTAAGTGGGCTAGCAGGAAAAAGCATCAAATAATATTTCTTACCAGGAGAATATGGCTTCTCTCTTGCTATAAACATGGATACACAATAATAAATGTGGTTTGTTTGGTTGAATTGAACTTTAGGTATGTTAAATGTTACTTGTTACCTGACAAAGCAAAATATGGAAAGAAAAAAACATGCGTGAGGAAGAAGACTCTGGATCCAACTTATAATGAAATCCTACGGGTATGACAATTCTAAACTTCTTGAGATATGTTTTGATATAAATTTAATAATCATAGTTGTCATTTCTATGCAGTTTAAGGTTCCAATGGAGATGCTGAAAACCCAGAAGCTGAACATCTCTGTGTGGCATAATGACACGTTTGGCCGTAACAGCTTTCTTGGAGAGGTCGAGGTTGATCTGGCCGAATGGGATTTCAATAACACGCAAATGAATGAATATCTACTCAAAGGAAGGGTAAGACAACTGTAATCATGTCTGTTGGGTCAGACAGCCTGTTTGGATAGTTCAGGGCTCTTGAAACTGTATTTTCAATAGATCTGAAATCCTATTTTTCACTGTGAGGTCACATTTGTTGCACTGCCTATTCCTCTGCCACTGTCTTTCTTTATCAAAACAGGTTCAGGTTCCCACCAGCCCAAAACATTCTGTCGGTGGTGAGGAAATGAGTGCAGAGATTAAAGTAGCTCTGCGTTTTCTCCCGCAGACTTCTCACAGTAGGATTATGATGCAGACTCTTTTTATTCTAATAAAAAATTGATTTAGAAGCATGTGCCTTTCTAATAACATGTCCATTATGTAGGTCACAAGAACAAGGGGAATGGTGAGGTGCAAATATGGGTGAAAGAATGCAAGAATCTGCCCATTTCCAGGGGTGTTTCCATTGACCCATTTGTCAAATGGTAGCTATTTTTTTTGGACATATGGAAAATATGCAAAATATGTTTTTTTTATGTTGGAGTGTTAGATATGCAATACCCACATTTGTGAATTCTGCCTTTTCAGCGCAGTCCTACCAGATGCCAGCCGAAAAAACCGTCAGAAGACCAGAGTGTTGAAGAGGTCTTCTAACCCAGTGTTTAACCACACCATGGTGTATGATGGCTTCAGGCAAGAGGACCTCAAAGAGGCCTGTGTGGAGCTTACAGTGTGGGATCATGACAGACTCAACAACCACTTCATTGGGGGTATTAGACTTGGTCCTGGAACAGGTAATTAAAGTGCATGTTACAAACATAACACCTAAAAAAAAAAAAAAAATGTCATGGCTGATTGTCAATATTATCTTACAGGTAAAAGTTATGGCACTGAAGTGAACTGGATGGACTCTAATGCTGCCGAAGCAGCTCTGTGGGAAAGAATGATGCAATCTGAGAATGAATGGGTGGAAGATACGTTACCTTTGAGAATGATGGTCATGGCAAGAATGTCTAGATAGTAAGAAAATGAGGCATGGTGACTTTTGAAAAAATACATGAAAAATGAGTGTGAACATGAAGAAAACAGTATGTAGGAAGAAGGTAATGTTAAATATATAGACACTAACTTGGTGGTTCTTGCCATTGAAAACAGAGAATGAAAAATATAATATGCCTGTTAAAGTATGTCTGTTTGATGTCTTTAAAAATGAATAAAATCTGTCAATATGCTGCAAATAAGTTCAAATAGGTTAAAAAATGTTTGTGAATTAGATTGAAAGAGTATCTTAAGACACTGTCATTTTAATAAACTTTAAATTGTCCAACTGCCATCACTTTTGTATGAATACACAGTAGCTTAATAAATATGAAGCACATTTTTGTGCGTGCGTGTGTGTGTGTGGAAAAAAACTGACTGTGCCAGTCAGGTAATTGTCAAAGTTACTTAACTTGACAGCAAGCAACCGACTATGGAAAAAAAAACATACTAAAAACCATCGTTGCTCCTCCTCTGTGAACCCATGTTTAAGGGAAATATCGCGATATCTCTGGAGTCCCCATGTTTACGGGAAGTGTCGCGATATCTTCAGATTCGCCATTTTAGTTCCTCAGTGTCGTCGCAAGTGCGTTGCCTCCACTCCGACTATACTGCGTCTGAGCTAAAATATTTTTCCTATCTTGTTAATTCCTTTTTCTTGGATTTCCCCCCACTCAACCAATCATCGTCACAACATAATAGCATTCAATTTAAGGTAAGTTGGTTCAGTTATAAACGGAAATATTTGTAGTTTTCTTAGCTCGAGGAAACCGCTTTGTCACCCAGACCTAACTTACGTTAGGCGTGCTGCCGCGGCCTGCTAACCGAAATTACTACGTACATTTTAATCAATATTATAAGGTTGTTCATTATTATATTAAACTTAGGAGGATGCATTGACTTCTTAAAAATACCCATATCGATGTTTTGTTGGATATTGTTTGCTAATAGAGATTAACTGTTAAAATTAACCGTTTCCTGTGCGTATTTTCATTCTTCTTAAGCGATCGTTTTAGCTCTAAAGATAAACGAATGGTAACGGAAATATCTTTTAGTAATCCTCGTGTTGGTTCAAACTCGATTTCTTTAGTCGGATATAGAAAGAAATATGTGGTGGCTCGACCGTTAACAATCGCCGTTTCCCTTAACGTTAAATTGATAGTAAATGCGAGTAACGTTAATGGTGTCATTCTGTTTAAATTAATATAATTGTGATTAGAGTTAAAGTCATACGACAAGAAATTGCGCGTAACATGCGCGTTGATTTTATTAAGATTTTGTTTTGCAAGTTAACTTGTTTATTTTTTGTTCATTTCATGTTTTTTTTTTATTTCTATAGAGTTTCCTCGATTCATATACTGAAATACAGCTATGATCACCAGAAAAAGAGGAAGAAACAGCCTTAATGATGATGTCACATCTTCAAGTACCTCCCACGAGAGTGATGGCGCTTCGAAAACCAGTAATACAAGTGAAACAAACACACACACTTCTCCAGAAAGTGACACCAATGAATGGGGCCTGGATGATCTGCTTGGCTCTGAGTTCAACTGGGACCTGGACAACGAGGTGATGGATGTTTTTGGCAACTTAGAATCACAGACCAACGATGAGATGAACCAAAGCGCAGTGCTTGACGTTCCCATATCCCGCAACAGAGGTGAGGGCCAGAGGTCGAAACTTCAAGACTTCTCCGGTCGGATCATCAACAAGAACGCCATTGCAGCAAGGATGAACCGACTGAAGAAGAAAGAATACGTTAGCAGCTTGGAGCATAGAGTTGGCTCATTGACAACGGAAAACCGCGTCCTCAAGCAGGAAAATGGGAATCTCAACAAGAGAGTGGAAGAGTTGGAGAATGAAACTAGGTACTTGAGAGCCGTGTTGGCCAATGAGAGCATGCTGGCTCAGCTGTTGTCTAGATTGAGCGGTGTGAACGGCATGAAATTCTCTACCTCGCTTTTCCAGGAATCCAACGAGAACGACCACGATTATGCCATGCCGAGGAAGAGGGTGAAGGTGGAAGACAAAGAGACAGCAGGTGGTGTCTGCCTGCATGTGGACAAAGACCACGTCTCGGTGGAATTCTGCACCAAGTGTGCTGAGAGTTCAAGCTTGTCGCATAAAATGTAGGGTCAAGTATTTTACCTTTTCAACGTTTCCTGAGACTGAACATTGCACAAGGTGTAAATGTGGGGACATGACAACAGTAGTCAAAGATAGAGTTAACTGTTTAAAATGTGTGCAGAGCTTGAATGGCATGTCTATTGAACCTGCTTTCAATACAAGTTACTGCTAAACTTGTTGACAGTTTTCTTCTAGGTGCTTGGTCCGCCATGCTGGACGAGTGGGTCACAGAACATCCATGCCTGCTGAAATCCATGGTAAGGATCAAGATATTGAAGACTGCACAGAACTGGTTAACTCCTAAGATGAAGACAGTGCTTTTTGCCAGTTCACGGCACAATATGAACTGTTAATAAACTTTAGTTTTATTTTTCATTTTCATTTGGTATATGTTTAAAGCATTGAAGATAATCTACAAAAAGAAATTAAGCATTGTGTTTTGAGTTTCATACTTAGGATGGCTATTGGATTACATAATTGTAGTATGTAATTTCAGTTAAAATAGACTTTGAGGGAATTAAGTGGACAAAAATATTGTTTAAAAAAATGTAAATGGGTGATGTTTCACAAAGGGCTTCCGCTTAATCTGGTAACAACGCACCCGTTTATTCTGTGCTGATACATTGATGTTGATTCAACACAAGTTTGTACAGCAAGCTTGTATTTTGCTGAAAACAGATGAGCCCTTTCTGAAATATCGCTATATTTCTAAAGAATGTTTTTCATGTAGAACCCTTATTTTTTTTTATGCTAAAGTGGATTTTGCTGTGGGGAAAGCTGAAGAGTCGGGACCAGCAGCTTGCATCATGGCCTGGTAAATTTAAAAAAGGTAGTACATAAAACCGTGTAAGTTACAGCTTTTACTGACTCTATCACACCCCTAAAGATGTCAGATTCTGTTGTGCTCATTTAGCATCTAAATGAGTGTTTAAACTCTTCTGTTTGCTGTGTCACATCTGTGTCATATCCATGTGTTTCATCTTGATTTGTTAAAGCACTTGGACTTTATTTGACAGTTGTCCAGATGAAGAGAGATGGTGTATTTTCAAAGGGTTTTGATTTCTGAATAAGTCATCTATATGTGAGATGTAATTGAAATCCAAAGACTGTGCAGACACATGGCTGCAACTGTGCTTAAAAAAATGTAATAAATTTTCTTTTGAGTAATGCAAAATGCTTTGTGTCCTATTGAGATATTAACTACACTCTCCTTCTCTTTTTAGACAGCACTTTCTTCGCTCTCTGCAAGAGCCTTTCTTGCCTCTTCAGGGTGGATAAAGAGTGGTGGTGGTTTCTTCCCATAAGGTGTATACCACAAAATTCTCAGATAATTCAGTGACATCGAACTAACGGCTGGGGCTCTAGTGTTGCAGATCAACTTAAACAGTTCTGAAATGTATAACTGCAGTTCATGTTTCTTATCCCTGGAAATTAATTCCACTGTCAGTGTGAATGGATTAAAGTGACAAATAGCCATCTTGTCACTTAGAGGTGTTATAGATTTGCTTCTGACGTGAGAGATCCCAACAAACTCTGTTCCGATGCACACACACAGTAATCCCACAAGCTTGTCTCTAGATGCACGTCCTGACATGTTCAAAAAAAGTTACACTTGACTTTTTTCTTATTCTCTGGCTTCCTACTAATTTGACCTGCACTACTGTCAAACAATGGAATTACAACAAACATTCAACACAGTATAATGGCTCTTACTGGTCTTTATAAATCTTCATGCCATCACTGTCGTTTTGGATATAGAAACTTTTTTCTTGTGGTAATGGCTTGTATGAGAAGGTGCAGTTCTTTTCTCTTTACCCATCCAATTATATATATTATACATTTACAGCTCTCAAAAAAAGTAAGAGACCACTTAACATTGATTTTTTTCAATGTTAAGTGGTCTCTTAATTTTTCCAGAGCTGTAGTTCTTCTGAAACATTGACTGAATTTAATTTTGACAGTATGATTTAGAAGCTAATGCTGATGATCCTCCATCATTTTCTTTCGGTTTGCATTTCAGAACTGGTTGATCGCTTCAGTAGGGGATTGGAAATTAGCGGACACTGAAATTTAGCTTTGTGGCAGTAAATGTGTGTTGTAAATAAGATGCATAAGCTTTTTCTCAGTGCATTTTTTTTAAATTATTATTTGCCAACAGAACCTGGTTATTGATCCGAATGCTTTCAATTTGATCACTTATAAGTTTTTCATTGGCAAAAGGCTTTTGTTTACACCACTTTTTATCCACTTTTTGTTTTATTTTTTCACATTTTACATAAACACAAATGGCTAAGTAAAGCTTTAGTTAATGTTTTGTAGCATCTGTGGTAAAATTACATCCAGCCAGTTTATATTACTCAGGACTTCTAAGTAGACCTGCACGATTAATTGTTAAAAAAAGAAAAGTCTATTAAACCTTTGACACGATCACAGCGGAGCATTAAAATCTGCATTGGCGGTGCTGCTGACCAAGACTGTTTTCAATCACACAATCGTTATTTCTGTTACAAATATTCATAGCACAGAACTATTGGTACAAGTTTAAACTTTGGATATAAACACGCATGTCTTTGGTGATGATCAAAATAGTTAATCATTTTTTTCCAAGTCATATGGTCCTAGAAATAACGATTGTTTCATTACATTACCAGGTGGCAGCAAGTGACTATTAAATTAAGAGTTTGGTTCAGAAATACTTATCCAGTGTTAAAGAAACAAGTATTTTTGAGCTTTAGCAACGAGCTTTAGTCATTGAATTATTCCTTTGAACCGTTTATTCTTTTTAGATTAAGCATTTCAGATATGTTGGAACCTAACAATTTTTATTTATGTAGATGTCTGTTCAGAAACATGATCTGTTTGAAAGAAAAATAAAGTGATTTTAAATGTATCCAAATTTATGCAGCTCTATTTCCAAGGAACAGTATAGTTAAATAAGTGATTTAAGGTTATCTGTTCAACAATTGTATACAAATGTATAGTAGACAGAAAATATTTATTAATGTTTATTTTTGTGGGACATCAAAAACAAGAACACATCTGGTAAGGCAGGGTCATTGTACTGGATGAGCAAGTTTCCTTTTTAACAAAGATTTACAGTGTCAAATATCAACAGTAAGGGCTAACCATAAAGCTCTTCACTGTCAGAATCTGGTATTTTCAGCATTTTTAGGTAGATATCAAAGTGCTTTGAGCTCAAGTAGGTTCCAAACAAACCCTGCAGCAATAGAACAACATACATCTTTCGTACAACGGGTTTGCTCAAGTTCATCCAGAAGCGCATCATGTTGCCCTTCTCTGGCATTGGGGCACTGTTATACCTGTAAGACAATTGGAGATCAGTTACATAACTTGCTGCAATCTATTTCTAAGTATGTAATAATGAGAACTAACCTGGCTGCAAGACCAGCGTTAACAGGCAAGGCCAACAAAATGGGATATATGCCACCACCAACCACACCCACCAAAGCCCCTCTTATTAGGACACAGGTGGGGCAGTTCAGGTCACCTAGAATGATATAGTCAATCAATGCAAAGCTATCTGAAGCATTCAACGAGCTTTAATGTCACTGATGTAAGGATCATCATCACCAAAGGTAGGTAACAAGAAGTAGACACCAAACAAATGAAAAGTGTTTAAGCCTATAACATAAAAAAAAAAACCTGCCAGCAGTATTGATGTCGGTCAAACTAAATTAGATGTCCGTATAACATATTAGCACTTGTTAAGTGTCAGCAAATCGTCAGTTATAAAAATAATATGAATCTTACTGAAAATTTTCATTTTGGGTGAACTAAGGCTTCACTGCTAATCGTCATACGCTGCAACCGTACCTGACATTATGGGGTTTGAGACGGTGGCGGTGTACAGAGCTGCAGTTGTCAGAAAGGGCAGCACAGCCATGGGAAGACTGGAAGTTATTCGTCCTTGGGTGACATTGAGTACACGTCTGAAAAAGCTGTTGGCTATCAAACCTGCAAATCCAGCGTTTCCAGCCAAATATATGGGGCCATATGAAAATAGTTTTCTGTAGGGGGTAAAACAGGTAACCTTCATTAACTAACTGCAGTGGGTGGAACTAAGGTTTTTTCCCCTGACATTGTATATAAAACTTACTTGTCGATATCAGGGAGCTTTTCAAACTTCTTATTCAGCATTTCAATAAACATTGTCCTGGATGCTGTCTGGCGTTGGCCTGTGTCTTTCACAGGCATCACGTTGTCCGTCATGTTGATCGAAACTAAAGAGACAGATATTTTAATATCAACAAATGAACTCCCAGCATACAGACTGCCCTTTTAACAAGAACATACTGAAAATGTGTGGTGAAGGTATCCCTTTCAGATGACATTTCATTATTATGATATTTGTTTATATTGGAAACTAGATAATTAAACTAAATACGGATACTCTATTCGTTAGCTTGCGAGCTGGATATTTATTAAGTTCACATTCATCTGACCGTTACACGTGTTTATAAAGTGAACTTGATATAGCGTTTTAAAAACGCAGCCTCAACGGTCAAACCAGTAGTAACTCATTCAACCCAATGACAGCTGCTTTGTTTTTACCTCTGTTGATATGCAGCTGAATCTCTAATCCTTTCGTATCCGTGTCTGTTTGTTTACGACATGGTCAACAGCGCATGTGTGCATTGTAGATTTGCTACTTACCTACGAACGAGCTTTTAAATAATCGCTAAACTACTTCCATCCACTGTTCTAAAGTCACGGTGCAGTGCCAGCAGGGCGCGGCCATGTCTAACCACATGTTCCAGTCAACTCTCACCCCGAGATCCAGGAACAATACGACAATTCCTATTGGTCCGTTTGTGCGCCAACTGACAGCACGGACGAACGCCATTGGAGGACGCGGCCTGTCAATCCCCGCGGGTCAACCCTCTCGTTGCTAAGGCGAAACTGGTGATGATGCTGCTGCTGGTGATACTGCACCCACCGTAGAGAGAGTCTGCAAACCAGCTTTGGCAAAAGATGCCGTGAAGATACACAGGAAAAATGACTGGAAAGGACGTGAAGTTTTTCTTAACTGCATATCGGGACGTTTGACCAGGAGCTTTGGGATGTATTTGCTCAGATTGGCTTAATTACCGAAGCAATTGTGGAGCCATGCGTTATCGGAAAGCTGGATGAAACTTGCAGGTGTTTTCCGACAGGCGTCGCACTGACAGGCTGCTGTTTAATGGGGGAAACACATCCTGATCCTGCCTTATTCAGTTAAATCTGTTTTCTCTCTACCTTTAGATCAGATTTTTTTCTACACCAGTTTGCCTGTATGCTATATGGTGATGGTTTTGCTCGGGTCTTGAAGCTGAAACAAGTGATGCGAAACTGGATTGTGCCGATCAAGCTCAGGCAGCAAGTCTTATTTCAATTATTTTCTGATCAGATTATAAAACATAAAACACATGAACTCCATTCTATCACTATGTAGGCCTACAGAACAAGTTGTTCTTGAAGAACTGTTTACAAGCATGCATCATTAAACTTACACAGGCATATGTCATGTTTATTTGTTCGTCAAACTGTTGCTAGATATCCGATGCTATAATGCTCGATCAGCATATACTGACTGAGTCTAATCAAAGACAAGCCATGTGCTGGAGAGCCTTTCTTATTTGATGTATATCGCCATTTGGGGCAATATAGCGGTTCGATTTAGTTTAGTTAGTCACTGCGCTTGGACTGTATGGGTTAAATATATGGGTTGTTTTATGGACAGCGTGATTGATTTCTGTTTATGTAGGCTAGTTAAACACCATAGGCATTTAAGGAGTCGGTGCGACTCTTCCAGGGGAATAATCCTCAATCCCGAGAACATATTCAGACACATTTCATATGGACTCATCCATGCCAAGGTGCACTCGATCACTATCCACTCTTACTATCGGATTATGGATTTATATCTCATGAGCGACAGTCATGCGCTCAGCATGTGTTTTCTTCTGCAAGATGTTTCGGCGCGTGTCTCCTTCTTTAACTTGACAATCCTGTGAGCTTTTCTATCTACATTAACGAGCCGAGCAGGAACTTGCTGCTTTAGCAAGTGACAGTTTGTGTTGCTGTTTCCATGCGTGACAATCCCACAAGGACATAAAGGAGTAATTATGCCCTTAAGAAGACGAGGTGAGAAATAAACATAATGCATGCACTAATTTATATGACTGTGTGGGTTGGCATGTAATATGTACTCTTTTTTTATTTTAGGTTCAAAATTATATGAATGGATCAAATAAATTGTATATTCAATAGCCTATATACATTTTTTTTGTATATTAATTTCTTTTCACAATTTCCCCTTACGAAACAAAAATATATTGCAATATATTTGAAAATATCATGCAATATATTCACATATATGGGATTTAATATTTATATTTTCCAATATATTGCAATATATTGAAAGGGGCAATCATTTGTATATTTTGCAATATATTGCATGAATATATAATATATTTTATAATACCATCAATATATTATTCCATATATTAAAATATATTTCAAGAAAATATATTGGTAAATATATTTTCCTTTCGTAAGGGTTAATCACATTGAGTGAGGATTATTTTAAATTGTCATGCAGTGTGATAAATGCAATTTTAAAAGTACAGATGTCTCCTTTTAAGAGGTCGTAAAAGCTGCATGAGTTACAATTGTCATAATTTGCACAATGTTGAAATTCATGCCAGCTTATTGGGTAATTCATAATGTCAGGACTTGATGTGGTGAAAGACAAAGATGCAGGACTATTGTGGCCATGCCTTTTATTATCCTTATTCAATTTTAACTTCTGTTCCTCCTAAGCCTTAAATATGGGTCTTCAAACAGTTTAATTATATACGTAGGCTTACTAATAGTGTAATTATACTCTGCTGTAAGTTTGTAGTCTGTAAAAATAGCATGGCCAACTCGCCTATGACCTCGGATGCTGGTTGGAATTTATATTTCGGACTGGTATGCAGCTGTGTTTTTAGTTACTCGTTAAGTGACATGCATGTAAGACGAGTCTTTTTATGCATACTATAAATGTAGTTTTATATATATATATATATATATATATATATATATATATATATAAACTTTATAGAGGCTTTTTGTGGAATTCAGAAACACTTGTTTATTAGCGACACTGGTGATCGTTTGAAGTTTTCTTTTGATTTAATTTGGAAATGCCTACATCTGAGCAGAGCAAGGTTTAAATTAATATGTAATAAAATCAACTTAATAAATCTGCTCAAATAAAATAAACAACAAAAAATGAGAGCGGTGAGAAAACAGAAGCTAAGAAAGCATCTAATGACAGTGATGTGGATATATTTCCACCAGCTCATATGGACAGATCAGATGAGGTATTAAAATTACACTAATTCTAGTTTGATTAAAGTATATTTAAGACTATAGATGGACTATAAATATATGGCTATTGGAGACTAGTTTGAATTGTTATGGGCTGTCTGAATACTTGATTCTGACTGCCTGGAAGGTGTGCAATAAAACCGTTGGAATACACAGGTAGTTCCAACCAAGTCAGTTTAATCACATTTTTATATTAATGCTTTATACAGATATGTCACTTAGAAAACGGAGCTTGCGTGCACACGTGTGTGCTTGTACGAGTATCATTACAAAAAATAGGGTGCACGTTATTAAAAACATGTTTTATTTTACATTTAAAAAAATATAGTGTTTGATCATGTCTAAATATTTATTCAAATGCAAAACCTAAAAATAAGTAGGCACTGGGCAGTAGCCAGACTAGTGGATACCAGTGATGCGCAGGTCAATGTATAAACAACCTGCACCTCACTGACGTTTTCAACTAACCCGCCCACAACTCAGACCGCAAAAAAGAAAATATTTTACTCGACCCGCTTCCTGACCTGCATTTTTAAAAGTAGTACATGCTCCCTGGCATAGTATACATTAACCCAGCCTATGGAGGAGAGAAATGTTTCAGGCTCTGATGTGGTGCACTTATACCCCTTTTACCACCAAGGCAGTGCTGGTGCTAGTTCAGAGCCAGAGCCTAGTTTCAAATCGGTTCTTTGTCTTTCCACAACCAAAGCACCAGCTCTGAACCAGAAAAAGTGAATCTTAAGTAGCACCAAAACATTGCTGGGTTAGAAGTAAGAACCGCTTGCATCAGCGGCAGGGGGCGGGGTTACCGTGACCAAGACAAACACAAACTTAATTGCGACCGCCATTTTTTAAATAGCAGCTAATCAAGCTAACAGCTGCTCGATTGTAATCTCCATTTATACAAATCATGGAGAGCTGTGCGAATGCGTTGGATTCGCGTCATTTTGATGCCGATGTAGGATCATAAAGCCATGAGCCATTGTAGATGTAAGGCTTGTTCGAGATGCATCGGTGCGCGGTGTGCAGCCCGATCGCCGTATGACATCAAAGTACAGCGAGCACAAACGTCTCCTTATGCTTTTGAATCGCTCACGCGGTATTTTGATATTATACGCGGATCGGTCTGCACAGCATCGATGCATCTCGAACAAGCCTGGTGTGTTTGTATTTCCCGCTGCCTCGCTAGTGTTGCTAAAATGCTAGCAAGATGAGATGTATACAGTGACATAAGACCTAGCTCTGTGGTGGCTCTCTAGCCTGTGGAAAGCCAAACCCGTTCTTAAAGGCTCCTCAGTCGAACCAACTTAGAACTGACACTAGCACTGGCTCTGAACTAGCACCCGGTTCAATCTGGTTTAATTTTTGCAAAAGGTTCTTTTGAACAGTTAGTTTCAAATAACGAGTTAAAAATAAAGCAATTCAGCTGGGTTTTTTGCGTCATTGCGTGAAATGCATGGAATCGATTCCAAAAATTTCGGAATCGACCAGCCCTAGACCAGAGCCGTTGGGGTGTGTGCACTGCTGCGGTGTGTGAAACTAATGTGAAAACAGACTTTATTCGCCTCAAATGAAAGCATATTTACACTGAATCGTTTCCTATAACATATATATAGTGTGCTATGTGCCGTTCATCATGTAGAAATTAGTAAATGTGTGTTAACAACCGACCGATTTTAGCTTCCGCAGTGTAGGGGGCGGGCTTTAGATTCTAGAGCTGATTCTGATTGGACAAAAGTCTGCGATGATGTCACCAAAATCTGAGCTTCGTTTTAACGGAAGTGGGAGACTGTAAATTTTGAATGCTTAAATCTCCCAAATGCAAATTTTGTCATAGTTTTGGAACATACCAGCTTACTTTAGGGCTAACACAGTCATACTAAAAGCTAAAAAACTTAAATTTTGATTTCAGTGAACCTTTAACAAGTAAGATGCTGCATGTGTTCATCCAGTCTAATCGAAGTGTTCGTCTCTCCCCCGACTTTGCTAACAAAAATCCCGCCCTGGAATGTATACGCAAAAAAGTTCTATGTACGTGGTTTTTCGCGTGCATATGTTACGCACTTTATGGCGTACTATACGCACAAACCAAAAATAACTAAAACTAAATGAACTATGAACTAAAATATAGAACATTTATTTAATTGAAAGGAGTATGGAAAGATTTGACCACCAAGGAGTAGGCCTATAAATGTGTGACCAACTAAGGAATGAATAAACTGAGGGTGAAGACTAACATTCATGTTGCCTCTCCATCACTCCAGCAAAACGATACTGTAAATGTTATCGACGTTATAAATCAATTAACACTATGCTGTAAAAAACAAAAACATTCTGTACCATTATTATAGTGAATATGTTGTTAATCACGTGACCACGTGGCGGCGACGCCGCGAGATCTGTCGCAACTCTGTTTTTCAACGACTCTGGCTTTAACTGAAGTGCTACAGCGGTCTGTTATGTCATATTGCGCCAAAACGGTATTTAGTTTGAATTTTGTATTAACAACATTTGAAAGCTTAAAGTGAGACATTGAGACGCCAAATGCGTGTGAAGTGAATGCGTGCAAAAGTTGGCAACGCTAACTGTTACGTTACATTAGCTATATTCCCAGCAAGGAGGAAAGGGGTTATATCTGTTTTAAACAATTAACAGTTAACTTACTCAACTCACAAAACTCACTGCCTCGTTAATAGAGTGAGAGGCGCTAGTACGGATTTATATCTCTGTAACGTTATACGATTGCTTTTATTTGATTGTCTGATTGAAAGCAGGCAGATAACGAGTCGTAACTGACGAAAATAACGTAACGTTAACCGTCAATGAACTTCCGTTCAAATATTGCTAAAACACCACAAACAACAGCTTTAAGCGTTATTATAATCCACGGCTACTGTTAAAATAAGTTTAGTTACAAGCTCTTCACACAATGGCAAGAAAAACCCGATTAATTAATTCGATATGGGCCCGTTTAGTGTCTACTGGTTGTTTATCATTAGCGAGAAAGAACAACTTTGGGCTTTTCAAATGATGAATTCAGATTATAGGTTCTATATAGTGTGTGAATTGACGTTGAAAAGTTGAATCACTGTTTTTGTTTCTGGTTGATTGATGCTAACGTTAATTCACATACTATAGCTAACCAATACTTTGTGATTCGAAGTGAGCAGTCAAATGATGATTGTTAAAGTTTTATTTTGCTCTTTCAGATTTTCTAAATCGTGTTGGAGTGTTGAGAACATGAATTAACCATGTCATGTCCCGTGTCTGTGACTGAGTCATGCTCACTCACGCTGATGGTCTGTGGCAGTAGTAACGAGTGTATCAGGGTCTCTTGACTGTCATTAAAATCAACGCTAATCTGTTCACAACCCATTTTACTTGCGTAAACTGACACACTGAGAGAAACATGCATCGATGAATCAGTCACAGTTTGACTAGGAATGTGCATTAAATAAAGAGGGTCAGTTTTGATTTCATGTATTTTCGTTAATGTATGATCCAGCTGTCAACAAATTTTATACAAACAAACGTATTAAATAATAATAAAACACTTTATATATTTCCACATTATGTGTTGCATAAAAAATTAATAATAATTCAGGCCAATATCATGACATTTTATTCTATTCTGTCTTGCAGACACAGCCAGGGCAATAAGCCTCATGGAGGACTACTGCTCCAAACTAAAGAAACCAGAGGAACAACAGCTCAAAACTGCCATCCTAAGAGTCATGGGCATTTTTAAAAGCAGTCTTTTTCAGGCTCTCATAGGTAAGTCTATATTTCTGAAAAAAAGTTGTGCAATTTATTTTATTTTATAGATAAATAGATCAATGAAAACAAGACAAGATGCATTTGATTGGTTGAGCAATTTCTCAAATTGGGATATTTATTTACATCTAGAGTGTTCTAATGTTTATTGTTCTTATTTAAAGTGTCCGTATTTCGCTTTTTTCGAAAATGCCTAGTTGTATGTAAAAGGTCTGCAACGTTTTAAAGAATGAAGTGCATGATACAGCCATTGTCTTCTGAAAGAAAAAATATGCTGAAATGAGTCGTCGGCAATTCCAGTCTTTCTCTCCCTGTTACAATGTAAAATATTTGCATAATGCTAGCTTATGGTATTCATTGGCTGTTCGCAAATGACGTCTATTTTGACCCGCCCTCAAACAATGCAGTTATAGCTGGGACAGGGCTCCAGACTGCAACCTATTTTTCTACTGGTGTGACAATTTTGTTGGAGGTCATAATTCTGCCACCAAATGATAAAAGTTGCCATTTCTGTTGCAAATGAGAAACATCAAATGGCAAACTACCTGTTTGAGTTCAGAACAGGTTTACTCACAGGCCAATCTTGAGCATGCAACACCCTTACTACACAGCGCTGGGAGATCCAGTGGGAAAGCGTTTGAATTCACTGCAGTATTAATAAAGATCGCTGCGAGATGTAGTGAGAAACATTCAAATTCAGCGCAGAATTCTCTGTTATAAACCATATCATATCAAACAGTGCTGACGTGGAAACCAGGAGACATTATGCCATGAACGAACAAGCTATAGAAGGCTTTTTAATCCACAAATCATCAATATTTACCATGGATTCGATGTAGCAACGCTAACTTTAACCATGGTATTGTGACAGAAATAGTCAAATGTTTATGGGTTCATACAACCTTTGGAGAGTGAAATTCAAGCACTTTTTCTAGCACTGCAAAGCTTAAAATATAATCTAATTTTAATGAGATGATTTGTATAAAAAAACACAAAAGTTTATAGATATAGGTAGGGCTGCAACAACTAATTGATAAAATCAATATTAGAAATCATCGATAACGATTCTCATTAATCGATTAGTCGGGTCTGCTCTATGTACACACTTTCACCAGTCGTGCTAAATTACAGCACTGAACATTGCACTTTTATGGGCAAAATGTGCATCTAGAAATAGTGGAGTGGAATGCTGGAAAGGTACTTTACTTTTTGAAGGTAAACTTTAAACTTCACTGAACGAGCGCCGGTGTGGCGGGCACGCGCCTGCGCATCAAACAGACAGCATCTCTCTGGATGCTTTTAAATCTGCTCTAAGTTTGCATTTTTCTCACCTATCACACATGCGCTCTTCAATAAGCCGACAGAAAGCAGGTACATGCGTTTACATGCAGCGCGAAATCGAGGTAAGAGGCAAAAAACTACCTGTCCCGACCGGTTTATGCCTACGCCGTTTATGACATTACTCCGATAAAAGAAAACGGGTTACCGTGTTAACATGACCATGTTCATTGTCGGCTTATTGGGCATAATCGGCTTAAGAACGTGCATGTAAACGCACCCATTGTATAAAACCATGGCTAATTTTCATAAAGGTAGATATATTCACTATGTGTGTGTTCATAGCACTCAGCTGACACATTTGTTTGAAGGACAGCATTGGGCAGGATGTGGAAGTGTGTTTTGTCAAGATTGTTTTTTTGCCCTTTTATCCAATTAATCAAAATAATAATCGGCCAACAATTCGATTATCAAAATAATCGTTAGTTGCAGCCCTAGATGTAGGGAAGCTAAAAGTTTGTCGCAAACAAGCATTTTTTTAAAATAAAAAAACAAAAACATGAAACCAGTAGATGGTGGCAAAGGAGCACTTATTGACTTATTAGCCAGTTCTCGTCTGTAATATATGGAAAAGTAGGAAGTGAAAGTTTAGTTTTCTCATTAAAAACTAAATCTTTTCTTCAACTTGTGACCGAATTACTCAAAGAAAGTAAAGAACGCTCCTTTTATAATCACTGAAGCTGTCGGTCAGCAATGGTACATATAATAACAGTAGAAAATACATTTTATTTAGGTTTTTATAGGTTTTTGCACATTACTGTTGTTAATGAAAGTTAATTTAATCTGCATCTCAATTCAAGCTCAGTGCTTTACTGTCAAATTTCTAATAAACAATCATGTACTTTTATAAGTAACTGTAAAACAATCGAAAATCCGCCTAACCAATCGCTACCAAATCAAGTGCATGTGTCATGATCTGTAACACTTAGTTGTATTAGTGCTTCTGCTCTCAGATGTTAGTCTGGAGCCCTGATCTGAGTCCACTTTGCATGCACTTCAAAAGGATGAGGACTCGTGCTAGAATTGGACTTAAATTTCAGATAATAGTTCATCTTTTCCGACACATGCTGGAGGAGGTTAGCCTGGTCCTACAATGCTCTTGTACATTTAATTTGTTCAGAGAATCTGGCCACTCTCCATTGACAAGCGTTGACTTCCTTGAAGGCGGGTACTCTGTTGAAGTTTAAAACTATTGGATCTGCCCAGAGCCACTCTGGATCTGCGCTAACGTTTGGTATGTCACCTCAAACTAGTGAGCGACATCAACGTCATCGTTCTCAGCCGCTACCTCTGTTCGCTGATTGGAACGGTTCAGATTTTACCAGAGAAAACCAGAGAATAAACGGCAATCCTTGACAGAGTACTGAAGGAAAATGAAAATTGAGCGGACGTACGTAGGAGGGCGGAGCCAGGATAGTAAGAGGTAGACCAATCACAACAATCACAAATTGGCTCTCTGACTAATCAGAGCAGAGCAGACTGGTAGTAAGGAGGGGTTTAGAGAAACAAAATCTTCGAACTAATCGTGATTTTCAATGTATACTATGATTGAGAACATGATTGTCTTTTTTGGCCTTGGATGCATGTAAACCTGGTTTAGGAGACCTCCAATACAAAATTAGGAACCTATAAAATAGCATAATAGGTGTACTCTAAAACACTGTTTTTAAGTCTTAAGGTCAAGGGTTCCATTTCTATTATTTGTTCCATTAAGATTGCATGTGCTTTGTCTGCTGATGTGACATTTGCTCATAGTTCATTCTTAAGCAGTGGGCACATTCTGCCGCTTTAGGGCTTTTTTTTCTGAAAATAAAGATATTTTTAACCTTGCTGATGTGGCAGGAGATGCTTGCCTGTGCCTCTGGTATTTTAAACGGGTTCTTCATAAGCCCCAAATCTCCACAAGCTTTTGTCTTCTGTGTATAGAGAATCAGATTGGTTATGAATCTTGATTGGTTTAACTCATTTATTCATACTCAAGGTCAAATAAAGCTTAAGGACAAATGCTCATGTGCTTTTAGAATGCATTAGTGAGCTGTAGAGATTGGTGGTTTTGACTTTCATGATTTCCTCTTAGCATTTTAGCTGAATATAGAATGTAGCCTACAACTGATGATTCTATATTATAACGTCTAATCATAATTTCTATAATGAGATGTACCACTGTGCTGTCACAGTCTGTTAAAATTTTCACCAGGATGTCGATCGTTATTCTAGTCTAAAGCAAAGGGTCATTCAATCAATTAGCAAAGAAACGCAGAAAGCAGCCGGTCTTTTCAAGTTTTGATGTTGTAGCTGGGTGCCTTTGCTCCCTTTTGAGAAAAATGTAATGCATCTTATTCCTTTAAACAAATTGCTTTGTTTATATAGTTGAGTTTCATAAATGTATAGGGAATCATTCTTGGTTTTTTTATGCTATTCATTTTTATTATACCGCAATACCGGTGTATGTGGCTTTAATGTTAACATAGCACAGATGGCACAGCTGAGATCGCATTACAGAGGAGAATTCAAACACGATGAGTTTAACAACGCTCACCTCATGGATCAGATACAGACCTGAGGGAGTGCATTTAAGTTTTTATGAACATATTTAATATACTCTAGTGCTCCAAGCATGAACCAGTATGCTTAGTAATAAATAATAAAGTATTATTAAAGTATAATAAAGTATAAGAATAAGAAATGTTTTTATTCTCTCTGTGTTCGACTGATGTGTCATTTGTTCAGACAGAGACTGTAGTGCTTTAAAATGTACCTTTAAAAGTTCTGTGTTTCTGCCTCGTTTTGTGAGTTTGTTGTTATATAGGGTTAGATTTTTTAAAATGCTTAAGGTGCCCTCAACTCAGTTGTTTTCTCTCTGTGGTCATATTTTAATATTCATGTGTCTGTAATGAGTGTGTTGCAGGTCTGTTTTATTGGTGGTTGTCTCCACACAGCATCATTTTGTGGGGCATTGCAAACCTGTATTAAAGGAACACTCCACCTTTTTGGAAAATAGGCTCCCGATCTCTGTATCTGGCAGTAGCACTTTTAGCATAGTTTAGCATACATCATTGAATAATATAGGTCCATTAGCATCCCTCTCAAAAATGACCAAAGACTTTATTTTTTCAAAGATAATTTTATTCCTAATCTGTACACTGTAAAAAAGTTTTGTTGGTTTAACTTTAAAAAGTAAGTAACCTGGTTGCCTTAATTTTGAGTTTATTGAAATTAAAAATTTGAGTTGATACAATGAAGGAAATTAGTTTAATAAATAGAAACTCAAAATATCATTTTATCTGAACCACATAAACATTTGATAAATCATGAAAATAGCACTATTTGCCATGTTTCACTGCGTCATCAGAAATAAAAGACACACAGTTACCCAATATGCTTACAAAATCTTTTAATAATCTTTTAATAAAGATTGTCGAATCTCAAAAAATGTTCATTGTATTAACTCAAAAATTGAATTTCAATGAACTCAAAATTTTAAGGCAACCAGGTAACTTTTTTTCTAAATAATTTTTTACAGTGTAGTTACATTGCGTACTAAGACCAACGAAAAATTTAAAAGTTTAGATTTTTATACCGATATAGATTGGACCTATGTTCACATTCCTGCGTAAGAATTATGGAACTTTGCGGTCATACCATGGGTTCAGTGGCGCAATGATATTACGCAGCGCCTGAAAGTAGTCCTCAGATAGGTAACTTCCAATACGAACGGCACTAAGTTTGTGTCGTTGCATTCGGCAAATTATGTAGTGGATTTACCGTGCGATTAAGCATATGGTTCTGTGTGTCGTAAAGAGCTGTGATAGTGAGGTGTATACTACTGCCATCATGTTTCACAGACCAACGAAAATCAAGTAATGAAAGAATCGGTGGTTGACCGGTAGATTCAAACAAGAAACTGCGTCTTTGCTCAAAGCATTTGGGACCAGATGACTATTTGGAAAACATGGATAGTGTTACCACGGTACGGCATCTATAGGATATGGCCAGACAGGGCGAAGTGTATCACCCCCTTGGCTGTAAGTATAACAATATTTTTTTTGTGTGTTAGCTTGAACGACCAGATTGAAAAGCACTGCTGTTATCTTTAGCTAACTTGTGAATGAAATCCCTAAGCGTGGGGGTTTTGTGCGCGGCCATTTGGTTTATACAGTATATAAAGTTAGTAGTTTTCTTTTTAGCATTCTGGTGAGGTAGTGTATAGTTTTGATAAATAAAATGTTTAATTGCCGGTATTGTTTATCTTCAGTTTCTATGGTACAAAATACTACAATAGTGATGTTACGTTCTGTTCCAAGGCTTCGGAGCGTGTCATGCATTGAAAATTATTTGGCGGCCACCAAAAAAATGTTTGTCCCGTTAAAGCCTTATTTGATCAGTTTTTTGTGATTTATGAGTGAGATGACTGGGCGCTTGTTAACTGAGTGACAGAGAGAAACAACTGAGTGGGCGCACTCTCTCTGTCTTCATAATAAGCATTCTTAGCGTATTTCATTCACATATTACGTTAGTTAAAATCAAAAGGTCGGCAGACCGAAACCATTTTTCCTTGAATTTTGACTCTTCTCTGTCTCTCCAGTTTGAATCTGGTCTCCTCATCCCTCCTCACCCCAGTCTGTTCAACCAGACATTCTCTTTCACATTTCAAAAGCTCGTCTTCAGTGTAACTGTTATTCCGGTTCAGATAGATACGGTTCAGGATCTGCACCAAAGTAAATATCTTCTGAATCGTCTCTCACAAACATCTCCATGGTTACAACGCAGGCTCTCTGAGCAAGCAGATTGTCATGGTGGTTATGTTGACAGAAGTTTGCCTATTAGGCGCTGTGTAATATCACTGCGCCACTGCACCCATGACGACCGCAAAGTCCTTACGCCGGAATGAGAAAGTAGTTCCTATTTATAACGGTCTAAAAAAATAGAAACTTTTAATTTTTCGTTGTTCGTAGTACACAATGTAACTATAGAAGAGTCAAGTTTCAAATAGGAAAAATATTGAAAGTCATTTTTTTGATCACTGATGCTAATGGACCTATATGATTCAATGATGTGTGCTAATCTATGCTAAAAGTGCTACCGCCAGATACAGAGATAGCTGAATGGATTCAAAAACGGTAAACTCAACTGTTTAATTCTAAGGGACTTGGAAAATGAGCCTATTTTTTTTTTAAAAAAGTGGAGTCTTCCTTTAATTGTAGTGTTGAATTATTCTACAATATTCACTCATCATGATAGTAAATTATGGCATTCTAGTCAATCTACTACTATGCAGAATTTCGGACTCTTTTCTTTATATTTTAGCAACATTTGTCTTGTCATGGCGTTTGAATCGGGCCCTACGCTTGCTTATGACTTTTGCTCTATAGGTTTTAATACCTAAAACAGCCTTTAATGAGAATTAGTCATGCAGAAAAAGTGCACAATTAAAAAACAACTATGATTGCTCATTGTGTGTATAATGGCTTGAGCGGTTGTATTATGATTTGGGGGCAAGGATTTACACATCACCCTCTATTTCCTGTCTAAACCCTGGAATATCTGTTTTTCTTCTCTGACCTTTACCTCAACCCAGTGATTGTCATCTGTTCTCTGCAGTTTGCTTTCCATTCATTTGAAAAGGTGACGTGGGCCTAACAGGCCTCAATGTTCTTTACTGCCACTCTTTAAATTATTCACAGATGATGGCAGAATGTACTACATTTAACACATTTGGAAACTGTATTATTAGCTTGCATCTTTGATACTTAAAAAAATGTAAACAATCTTGCAGATCTGTCAAACTTGTCCCCTTTCTTCTGATTTTCAATAAAATGCTGTTAAAGGTTAAGGTCGCTTCCTGAAATAGCTGTAATCATCTTAGAAGGCATTAGCCTGCGTATAATCTGGACGGTGTGCCATCATGCTAGAGTAGTGCGCCCTCTTAACCAATTAACCTTTTCTCCCATTCACCAGGACACACACACACACACACACACACACACACACACACACACACACACACACACACTTCTGTCAGTCATTTACAGCTGACAGGTTGTTGATAGTGATGTGGTATTTTATAGGCCATCCTTGATGAAACGCATTTCCTGCACAAATCTTTGGGAATATGGTGAAAAGTGTGTAATGGGACTTGAATGTATAGACACATTTAAAGGAATAGTCCACCAAAAAATGAATAAGTTGTCATCATTTACTCTGCCTCATGTCATTCCAAAACTGTATTGTTGGGGCGGCAGTGGCTCAGTGGTTCATGTAGGTTGTCTACAAACCAGAAGGTTGGTGGTTCAATCCCCGGTTCCACCTGACCAAGTGTCGAAGTGTCCATGAGCAAGACACCTAACCCCAGCTGCTCCCGACGAGCTGGATGGTGCCTTACATGGCTGACATCGCCGTCGGTGTATGAATGGGTGAATGTGAGGCAAAAATGTAAAGCGCTTTGGATAAAAGCGCTATATAATTGCAGTCCATTTACCATTTACCATCTTTCTTCTGCGCTACACAGAAGACATCCTGAAGAACATTGACTTCCAATTTATAGACCAAAAAAGTCCTTTATGTGTAAAAAAACTAAAACAAAAAGCAAAACGAGAAGTTGTACATCTTTGGAAGTAAATGAGGGTGAGTAAATGATGACCCAATTTTTATTTTTGGGTGTACTAACCTTTTAATGAACATCTGCAAGGGGCACAGGATGTGCTAAGGCCCATTCAGACCAAGGACGATAACTAGTTCTAAAAATCATTCTAAATGTGAAAGAATAGAAGAGGCCACACTATAATGATAATGGAACAGAGAAACGATACCGTTGGAATCACTTTCACAATTTTTTTCAACTGATGATGGATATTAAACATTGACAGCCATTCAGGATCCATCCAGCTTTAAAGAGCTCAAGCATTTAAAGTGACATGACGAAACTGCAGCGCACTTAGAATAAACAGAGCGATTTTGTGCACTGGTGTGGATGCTAATAGAGTTATCTTTATAGTTATCTGTCTTTTGTTTGGGCTTTGAGAACTCATTGAAAGTCTTTTCTGCATGTGCAGGTTCACTTTGGACGTTTCTTTAAAAAAGCAGAAATAAAAAATATGGAAGTTATAACTCTGAAGATCTTGAGATTTTGATTTACTGTAATATATACTAATATTGTAGTTTTAGTAGTTAGATAAGCCAAAATGGAAAGTCTGTGTTATTGATGACAGGAAAGCACTTGCACTCTCTTATTCATCCAGAAACTGGTATTACTATAAGGTTGTATGTGTACAATATTTAACAGTTTGAATCAAAAGTTCTCTAGAATGGCTCTGTCTTATTTTAAAGTCCTCTTTATTAAGATTTCCTGGCTAAATATCCTCCATCACAGCTGCCCATTGGAATCCTTTAGATACTGAGTCGCTGCGGCCTAATCGGGAAACCAACCACTCTGCCAATTTGTTCCATAGAGGTTTTTAATGGGCACTATTTATCACTGTCATCTGAACAAGGTTGGACGCTGCCCTCTTAATAGAAGAGCCATGACGGCGCACTCCTGTTTCACAGAGAGACCGTCCCACGAGGAGCTATTCTTTTTTTCCCTTTTTTTGCTCTTGCTGCTAAACTGTAATCAGATTACTCTTGCAGGAGGGGAATTCCTGATACCAGGGGACGGATGGCGAATAGCGGTCTTTATTTGGACCGAGCTTCACAGCCAGAACAATAAGAAGAGTTTCTAGAGCTCCAGAACGCTCATCAAACTTTAGTCTGGCTTTGTGTCGCAGACAGAAGGATCCAGTAAGGATTACAAAGTCCTGGTTTAGATCAGGTTCAGCGGGCTCACACCGCTCGGTGTTAACATTCTCTGTCAACCAATGTTTAATTAACTCTGAAGAGCACGCACCTGAAAGCGTGACACGTGCGGCAAACAGCCAATCGTATGGCACATGGAGAGTGTCAGTTTGATTCAGTTCTCTGCTAAAGATTAAAGGGGGGATGAAACACTCAGTTTCAGTCAGTGTCATGTCAATCAGTTTCAGTCAGTGTCATGTCAATCTTGAGTACCTATAGAGTAGCACTGCATCCTGCATATCTCCGAAAAGTCTTTATTTTTTTAATAATTATATAAGAAAGATGCGCTGTTCCGAGTCTTTCCGGAAAAAGCCGAGCGGGTGGGGGCGTGTCGTGTGAGCGGAGCTAAATAATGACGTGTGCTCGCTGCTGCTATGTTGAGTCGAGTGCGTCGTAAAGCTGTGTCAACAGCGGGAGAAAAACTTTATTCAAAATAAAAATATGGCTTTAAATCAGATACAGCCATAAATCTATGATCTGGAATCAGACCCAGAGGCTGCAGTTGAACAGGAGCAGCAGCAAAAACGACTAGAGCAGGACGTCTGTATGTGGTACAAGTTATACACTAACTATATAATATGCTTAGCGGCTTGTGTTATTTACATATTTATACTTGAATTATATCGTCGTATTTTTGTCTTTGAAGGTGTACATGTGGGAAGTGCAGTTGTGCACGTGTGTTTACGCGTGGTTTGTGTAGACAGTAAGCGGACTAAAAAAAACACAGACATTTGAAGCAGTCTCACTCACCCTTCTAACGTTGGGACTGCTCCATCATTCAGCATTAGGCGATTGGGAAAATCCGGCGTCGAGCTGGGCCTTGTTTATGAAACAGTCGGCACCGAAATGCAGCGAACAGATATAAACATTCGCGCAACTCAGTTGCTGATCGGGAAAAGCAAATTACATCCACTGTTGCCTTAACGCGGGGTTTTTGGCGAATCTGTGCAGGACTGTCTTGGTCTGGCAACCAAAAACGCACTTTTTGGTGACATTGTTATGTGCACATCACCTGTGCAGCATCCTACAAGCCAGAGCTTTGATGGGCGTAGGCTGTTGCTTTCGCTCTCTCCCTCTCTCTCTCTCTCTCTCACGCGCTTCCGGTAGAATTGTCCGTAAGGCCCATACAAGGAAATTCCGCCCCCACTAACGTCAAAGGGGACGCATGATCTCAAAAAACTTGCCGAAACTTATGACTAACCGGAAGTAGTATTTTTGACAAAGAAATACTCCCATCAAACGTCCACCTTAACTTTTGAAACTTTGTCTATGTTTAGTATGGGATTCCAAGTCTTTAACAGTGTAAAAAGATCAGTATGCATGAAACAGCATTTCACCCCCCCTTTAAGAAATAATTTTGGAAAAAATCATCATGAAATTAAATGCATTTACAACGCAGGAATAAACACTATATATATATATATATATATATATATATATATATATATATATATATATATATATATATATATATATATATATATATATATATATATATATATATATATATATATATATTAGTATAATAAACACTAATCAATAACATTATTTTTCTGTAATAAATTGTGATTAAAAGTTTTAAATATTTTTATATTGTAATAATTTCACAATTAGTCCAAATTAATGTAGGAACATTACATTTGTTTGAATGTCATCTTTTTATAAATGAAGGCAAGTGTCACTGATACTAACACTGATACTGATGTCTCTATGAAACATTAATAATAGACGTTCAACATTACAGTATCATTGAAAGTAGGGTTGTGCAGTATATCGAAATCATCTAAATATAGCAAATGTACATATCGCAATATGCATATGGCAACGGCACACAATATCTTAATGATTTAAATAGGTTACTTCAACATTGTGAAAAGTGTAAGTTTTAGGTCGGCAATATAGCAGAGAAAAGACTGGGCACATGACTACTGTTACTTATGTGGCTTGCTTGATGTTAAAAAGAGTTATTAAACATAATAACTGGCGAAAAACAACTACTTGCAGTCTCGCGCTGTCTGACACACACACTGAAACGTGTGCACAAGCCGCCACTCTGAAAGTGTGTGATCCCGTCAGTTCTCGTTCGTGTCTGGTCCTTTTTAAAAGTTGTAGCGACGCTTTCTTTTCCCAGAAAGAATGTGAAACACAAGTGGTATCGTTCTTAGTTTTTTAATATGTTTTGTTAATATAATTTAAATAGATTTTACACACTAATAGCAATATCGTATCGCATATCAAATATCGCATTATTTAACAAGGTATTGCATATCTCTTTTTTATTTATTTCAATATTGCACAGCCCTAATTGAAAGCTACAAATTTCAATATTTATTAGGCTTTTAAAATTTTAAGTGAGGACTTCTTGGCTGTGGAGCTTGCCATTTTTCAAACTTTTAATTTAAGTGAACTTAAAACAGTCTTCACATAAACCCATGATAATACATGTCATATTTACCTGGGGCCTTCCTACCTGTTAGACAAGTTTATTTATATAGCACATTATATACATATGGTAATTCAAGCTTAACGCAGGAAAGAGAGTAATTAAAAGAGTAAAAAGATGATACATAGATAGACTTTTTATCTGGTAAGTCATTTTCAGAGTAATTTACGTTTGTCTCGTATATTTAATTAATTTGGGCTGGGGGACTTCCCCATACTGGTTGTCTCTTTCTCTGTGGATTTCATACAGAAATCAAATAAAAGTTTTCAAACACTTCAAACAGTCTTAACTGCATAAATAATATATTAAATATAGATGAATCCTTATTAAAGCTACAATTTTCCCTGTTACCTTTGATTAACATTAATGACAGACAGCACAGAAACTGGTTCTTGTATGTTTTTTCACTGCTCAAGAAGCCTTCTTGTAGTTTTTCTCTCTCTCTCTCTCTCTCTCTGTCTCTCGCTCTCTCATGCGCTCTCTCTCGCTGTCTCTCTGTGTCTCTCTCTCTCTCGCTCTCTCTCTCGCTCTCTCTCTGTGTCTCTCTCTCCCTCTCTCTCTCTGTCTAGCTCTCTCTCATGCTCTCTCTCTCTCTCTCTCGGGCTCGCTTGCTCTCTCGCTTGCTCGCTCTCTCTCTCTCTCTCTCTCTCTCTCTCTCTCTCTCTCTCTCTCTCTCTCTCTCTCTCTCTCTCTCTCTCTCTCTCTCTCTCTCTCTCTCGTTTACTTTATGCGCCTCTGATAGTGGAAGCCATGCCTCAATTTGGAGGGTTCTGGATGAGGACTTTTGTCAGAGACTGTTGGCTTGAATTACAGGTCAGTGTTGGGTAATCTCGTTCTGTCAGTGATTGTCAGGTATGACCCAGATCTGAGATCAGTGGTCATAGTGCCGTTTGGGACTATATTTTTTGGTAAAAACATTGTGAGGGTTGTTAAGATAATGACTGATTGTCTTGTGATTATATGAATTAGGTTAGTAGTTTTCTTACTGGTTTTATGAGCTGTATTAATAAGAGATCACAGTTATATTAAGGTGTTGCCAGATAAGAACAGGACCAGTGGGAAGTGATTAGGTAATCTCTGATAAGAATATTCCTAAAATGATAAGAAATGAGTGTTTGACTTGAATCTTGCAAATATTCCAGACCAACCTTGGCTGTCAAACTTGACATTTTTACATCAATATAAACAAAGAATATATTTAGTATATTAATTAGGCTGTAAATTAATGAACATATTGCATTTATTATTGTTTATAATTCATTCAGAACAGAAAATCTGGAGAATGTCATACTGTTGCCCATTTTCATTATATATTATTCAACATTTATTGAATATTATATTATAATTTTTGCGTTCTTTAAAGAATACTGCCCCTCGTCATCAATACTAACCCTGTGGTTTTTAACTCTTTACTCGGCCGATACAACGACAGTTCACCATGTCTGTCAAGCTTTGAAAAGGACCATGAACAAACAGAATTTAATTTAGAGTTGAGAGTACATGACAGAAATCCTTTTTGTGCTATTCATTTAAAAACTATTTGTTTAAAGTGCTTTTTAAGACTTTAAATCTTGTTTTTATAAATAGTCAGCCTACAGTTATACATTATTTGATAGTATAATTAGAGTTTATAATAAGCTTGTGTTTACAGAAATGTGATGCCCATGCATTTGGTTGAGTACCAGACTTAGCACCACCTTTAAAACAGTTGGCTGGAAATTATCAGATGCCCTCAAGGACAATTGAGCTTCTAGAAAGATATAAATGCTGCTCTAAAGATGCAAATGTTTTTCTTACCAAGCCTCAACCACATAGAAACTGCTGAGCCCACCTCAGTTTCTCTTTGGGGCTCCAGTCCTCTTCATGTAAAGAGAATAATGTTGCCATCTTGTGGAACTTTGTGGGAATATTGTTTAAAATCTGCCTGGCCTGTGTTTCTCAAAAGCATCACAAGCTTCGTTTATGATCGCAGAGACCATTGGTGGCAATGGTACTGTGATTTACTTAGGCTTATGATGCTTTTGGGAAACGATTAATAAGTGATTCATCAGGCCCCTATTACTGGTCAGGATGCAAATGTTATTAGGATTTGAGATATTTTAAAGAGTTTTTGGTTATAATTGTTACTTTAATAATAATTATGTTTTCTTGACTCATTTTGGTGGTATTTACAGACATCTTTAAACAAGATTATGGGGACAATATTTTCTATTGTCAATATTCAGAAATCTGGTATATTGTTTTTACCTTCTGCGCGAATGTTCTTTTAAGAAGAGTATCTAAAAAATAAGTTTGATATGACAGCAAAAGATTAAAATGAGTGCAGAGCTTGTCACGAAACTTGACAGCATTTGACATGAACAACAAAATTGCCTGCCTATCTTTATTTCAGAAGACTGCTTGACTTCTGTTGACTAAAAGGGGAAGATATTTTCTTTAAGACCTATTAAACAGCCTACAGTCAAATAGAAAAAGTAACACAGTATAGTAAAGAAGAATAAAATTATGCATATATCAAATCGAAATCTGGGTACCAAAAGATTCCCACCCCTAGTATTTACAGTGTCCTTTCTATTGCTTTAAATGGCAATTAACTGGTCAAATTGTATTAATATAGGTATAAATAGTGGCATTTATTTGAAATAAATACATATTTTATGCTTATTTAAAAACAACAACAACAACAAAACACTTAATTCTGAAGTGAATTAACATGTCATGCAATGTACAGTGAAGTAACGGTTGGTTGTAATCTGTTGCCGTAACTCTGTGTTTCCAGCAGAGGGAGCGCTTTAGTTCTCTGTGCTCAGAGAATATAAGGCTTGATAGAACTAGAGTCATACATTTAAGGAGACTTCATGCCATCTGAGTATATATATATATTTCACACTCTCATTTTTGTAAAACAATGTAGTTTTAAAAGGCAACAAGTCACTTTTCAGTATCAGGCTCATTGTGACACACACACACACACAATGCTTTCTGATGTCATGAACATGTACTGAATGAAATGAAAATGATCAAGTGTATTTCTACTAAATCGTTCTCATCGATGTTGAAATGCGCCTTTTAAACGGGTGATTAGGATGTACTCATGAAGGACAGGAAGTGGAAGGCAACTCTTTAAGTCGGATGCAAATCAGTCATAGTCTTTTGTGATATATCATAAGAGATGTGCAGTCTCTGCCTGTGTCCATGGTAACGCTGGCCTTCAGCTGAAAGGGTTCCAGTGTCACAGTGAGCAGTCTGCAGTTCCTCAAACAGAACAACTTATTTCCAGAAGACGAATGAGTAAAGGTAGTGATGTAATTCAGCATAAATTTAGCTAAATTTAGCAGAGTACTGCAGCAAATTAGACCAGTTAAGAATATCCATAACTGCTTATGGTGGTATATTGTATCCGATGGTGTTCCATCAGCTGTTATGAAGCTTTTACGCTCCACTTCCAGATGTGCTGATCCAGGATTTTCTCAGTGAGGGAGGGTGAAACTTTTACTACATCCTATCAGCAAGTACATAAAGATTTACATCCACTTTGTATAATTGTTAATAATCGGTTCTTTGTCCCAACCAAAATTGTTTTGCACATGCTAATAACTCAAAACCAGGCTTCATGGGTTATGAAGCAGTTATCTTAAGGCCCAAATCAAGTCGCTCAAGTCTTTTTACTTTCAGCCTCACTGGCACGTCATCCTCAATAAACCCGTCTCCAGCGCGGTGACTCCGATCTTTCAAATATTCATACTCTTGTGTAACCGATGCGCCATCCTAAATAAACCTGTCTCTTGCGTGATACCCTGAAATTTAGGATATTCTGATCTAATATGATTTCTGACCTGTAAGGTGGCCAGAATAATAATCATACACGGTGTGTTAATAGGCCAGAGGAGAACTGGCACCCCGACTGAGTCTGGTTTCTCCCAAGGTTTATTTTTCTCCATCATGCCTGATGGAGCCACTGTCGCCTTTGGCTTGGCTTGCTCAGTTGGGGACACAAAAAATTATGATTTAAGTTATTCAACTAAATATACAAATAAAATTAATTCTTATTTAATTCTATAAACTATAATGCTGATCTGCCAACATTGTCGCTATATGATAAATTAAAATAAGCTGATAACATCACTGTTTTCTCCAGAATTACTGTTGCAATATTGTCCTGTTTAACACTGTTAAGCTGCTTTGACACAATCAATACAATGGTGTCAATGTGGGCAGAATGATAATATTGTTAAATATTTAGCGTCCCCAAGCAAGCAAGCCAAAATCTAGAGGCAACAGTGGAAAGAAACCAAAATTCCATCAGGTGACAGAATGTAGAGAAAAAACCAGGCTCAGTTCTACCAGAAAGACTCGGGAGGACAGATGAAGTGACACATTGATTATTATATTTAGAGGTTCTTTGGTGTGGCTCTGAAAGCAGGATGGATTCTGATTGGCTGTCAGTAATTTCTAATTTATTGTTCCGAAAGTGATTCCAATTAAGCTAGGAAAGTTCTGGGAATTTTCAAAGTTGGAAACTTTCTATGGGAATTAACAAGAATAAACTGGAAACTAGCAAAATTAATAACAGGGAACTCAAATGTAGTTGATGATAACATTTTGCAGCATTATCTTGGTTAAAAAACAGATTTCATGCAAAAACATTTGAATTTACCCTGCACATTGGAAAATGATAGTAAAATCAAATGTAGGACAGTTTCTACGCAACATTTCATAAATGAGGCCTTGGGTGCCTATATTCGGAATTTATTTATTTATTTATTTTTATGTTTTTGAATATTTCCAAAAAATTCCCAGCTTGAATTCCCATGGAAAGGCTCTGGAAAGTTTTACAGAATTTTCCGCTCCTTTTGCAGCCGTAATTCTAAGATAGCGCTTCTCTGTGCTGTGCTGTAATTGCTTTTATATTTAGAACGATTTTCAGACCTAATTCTTTATAGTTATCATTATAGTTCTCGTCCTTGGTGTGAAGAGGCCTTAACACTAGACGGATCTCAGCTAGTCAGATTATTTTGTCAGTTTGTTGGTGGAGCAGAGAAATACAGAATTATCAAAGCCAACAGAGGCAGCATGCCAAGACCAAGAGGCAAGCTGTTCTTCTTGTCACATCAGTATTTAGAGTAAAGAGTGGGAGCAATTTACTGGTGTTTTGGAATAGAAACATTTTCAGTTTTCTAAACGTGAGATGCTAATGATAAATATGAGCCATCTGATTTGTAGCAGTCCTGATTTCATCTTCAGCTTACTAAACCATTGGTAGGGAATCATCTTCATTTTCCAAAAGACTATTAAATCTATACGTGTCTTTAATCGCTAGTAGCACTGTATCTAAACTTAAAGGGGTACTTCAGCGCTGGGAAGATGAATCTGTGTTTAAACTGGGTCATCAATGTAGTAGAAATGTGAATTTATTTTTGAATTTGGTGCCTTCTAGACTGAGAAAAGACAGAAAATGTATTTTTGTCTCATGGGGATGAAAGACTACAATTCCCAGAATGCTTCACTGCCCTGTGAGGCCATTCCCAAAGCCACCTACTTCATTACTGTGACTGAGTTGGAGAAGACACTACAATTAAAAACTGAACGTGTCTGTTCAATATAATGAGTGAGTCACCGCGCGAGTATCACAGCACTGAGCACTTACTGCAGGAGTGAGATAAATGAGCTGATGAGCTCTCGTGATGAGAGCTGAGGTAATCGCGACTACACTTGCAGCATACATTCACAACGCGAGTTCAGTCTGGCACGTTTCAGTTCATGCCTTTGCAAGCTTAACTTTCATAGAAATTAATTTGAGAAGTTAAAAGACTTACATTGCTCACCATAGCTCCATTTAAATGAGTGCCTGTAGCTGCGAGCTGAGCTCTGAGTGTGATCTCCATCACCCAAAACATGCGGAAATGGCTCCCTCTGCTGGCTGTAGTCTTTAGCCTTTGGCCAACCATTTGATTGATGATAACACAAATTGACGATATTTGCATCATAAGAGGAATTTTTCCAGAAATGAAATGCATCTCTTGTCTCAGGGGGATATGATGAGGGGGGAAAGCACAATCACTTGAATATACTCCAGGGTTTCTACTGATACAAAGCCATATGCTAATCGCTGAAGTAACCCTTTAAATGAATAGCTCACCCAAACATTATAATTGAATCTCCATCCACTTTTTTTTTTATAAAAAAATGCAGCATGGACATTATGCTCATGTTTTTTTTTTTGTGTTAATTTTCCCTTTTGATATGAATAAATGTTCTGGAAATGTTTCAAAATCGCTTCTCAGAATACTAATGTTTTACAACAGATCTATATGTGTCACTTGTAACACATTTAAGTGCAAAGGCCATTTTCAGAAAGGAATGTAATTTTATGAATCATGTAGAATCACAGAGGCGGGAGTCTGCGTCAGGAGATGAGGAGGTGTGTGTGTGTGTTATGCAGTGGTGGGTAGCAAAAGGAGCTGGAATAATCGCTCCCTGGAGAGGAGTGAGATTACAGCCCTGAGCCCACACCATCCATCTATTACATAAGAGTGGAACAGCTGCCGATCTGCAGTGTGTGAATGAGCGTGTGTGTGTGTGTGTGTGTGTGTGTGTGTGTGTGTGTGTGTGTGTGTGCACTTCTCTCTGTGCTTCTGTGGGTTGGTCTGTGTTGGAAAGAGAGAGAGTTCATGCATAGACCGAGGTGATTACGAGTATGCATCTTTCTGGTTCTTCTTTCTGGTTGCCTTGGAAACCAAGCAGATAAGACATTTCCTTGTGGGATCGTATACCTGAAAATATCTCACTAAATCTATAGCTCTGTTGAAGATGGATGCACTCTTATCAGATCCATCACATTCTATAATTACAATCAATGTGGAATATTTTCTTTGCAATGCTGAGACATTTTGTACTTTTTAAAGGGCTTAACTTCTATGACAATCAACACTTTTTAAATCATTTAAATAGTTTAATCCAAATATTCCAAGTCTTTTTTTTTTAGCTTGTTAGTCACACCCATCTTACAATAAAATATTTACTTGAAGTACCCTTTGAGATTGTAAGGTAATGGCAACCCATTCACATGTGTATCGCTTGTTCTTAATGAACCATCAGGGGTGTGTTAAACCCAGTTTTTAGAAACCGGGCTGCTCGATTATGGCAAAAATTATTTTTAGTCAATATTGAAATCACAATTATTTAACATGATTATTGGTGGGCGATATGTTCAAGTCTTTTTTTTTTTTTACCATATGAGTAATTTTAAATACAGTGATAATTCAGCAAAAACAGTTTGACTAATGTAAGAAAAAGGTCCTCAAAATAATTACATAAGACAAGTAAAGTGATGCAATAAGAACAAAAACTAATTACAAAAAAAGGATAAATACAACAGAATGAAAATACTAATTAAATAAGTAAACTGTTTATTAGTAAGTGTTTAAAGTATTTCAGGAAGATTTACTGACAGTGGTATTCAGATAAGTTATAACCTATAACAAAAAAATGAAAAAATGTAAAATAACCGCATATAATGCTGCATAGTCTTACTATATATTAAATATAGATTAATCCTTATTAAAGCTACATAAGTTATTCAGTCAAGATCAGTGAGTGATTTTCTTTCATCATTTGTTGTTTGATTATTACTGACTGACTGCAGAAGGCTGCTATCACTTTAAGAGTATAAACTGTTACTAGGGATGCACCGACATTTCGGCCGAAAGACAAAAAAGGCTGACGATATGCTGGCCCGCCCCTCTGTGCTCAACAATCAGGTTTCACTCTCGCGCAACGTGTTTTGTAACTTTGCGATCAGCTCCGCTTCCGCAGATGTACAGCTTCGAAGCGACTGCTCAGTGTGTGTGTGTGTGCGGCGCGTTTTCTGCTCAATGTTCCGAAAAAAGCAAAGTATACACGCTCAGATAACATGCCGACATGAAATTTCTCTGGACTTGTTTCTGTTTGCAGCAGCCCTGTGCTGTTACATGATGTGATATAGCCGTGCTAGACAACGCTGGTAAAATGATGCTATCCTCTCTGACCTGCTCCTCGCTATCTGCTCACATGCTCTGATAATAATAAGCTTTCTAGAACTAAACTTTATTTTGATAATTAGTCAAAAATGTGTTTAATTCTGTTGCATAGAACTGAATGAAGAATATTATATATTAATATATACAATTATTTTAACATAGGCCTGTTTTTTTGTCAAATTTTTGTGTTACTTTGAATAAAATTGTGGTCATTTTATTTTATTGGTTTGTATTTTTTTTTTTCAGATTCAGTCAAATTATTGAATTAAATAAAAAGGTATAATACAATAATACAAAAAACAAATTTAAAATAAATTAATAATTATTTTTTAAAAAGCCATTTTCGGTTTTGGTCCAATTAATCAGAATTTTAATTTTGGTGCATCCCTAGCTGTTACAAACGTGTTTTCTTCTCAACTCTGTACATTTACTTATGACATAACCCACTGTGGTTACTCTTTGACATGTTTGTGTGTCCGAAGCCCGTTTGCTTATCCACGTTCGGCTCTGACCGAACTCAGCCGCCTGGGGATTTAATATCAAATTACTTATTAACCATAACATTTTTGGACATAAATGACTTACTATATTAACTATGTGCTTTCTGTCAGCACAGAGAGAATAAAATGCTCCTTCCTGTGTCACATGCTTTATCTTATTATGTTGTTTGTCTTTATTATAATGTGTTGCTTGTTTCTATATGTGGATTCAGTTTAGCTCAAATATAACTTTAAATATGTTTCATATCTATCTGTCTTTTCAAAGCCAGTCTAGCAGATTAGAGCTTACTAGACTGAGAGAGCGTTTTTGCTTTCCAGTTATGTGTGCTATATGCACAGATGATTACTGACCCAACTGTGGTTTGTAGGTGTGCTTTCTGTGTTTTGGTAAATTGAGTTCTTTCCAGTCCTGTACTGTTGTCAGCCATGTGTAAAATGTTCAGGCTGCAATAGGCAACAAGTAAGAACCAGGTGCACAAACTTTTGCTCATGTAACAACTGACCTCATTGAACATGCCAGCTATGTCCACCATGAATGGAGTTCAGGAATGCTTTCTTGGAGTGTTTGCAATCAATGATCACTTGGTTAATTAACTGATTGAGCTGACTAATTGACTGCAAACTTCTTTTTTTGTAGTTCTAAAATCTCTATTGTATAAGGTGTCTAAAATGTTCATAGTCGAGTCAAGAGTTAGATAATTCTGACACATTGAACAGCTAATATTTTCAAACTGAAATTTTTCAGTCCATTTTCTTTCTTGTGCAGTCAACAGTGAAAGCGATTTAATCATTTTTCTAGACAAGATATGAACTGAATGCCATCATCCACTATGATATAATTATGTTTCAAAGGAAAGCAGTGTGCTGTCAAGACTCCATCAGAACAGATTCACAATACACGGTTAGCAGATGACAAACCCCTTATTTTGACAGCTTTGTCCCAATAAGATTTGTTATGTCCATATCTGTTAAAGGGATAGTTCACCCAAAAATGAAAATGTGATGTTTATTTGCTTACCCCCAGGGCATCCAAGATGTAGGTGTGTTTGTTTCTTCAGGAGAACACAAATGAAGATTTTTAACTCCAACCGTTGCTGTATAATGTATATCACTGGTCAATATGAGAGTAAAACACAGACAAACTAATCCATGTTAAACCCTGCAGCTCGTGGAATTGATGTCTTAAGACATGAAACGATTGGTTTCTGTGAGAAATCCAACAGTATTTATGGTATTTTTTTTAACCTCATATCCGATGAATCTCATCTAGTAATTCCAACACCATTACTTAACTTGAGTAAGGTCAAAGTCCCGGCGCGATCATAGATATATTTACATAAATCCCTCATTCGACCAATCTGCACAGACGCAGGACTCAACACAGACCAGGCAACATTTTTCCAGTCTTCAACTGTCTAATTTTGGTGAGCTCGTACAAATTGTAGCCTCTTTTTCTTATTTGTAGTTGAGATGAGTGGTACCCGGTGGGGTCTTCTGCTGTTGTAGCCCATCCGCCTCAAGGTTGTGTGTGTTGTGGCTTCACAAATGCTTTGCTGAATACCTCGGTTGTAATGAGTGGTTATTTCAGTCAAAGTTGCTCTTCTATCAGCTTGAATCAGTCGACCCATTCTCCTCTGAGCTCTAGCATAAACAAGGCGTTTTTGCCCACAGGACTGCCGCATACTGGATGTTTTTCCCTTTTCACACCATTCTTTGTAAACCCTAGAAATAGTTGTGCGTGTAAATCCCAGTAACTGAGCAGATTGTGAAATACTCAGACTGGCCAATTTGGCACCAACAACCATGCCACGCTCAAAATTGCTTAAATCTCCTTTCTTTCTCATTCTGACATTCAGTTTGGAGTTCAGGAGATTGTCTTGACCAGGACCACACCCCTAAATGCATTGACGCAACTGCCATGGGATTGGTTGATTAGATAATTGCATTAATGAGAAATTGAACAGGTGTTCCTAATAATCCTTTAGTTGAGTGTGTTCATACATATATGATCACGCTGGGATTTTGATTTCGGAAGTAATGGCTTAAGCCAATTGCCTGTACAAAATATGACGACATTATAATATAACAATATAATATGTAAAGATAACGTTTAAAGTGTCTTTATAGATTAATTAAAAACATTCATTTGTCACTCTTTTCAGCAGCTCAGAATCTAGATATTTTTATTTGTTGTGTACTTTGATTTGTTATACTTTGTAGAGCGTTACCATTCACAAAAAGTATAAAAGGGCCATTTTAATGCATAATAATAAAAGTATATTTCTTTAAAAAAACAAAGACAAAAAAATCAATACTGGCCCCAAACTTTTTAACGGTAGTGTATAATGTTTGAGATCTTTTAAAAACTTTTTTGGAGATCCTTCAGAATAATTTGATCAGATGTTCATGGTTTTGGTGATCTTTGTATGCTGATGGTGATTACAGTGATCAGAAAGCAGAGTCTCTGTCCTCATGTGCTCAGCTCTGTGACCTGAGTTCAACTGTCCTGAACACTCTCCCAGCTGCCCCGGTCCAGCCTACAGCTAAACACACGCACATAAACAGACACACACACATCATCAGTCCCCACCTGCTTGATTCTTATGCATAAGTAGAAACTGTCACTTTTAGGCTCTCCGGAGTGAACAAGGGGCATGTTTGAGTGCTCAAAACTCTTTCAACACCACCGAAGACAAAGCATCTGAAATAATGATCAGCTGTATTCTCTGTGTGTGTGAGGGTGTAAGGTCATTGTCTGAATTGTAGGGAACAGGAGGCCTGTGCAAGGATTAAGCTGTCTGCTCACATGCTGCTAGATCAGGCATCTGGCATTACACACACACACACACACGCACACACTACTTCTGCTGTTTCAGTGATGACATTTTGCGCAACATGTCCGTGGAGAACAGAGGACTTTTACCTCTCTGTAAGTTTATTAGAAATTACAGCTGCTTTTAAACTTTTTTTTTTTTTACATGCATGTTGTTGATGTGAGTTGTTTGTTTTAGAATAGTGTTCATATTTCTGTCAGTTGTTGAGACTTTGCTTTCACTGCTTCTCAAATTGTGTCACCCACGTCTCTTGAGAAGGCGGGATTTGCATACATTTAAGTCTTTGATGGTCTCACTTTCAATTCGTCCTTCCACTTTAGAGGCAAAAGTGACTAAATCACATTTTAAGTAATCTTGTTGGTGTTTGCAGCATTGCACCGACTCGAATGCTTGAATAAACAGTGTTATTGATATGTGTTGAACTTGACTCGCTCTGAAACGCTGGGCCAGGCTGGCATCTGTAGGAGGAATAACAAATGGAGTCTTGTTATTAGGTTTTATTTACATGTAAATTAATTCTCTCTCTCTTAAAGATAGAATAGACTGGAAGCTTCTGTTTGAAAGATGCTTCTTTTGTTAGGTGGAAAATGCCTGTTTTGTGCTTTGGCAACGCTATATTGTCTCCTGAGCAGCTTTACATGCATTATCACATGTAAAGGACTCACGTGGTTCTGTTGGCCAATGCAGTCTCTGTGTTATGAAGTAAGGTTAGCTGATTGAATGCTGATTTCCCACTAAAACGGAATTTGTCTGTGGATGGGTAAGCAAAAAATATACATTTTCAGTTTTATTTAACTATACATTTTTGTGACATTTTTTTTTAAGTGCAAATATTTAATGTATTCTCTCAATGAATACATCATTAAAACTGCAGGTATAAATACTGAAATTAGAAAATGTTATCCGTTTTAAATGATATAGTTTTGGTCACATAGCTGGATACTGTCTGTTGTTACTTTTACAAGTGTCATGTAAACTTCCACAT
This sequence comes from Pseudorasbora parva, assembly GCF_024679245.1. NCBI lineage: Eukaryota > Metazoa > Chordata > Actinopteri > Cypriniformes > Gobionidae > Pseudorasbora > Pseudorasbora parva. The sequence goes on along the minus strand of NC_090194.1, from coordinate 4,851,705 downwards.
ACATGTTTTCAGTCTCTGCAGGTTTGTTATATTTCTTGTCATATCTGCCAGAATATTATAGTTAGTAAATGTCCCCTTTTTAATTTTTGGTATGTTTTCACAATACCCTTAGATTCAGCATCCACTCAGATTTATTTTCTCTATTTCTGTCTTTGGTTTTTATGTGGAATGCTTGATAAAATGTCATCTGGTGCTGAGCACATTTCATCCACAAATTCCATATGGGCACTCCAAACACACAGAATGTTCTTTTCTTTTATCTCCTCTGTCAAAGCAGGAGCTTAGTTCATTCCAATGCAGGATCTGTAGCATTTAGTACAGCATATGGTGGCTGGATTCACGGCAGAGCTGCTGACTTTTACCCACCATGCATTGTGGCTTAATGTAACTGTCGCTGTTAAGTCTGTGTTGTTAAGTCTGAAAGAACAGAGCTCTCCAGATGGTTCCTGCAAATGCTTGCACTTTAGTTTAAATATTTGGAGATCTCTGACGTCTCTGTTTAGTATCTCTTCAGGCTGGATGGAAAAGAGTTGAACCATAAGAGTAATACAGCTCACCCCACCTCTGACCTCATTTAGTATCACCAAAGACTTTATATATGCAATGCCCGATATGGCGAATAAGCCCCGCCTTCTAAATGAAATGGCCAATTAGTTTTAAGTCATCACATCACTGCAGGTGCTGTTAGAAAGTGTTTACGATTGAGCGTCAACATTGTCCAGGCTAAAAAATGCTTTTTTGTCATGATATGCTAAACAAAATTTATGATTTAAAATGTAATAAATGAGAATTTGATGTTTCCCCATTCAAAGAGATGCACTTGCATGCCTGTTTTTAAAAGATGGTCGCTAAGCAAAATTACTTGTCTTAAAGGGACTTTGGTATCATACCTTTCCCTATTCATTCATTTTTTTCACATTGTTGTACATAGAAATAGGAGTACAACAAAATTACTATTTATAAAATATTTTATTTAACACACACACACACACACACACACACACACACACACACACACACACACACATTTGTCACATGTAGGTTTTGATTAGTTTATAATCATGTCTTGTTTACAACCCCATTTCTAGAAAAGTTGGGACATTTTGTAAAGAAACTATTTAACTCATAAAAGTGCTAAGCAATGTTTTCCAATGTTTTCACTGACCACCTTAATCGTATTTTGTCAAAATAAGCATTTATTTTGAGGACTGCAACACACTCTAAGTTTGGACAGGGGTATATTTACAACTGTCACATCGTCTTTTCTTTTAATGACACTTTTTTTCTTCTTCACGGAAGCAGTTATATCACCAATCAGTTGCCTATTTCTCCTCATGAACTCATCATTGACACATCAAAAAATCTCCTCCCCTCGCTGCCCTATCTCCATTAATGTCAGTAGAAACTTTTGTCCAAAATAATGCCAAGATCTACCTGAAACTGTCAATTACATGAGTTTTGACCCTCACATTACTGACATTCATAGACTCTGCCAACAAAGACTTTGTCATAGGTGAACTCAGGATCCTATCAGTCCAACCACAGAGATTATAAAACAAAGCCTGATGTTTGCTTTTGTGCCTTTTTCTGATGAAAGCCTGGATGGAGTTTCTTGATGCAGCAGCAGACTGACAACAGTTTTCCAAATGCAGTTCCATCTGAGGGCTAGAAGGTCACATACATTTAAAACAGGTTTCCTGTCTTGCCCTACATGTACTGAGATGTTTCTGCATTCCCTGAATCTTTTCACAACATTTGTATTCTAGATGGTGAAAGACCTAAATCCTTTGCAATCTTGCATTGAGAAATGTGATTTTTTTTTCTTCTCATGAAATTGTGGTGAGCCATGACAAATCCTTGTTCCTTTTCGAAACACAATAACCTCACCTATTACTTTATGACTGTTTCAAAAACAGTTTAACTTGGCTATTCTACAGGTGCTGGTAATTAGAATATCATCAAAAAGTTGATATATTTCTCTTATTCCATTCAAAAAGGTGAAACTTGTATATTATATTGATTCATTACTCACAGACTGATATATTTCAAATGTTTATTTATTTTCGTTTTGATGATTATAACTGACAACTAAGAAAAACCCCAAATTCAGTATATCAGAAAATTTTAATATTACTTAAGACCAATATAAAGAAAGGATTTTTAGAAATCTTGGCCAACTGAAAAGTATGAACATGAAAATTTGCGTGTTATGAGGGGTTATGAGAGCCCAGGTTGCACTGATAGTGGCCTTCAGCTCTTCTGCATTGTTCCGTCTGGATATCGCATCTTCCTCTTCACAATACGCCATCGATTTTCTGTGGGGTTAAGGTCAGATGAGTTTGCTGGCCAGTTATGAACAGGGATACCATGGTCCTTAAACCAGGTACTGGTTGCTTTTGCACTGTGTACAGGTGCCAAGTCCTGTTGGAAAATGAAATCTGCATGTCCATAAAGTTGGTCAGCAGCAGGAAGCATGAAGTGCTCTAAAACGTCCTGATATACGGCTGCGCTGACCTTGGACCTCAGAAAACACAGTGGACCAACACCAGCAGATGACATGGCACCCCAAACCATCACTGACTGTGGAAACTTTACACTGGACCTCAAGCAACGTGGATTGTGTGCCTCTCCTCTCTTCCTCCAGACTCTGGGACCCTGATTCCCAAAGGAAATGCAAAATTTACTTTCATCAGAGAACATAACTTTGGACCACTCAGCAGCAGTCCAGTCCTTTTTGTCTTTAGCCCAGGCGAGACGCTTCTGTCTTCCATACGTCTGTGCGTAGTAGTTCTTGAAGTTCTGACTCCAGCTACAGTCCACTCTTTGTGAATCTCCCCCACATTTTTGAATGGGTTTTGTTTCACAATCCTCTCCAGGGTGCGGTTATACCCATTGCTTGTACACTTTTTTTTTTTACCACATATTTTCCTTCCCTTCGCCTCTCTATTAATATATGCTTGGACACAGCTCTGGGAACAGCCAGCCTCTTTTGCAATGACCTTTTGCGTCTTGCCCTCCTTGTGCAAGGTGTCAGTGGTCGTCTTTTGGACAACTGTCAAGTCAGCATCATTCCCCAAGATTTTGTAGCCTACAGAACTAGACTGTGAGACCATTTAAAGGCCTCTGCAGGTGTTTTGTAGCCTGACAAGCCAGACCCACATCAAGATGTTTGGTCTGGAAACTCACCATAGACAATCTCAATCCGAGGGGCGGGATAAACGGTTGTCTTTCAAACTCGCTCTGCACGCGATAGGAAAGCGCTACACCAACCAGAGCAACAAAGGTGAAGCAGAGCTTGTTGATAGATTAAACATTCACCGTATCCGGTCGGCTAAACTCCGAACACATCTTCCCTTTTTAAGAATGACTTCAGTGCCGTTCTTTGTTCTTTTCTCAGAGAAAACTTTTCTCAGAGAGTTCTTTTCTTAACTCCAAGTCTTCCAGAATCGCAGTCAAAGCTGATTTGAAAGACCGCCGCCGTTCGCCAGTTTCTGTGTTTACTAGAAGCACGCAAACGCAACTCGGCCGTCATCATTATGGCCCCGCCCGCCGACTCTATACATGATGTGATTGGGCCGTCCAGCGAGTGAGAAATACAGCTCAGAAGGGTATTGAGAGTTCCTAGACGACACTTGCGGGCAGATTCAATTTTCTGCCGCTAGGGTGCGTCTAATATTGAACCTTTTCACAATATTCAAATAAGGATTTTCCTTAGGTATCAGTAATAATCATCAAAATTAAAAGATATAAAATAAGATTTGAAATATATCAGTCTGTGTGTAATGAATGAATACAATATACAAGTTTCACTTTTTGAATGGAATTAGTGAAATAAATAAACTTTTTTGATAATATTTTAATTAAATGACCAGCACCTGTATAATCCTTTCAGCTTTCATTTCCTGACTTTTTTGGAGTGTTTTGTAGCCATCAAAAATACACACACACACACACACACACACACACACACACACACACACACACACACACACACACACACACACACACACACACACACACACAAAAAGAAAGTACAAATAAATAAATGATCTAATGTTTTTACTGACCAACTTAATTGTTTTGTAAATAAAAAGTGTATATATATGTATACACTTTTTATTTACAAAAAAATTAAGTTGGTCAGTTGGATTTTATTATATTTTCCCTTTCATTGTCAATGTCCTTGCCTGAAATTCTCATTCATTTGTCACTGTGGTTTCTGATTAGCTCACACCTGTCCCTTGATCCTTGCCATCAGTTTTCCCAGTTCGTCGTGAATCTGTGTTAACATTGGTGGAATATGTGGTGTTCTTGCTCTCTGTGGTTTATTAAATATTTTGTTTCTTCGATCATTGTGCATCAAGCTTCTGGTTATTGTATTTGCTACACACCAAACCTGTGACAACATTATGTTCCCACAAATAAACTGTATATGTAAAACATAGTTGTTGCACAGTCATGGGAATTATTTGAGAGCCCTACATATTTTCTCATTGTGATGTGACTTGGAATCTGTTTGCCTAAGCTAGCTAGAAATGTGTGTCTAATCTCATTTTTTGACCCAGAAACACAAATTAATCTGTACCATAGCTGGCTCTCAAATATCCACTTTTTACGGAATAAACAAGCATGTCCCCCCCCCCCCATTTTCAGTTAGATGCCACCGAATCAATCTAATAAATTGCCTGTGTTTAATTTGATCTGCTGCCAGCTAGAGATTATGTTGGTTTTTAATCCACAAGCCCATTTAGGCAAAATGGGTGTGGAAACTACAACAGAGTTCGAGTAGGTATTAAAAAGACATTTATAGTGTTTCTCTCTATCTCTCTCTATGTAGATATCCAGGAGTTTTATGAAGTGACCCTGCTGAACTCTCAGAAAAGCTGTGAGCAGAAGCTGGTGGAGGTGAATCACATGGCTCAACAGTGGGAACACACTGCCACCAATTCGACATTACCCACAGAGGGTCCGCAGCCAGCTTCCACACCACCAGAGGTGAGACAAATACAGAATCTTCAGATAGCTCTAGTGGTTCTCAACTGGCTTTGCTTCAAACACAGAATAGGCCATAGCCACTGTGGTTATTATATATTTTTTTTATACCAATAGCTTTTTTAATACCATTTTTTTCCCCTTCATTTGAACAAAATACATTGCACATTACCTCCAAAAAATGTTTTATCTTAGGGGGGTGGATGCCTCATGCTCAATGGCACATAAAGCTTTGCTGCAAAGCATTGGCAAAAGTAGCCTAATGATTAAGAATGTAAAAATAACAAGGATTAACTAGTGTTTTCTGAGTCCATGTTGGCTGCAAAGATGAAGTTCACAATGCTTTGATTTGGATTACATAAAGTATTTGTTTTCCATTTGAATTGGTTTGTTTAAAAGTAGACATTTCAAGCTTTATATAGGCCTGTTTGTCATGTCTGTGAGGCAAGTAGCCTATATGCTAAGTTTCAGTTCATTTATGTGATGCACTGCAGTTCTTCTTGCAGTCGAATGCGGAGCAACTTTCTTATTCCGTGCACTGTCAAGTGCTTCAGATTTGTTGTGTTTCCAGCCTTGGCAGCAATTATCTTGTCACAAATATTGCATTGCGTGCTGTTGGCATCGAAACCTGGTGAAATGTGGCCACACTTTTGGGACGCTTACACCCTATTTACACTGCACATGTGTGCTGGGCACCACGGCTCCATCAAGGAAAACAGTAATTAACTGTACACTATATCCTCGTGTGCGAGCTGCGTATCGAAATTTGGTATGGACCAACGAGGCCTTTTACGATTCTCAATGGTAATCGTGGCAGTTCGGTCAGTGCCTCTAAAGAGTATTGAACTCGATACCCAGCTCTAATTGTAGTATTATTTTAGCTTTGTCAATGCATGAATCAATTATATTAAAATAGTTATTATAGAATCAACATCCTGATTTTGGCATGGATAAGTGAAGTAATGGATAGCACATTTATTTACAGAAGCCATGCCCCATTTTTTGTGTTAGCAGGTGTAGTTTAAACCAGAACAAGGCACTGTGGCTTTAATCAGTGTAAGCGTCGCAGCAAAAATAGACTGTGTACTGAAACAATGTTTTTGGAAGTTTTTGAAGAGAAATGGAAATGTGAGTTCAAAAAAAAAAAAAAAACTCTTATTTTATTATTACTTTTTTTGTTGTTGTGGATTTTAGCATTTTGACAAATCTAATGAGACATTGTTGAGATGTCTTCCGAAACTACAGTAGAGACATATATACGATTCTGGGGATTAAAATGCTGCTTTCCATTTAATCTTGATTCTGCTCTTGAAGAAAATCTCATTTGGGATTGTTCTTTTCTCTTAAAATGGCTGGAAAAGCACTCTTCATATGTGTTCGAGGCCTTGTCTCTCATGTGCTGTGATAACGTTGAGTGGAAAGACTCGTGACGGTATAATTAAAGGCAATAAATGAAGTTGTAGATATCTGAAGAATACAAATAGCTCTAGAGCTGTAAGCAGGCTTTGTGTTCTCAGACGCTGGTGAATTCTGCAGCACTGCTTAGGTCTGCTGACGCATCAGCACTCACAAAAGCATAAGACGTGTCAATCAAACACCTACTGATAAAATTGTACAAGTGTACTAGAGACTTGTGTGATTAATGACTTCAATTTTCTGAGAAAGGGAGATTACACTGGACCGAAAAGGGCCTGAGACGAGATTCTTGTTGCTCAGCGGATTTCATTTAAAAATGCATAGCGGAAAGATTAAAGCTTGTTGTATTTTCAACTGCATAGTTAAATACAAAACAGCATCTCATTTTCATATAAGCATATAATGTTTCTGTGTATTTATGGGTGTTTTTTATTTATTATGCAGTATTTTTATCAGGTTAATAACTGCATTATTTTGCCAGTGCATGTGGTGCAGTCATCAGTGTAAATTCAGACAGCGTTTTTGTTGTTGTTGCATACTGCCACTAGGGGGACGCTTTCTCTGTGTGTGTGCTGTGTCTCCCAGTGTCTCATGGTCTTACTGGACAGAAGGATGACATCCTGTCCTCAGCATCTTTAAATCTGTTGAATTTTTCACTGAGCCATTACCATACAAAATGTTGTTTGTTTATTATTTACAAAATACAATTAACAAAACGCATGTACTTTTATAATCTGTTAGCTATGTCAGTTGTCATGTCTTTTTTAAGGAAATTAAATATTCACCAAGGATGCATTAAATGTTGTCTTTATTTGTTTAAAAAAGAAATGTATAATTAAAAAGATGTATATTTCAAATAAATGCTGTTCTTTTAAACTTTGTTAATCAAAGAATCCTAAAAAGTTCTCACAAAAAATATTAAGCAACACAACTGTTTTCAACACTGATCATGATAAGAAATATTTCTTAATGTATCAGCATATTAGAATGATTACTAAAGGATCATGTGACACTTAAACTGGAATAATGATGCTGAATATTCAGCTTTGCCATCATTGGAATTAATTAGTTCATTTTAAAATATATTATTGTTTTAAATTGTTAAACTATTTTAACTTGTTTAGTACTTTGCATTTTTTATCAAAATGTAACCTTGGTGAGTGTGAAAGACTTTGTTCAAAAACATAAAATATATATATTTTAAGATTTGTATTATTTATCTTGGTTTAAAACAACTCTCCTCAAATCTTTGAAATGGCGTTTAGATGAGAGGATTATGAAATTATATATATTTTTAAAAGAGCACACAATCACATATCATGGTCTTCAGGATGTTAATCATTTATGTGGCCCGTGTGTGTGTGTGTGTGTGTGAGTGTCTGTGCCGCTGCGGTTGGCTGTTATATCTTATATAAGGGCTGTGTTTGTGAGATTCAGACTGATGCATCTTGCCATCCCTCTTCCTTCAGCCTGCCTTATACATTATACATTATTTGTTGACAGACTTTCCAAGCTGAGTTTTTTCTTAATTGTCTGACTTCAGATAAAATGCTCTTTTAATGAATGTGTAACATATGAAAGCAAAATCTCCCTTAAAATCCTGCTGTTAATCTAAATATCCTCCCTGCTCTTGAATATCAGCAGCTCACTTGAGAATATCAATACCATATCAAATGTTACATTAATGTTCTAGAAACGTTACTCGTATACTTAAAGTGAAATGCTTCTGGGGTGCTTCTCAATATCTCCCTCGTTTCCTCGCTCCTCCGTCCTCCATTCTATGACCCGGAAACCGATGGAGCTCAGCCATCTTGTAGGAGATCTCAATTCTCTTATTGCACCGCGCGGATGGAGGAGTGAGGAGGCTTCCTGAGGAGTCATGAGCGAGGATACACTGGAGTATTCTTTGCGGAAGTGTTTTATCGACTAAATGTGATGCAAGCATTAAATCTCCTCCCCCTTCACATCGTGCCACAGTTTATTAATCATTATTACTATGTTTACATGTACAAGACACAAATGTTTGTCAAATAACAACACCTGACAGTTGTAGAATTATATCAAAGCACAAGAAAATGAAAGATACGAATAGAAACTAATATTATACAACGAAAAAACAGTTAATAACTGGAATTCTTTGTTAATAATAACTGGTAATATTGATTAAAATATGGACAAATGTGGTATTTTGTGGAGGCTGAAGCTTACAATATAAATAGTTATCTCTAATGTTCAAGAATCCCGACTAAATTCAGCGGTGTCATCATTAACTGACGCTGCTTTGAAGTGACGTTAAAGGGAGCGAGGATATATCAATTCACTTGATTCAATTCCTCCGCCCTCGCGACTTTTCCTCTTCCTTAGGAAAGGAAACAAGGATGCACAAATAAGAATTGGGAAGCACCCCTGGAGTCAGACATTAGAGATGTAAATGACTTCTGAAAGTGTGTGTGTGTGTGTTTGTCCCCAGCTGAGAGAGGAGAGCCACATGGAGCTGACAGTGGAGGAGCCTGCCGTAGGAACCACCCATACAGAGGTGAGAAACATGGTCTTCCCACATTCCAATCAATTTTCTGGCAGATGCAGATTGTCACATGACAGTTTTTACACCATAAGTAATGCAGGCAAAGAGCTTTTTTCCCTTCCGATGATTTCTATCCATTTGGAGGGATGCCATAGTCTTGATGAATGCTATATCGATTAAACAGTGACAGGATTTGAGTTTGTCATGTTTAAAAGGTGTTTATCACTTTACATACTCACTTAGTATTTGCTCTACTGGATTTATTTATATACTAGTATAGTATTCATTCATATGACGAATTATCAGTTTTACTTTAACTTAAGCTTTTGTCATTTATTTCTTTTTAATTATTAGTTTATATATTTATATAGGTTAATTTTTTTATTTCAGTTAGTTGCTAAGGCAACATTTAACATTTTTAATTTTTTTAATGTAAGTTTAATGGAATAGTTTTATTTCAGCTTTCTTTTAGTTAATAATTTTTTTTATTTTAAGTTTAATTATCAATAACAACACTAATGAGAACAAGTGTGATTGCAAAAGGGTGCCTTTTAAAGACAGCATGAAGTAAAAGGAGTACTAATTACCTTTTTTAATAAATGTCTTTGGTCTTATTGTGCTTTTTTTACTCAGTAACTTTCCATTTGCAACAGCATTTCAATACTTTTTCTTATGAATGTTGTTGTGTGGTTGGGGAAAAAAATATTATTAACCAATTATAGCATAGCCACTTGGAAATTATCCCATATTACAAAACTTTAATTCACTGTATATCCAATTCTTGTTGTCTTTATCTGCAGCCCTTTACATACTGTGTATTTCTTCTATTAAGTCCACATTCAGAGTTTGTTGGTGTGTTTAAGTACAATATTAACGTCATCTGTGCAGCAAAGCTGATTGGTAGCAGCAGTATTAATCAGCAGCAAGCTTTCTTAATCATCTCTCCACTAATTGGCAAGGGAACTCCAAGCACCAATGGGACCTGGAAAAAAAGTCACTTAATTTAAACCTCATATAAATATCTGCCTTCTCAGAGAAATTTGAATCAAAAAATCAACAAATATTCAACATTTTAATTGAAAGTTGGTTAAAAAATTAAGATGAATTTACACTGACGAGCCAGAACATTTTGACCATTCACGTGTAAAGCGATTATCGTTGATCATCTCCTACCAAGGCATATTTTAAGGTATATATTCATATAATATATTAGGGTCTGATTAGATTAGATGGTAAGCAAACAATCAGTTCTCATAATCAATGTGTTAGATGCAGAGAAATGGGCAGAAATAAAGATCTGAGCAACTTTGACATGGTTCAAATTTTATAGCAAGGCGACTGGGTCAGAGTATCTCTGAAATGGGAAGGCTTGTGTGTTGTTTCTGGTCAGCAACGGGGAGAATTTACCAACAGTGGTCCAAGAAGGGGTAAAACACAAAACGGCTACAGGGTGTTGAGCGCCAAGGCTCATCGATGCACAAGGACAACGAAGGCTATCCCGTCTGGTCCACTGCGGCGCAAGTCACACTACAATTTTAATAATGGCTTTAGGACAATGGTTATGCATCACACTCTGCTGTGTATGGAGATGCGTAGCCATAGACCCATCAGAATGGTGACCCTTGTCCACCATCGGAAGTGCCTACAATGGCCACATGAGGTCATTTTTGTCCCAAAATGTGTTTTGTGCACCCTGGAAACAGGAACAGAGATTTGAAATCAGTCTTGTGGCATTTGTCTGCATGTTCTATTGTATGAGTTGGTTGTATTGACTATTTTGCTGTATGATTGTGTGTGGAGCCTGATTCTGCCTTTTCGCTAGTACAGCTCCAATCTTGGAGGCGTGTTGATCTCCGGTAATTGCCACCACTGTCTAACTCAACCAGCTTGACTCAACTCCTTCTCAGCATTTACACAGAAGTGAGAAACACTTATGCACACAAGAGCACAGGTTTATATTCTAAATCCCATTTCTAAACTCTTTCAGCACATACTGCATAGGGCCATGTCACGTCATGTCACGTAACTGCTCTCACTTTGGGTCAATTTGAATTAGTGTTCACACCAGTTCCTCAATCGTTCTGTTTAATCTAAGCATGAGCTGCAGTTTTGTCTTCTGCTGCTTTAAATGCTTGCAGAATGGATTCTGATTTAATGTCAGTGATTCTTTTCTTTCATCCACAGGGAAAAATTATCTGAAAGTGTTTCCAACCATATTGTTTCTCTGTGCTGTTATAGCTGTGGTGTGGGCTCTGCTTTTCTGTTATATTTACAACAATTTTCTATCTTTATTATTATAGTTAATGTCCTTGATGGGAACGGGCCTTTAGTCGATCTGTTATTAGTGACCCACATATACTCAAGACCAAATCAAGGACTCAGACTTTGAGACATCTGTGGCTTTTATGTTTTTGAAAAGAGGGCAGAGCCAATTATAGGGAGGCACAAAGAGAAAACCCAAATATAGCAGGAAGAATACAGAAAGACTAGATCTGTGGAAGTCCACACGTCAGTGTAGAGGTCAAACTGAGAGCTTTTTCTGAATGAATCTGTGGCGACTCCTTCTTTCGTTACTCAAGTGGGACACCTGAGCATCTTGAGGTCACTTACGACACTTTGTTTATAGATTCGCACACACGGAGTCCCTGCAGCTCTACCAGATGTCCCATCTGTGCACATGAGAGAGCAGCGCTGCCTGCAGGTGTGCCGTCTGTAAGCGTTTATAACTGTCCTGTGCCTCAGGTGATCATACAGTGACATCTGTACAATAGCGAGGGAGTAGTGGACACCGTTCCTATATATATATACACACTCTAAAAAATTCTGGGTAAAAAAAAAAACCCAATGTTGGGTCAAATATGGACTAACCCAGCAATTGGGTTGTTTTAACCCAGCGATTGGGTTGTTTTAAGCAAATATTTAACCTAACCGCAGGATTAAAACAAAACAATCGCTGGGTTAAAACAACCCAATTGCTGGGTTAGTCCATATTTGACCCAACATTGGGTTTATTTATTGTATATCATTGTCCTCATTAAAATAGGATTTAGCATGTATTGCAGGTTGTGCTCTTGACCCCGCATCAGTGATCTGAGGGTAAACAGGGCTGGAATGATGAGCTTAAACTCTTAGTCATAGTTCCAAAAAAAAAGCATAAAAACATAAGAGATTTATATCCACATCGCCAGGCAGCAGCCATATCACCCTGTAGTCTGAGACCGGTTTCCCACTGAAGCTAAGCAGGGCTGAGCCTGGTCAGTACCTGGATGGGTGACCTCCTGGGAAAACTAGGAGCTGCTAGCAGAGGTGTTAGTGAGGCCAGCAGGGGGCGCTCACCCTGTGGTCTGTGTGGGTACTAACTCCCCAGTATAGTGATGGGGACACTGTACTATAACAAGCATCGTCTTTCAGATGAGACATTAAACTGAGGTCCTGAATCTCTGTGGTCAGTAAAAATTCCAGGATCTCCTTCGGAAAAAAAAGCCCCTGTCCATCACGGCCTCCTAATAATCCCCATACACTGATTGGCTTCATCACTCCATCTTCTCTCCGCCATAAGCTGGTGTGTGGTGAGCGTTCACGCACAATATGGCTGCCGTTGTTTTATCCAGGTGATGCTGCACATTGATGGTGGTTGAGGACATTCCCCCCTTCAATTTGTAAAGCGATTTGAGTACACCAGAAAAGCACTATATAAATGTAACAAATTATTATAATGATTTATTATTAATAATAATATTATTAATAATAATAATAATCACATTATTAAAAGGTGATATATAAATGTAACAAGCTTTTTAGACTCAATAACATTGTACTTTGTATTTGTGCACCGCAAAAAAAATATTTCCTTATCAGCATTGGTCTTGTTTTTCCAGTAAAAACATTGAAATGCACGTCTTAGTTCGGTTTCCATGGTTTCTCATTGAGATGATTTTGTTGCACACCTGATGCTTGTTTGATTGATTAGTTTGTGTGTGTGTGTATTTTAGCCCTGTTTTGATCGGTTAATTTGTCTGTTCATGTTTATCTAGTCTGAGTAGCCTGAGTACTTTGTTTATTTGAGTTTATGTCTAATAAATCAACTGCTGCGAATAGATCCAGCTCTTTATTGTATTTCTTTGTATCAGCCGTGAGTGTGACAGAAAAGGTTTTTTTTTTTTTTTTTTTTTTTTTTTTTTTGAAAGAATTCTCTTATGTTCACCTGCAACAAACATGCAGTAAAACAGTAATATTGTAAAATATTTACAATTAAAAACAATTGTTTTCTATTTTAATACAATTAAAAATGTAAATAATTTCTGTGATAAAAGCCGAATATTCAGCATCAGGTCTCCAGTCTTAAGTGTCACATGACCCTTCTCATCATTCTATGATGATTTGCTGCTCAGGAAACACTTATCAACAAAACTGTTGCAGCTTAGTATTTTAAAGGAAAACGTGATACAGGTTTTCAGGGATTCTTTGTTTAAAAGTACAGCATTTATTCTAAATAGAAATATTTGTTACATAAATTTTTTTACTGTCACTTTTAATCAAATTTATTGTTGCTAAAAAAAATCCCCTTTGAAATCGACACTTTTTTGCAATGTGGTTAATTTGCTGCAAACAGTTAAACATAATTTGAATATAAAAATATGAGCCTACAACAGCTGCAGGCTATTTTGTTGAAATGAAGTTCTAGCTTTTCTTGTCCCATACTAGTCCATTAGTAACTTACTTTTTAAAATTTTGTTAAAGGGTTACTTCAGCGATTAGTATATGGCTTTGTATCAGTAGAAACCCTGGAGTATATTCAAATGACCGTGTTCCCCCCTCTTATATCCCCCTGAGACGAGAGATTTATGCATTTTATTTCTGGAAAAATTCCTCTCGACGATATTTGCGTCATGAGAGGAATGTTTGCCCAGAGCCTAAAGACTACAGCCAGCAGAGGGAGCCATTTCCGCATGTTTTCACTGCCGCATGTGGAATGGAGATCACACTTACAGCACAGCTAAGCTACAGGCATTAATTTAAACGAATGCTAAGCAATGTAAGTGTTTTAACTTCTCAAATTAATTTCTATGAAAGTTAAGCTTCCAAAGGCATGAACTGAAAACACGTTGTGAATGTATGCCGCGAATGTGGTCGCGATTACCTCAGCTGTCATCACGAGAGCTCATCAGCTCATTTATGACGTTAATTGTAGTCTGACTCCTAATCTGAGTCTGCTGTGAGACTCACGCGGCAACTCGATCGTTATATTGAACACACGTTCAGTATTTAATTGTACTTTTTGAACTCAGTCACTGTAATCCAGTAGCGGTGGCTTTGGGAATGGCCTCACAGGGCAGCTAATCATTCTGGGAATTGTAGTCTTTCATCCCCATGAGACAAAAATACATTTTCTGTCTTTTCTCAGTATAGAAAGCGCCAAATTGAAAAATAATTTCACATTTCTACTACATTGATGACCCAGTTTAAATACAGATTCATCTTCCCAGCGCTGAAGTACCCCTTTAATATGAGGGGCCTCTCTTATGGAAACAGGATTAGCATTGTTAGCATAGTGGACAGTTCTTCGAGTTCATGTAAGGAGAACACAAAACAAAACTTGGCGTTATAACAGAAACTCACTCGCCAAGTTCATGTTTGAGCTTCTGTCTCAATGTCCTGTCGACCTCGTTTCGTAATTATTCCCCATTGTCTGTGGGAAAGTGTTGTGGAGAGAAAGTTAAAGTACTCAGTCTATAATGTGATCACTCAAAGCGGCTTTGAGGCCCATCTGCTGAAGGGCTTAGTGCATGTGTGTGTGTGTGTGTGTATTTGAGAAGAGAGTTGTAGACATAGTGTATGCAGCAGCCATTGAGATGTTAGAGGCAGAATGAAAGCGGTAATCAGGGTGTTGTTTTGCGAGGAGCAGCGGGCAGTGTACGGACAGCAGGTAAGACTGACAGAAAAAAAGATGAAGATAGCATGCCTGGGTACTAATACAGCTTAATAGAGAGAGGGGGAGGGTTGCGGTCAGCTGGTCAGCATATTGTTCTCGGTCATTTAAGAACTGCTGCTCCGTGCCAAACAATCCGGTGCTCATTAGCTAACATGCCGCATGCTGTAGCTAACAGTGTGCAGAACAGCAACTTGCTGCAGAGTCAATAGGAAAAGACCACCTAACTTTGTGTGGCCTTCAGATTAGCTCAAGAAAAGTACAGGTCCTTCTAAAAACATTAGCATATTGTGATAAAGTTAATTATTTTCCATAATTTAATGATAAAATTAAATTTTAGATTCATTGCACACCAACTGAAATATGTCAGGTCTTTTATTGTTTTAATACTGATGATTTTGGCATACAGCTCATGAAAACACAAAATTCCTGTCTCAAAAAATTAGCATATCATGAAAAGGTTCTCTAAACGAGCTATTAACCTAATCATCTGCAAAAGATTCCTGAGGCTTTTAAAAACTCTCAGCCTGGTTCATTACTCAAAACCGCAATCATGGGTAAGACTGCCGACCTGACTGCTGTCCAGAAGACCATCATTGACACCCTCAAGCGAGAGGGTAAGAAACAGAAAGAAATTTCTGAACGAATAGGCTGTTCCCAGAGTGCTGTATCAAGGCACCTCAGTGGGAAGTCTGTGGGAAGGAAAAAGTGTGGCAAAAAACGCTGCACAACGAGAAGAGGTGACCGGACCCTGAGGAAGATTGTGGAGAGGGACCGATTCCAGACCTTGGGGGACCTGCGGAAGCAGTGGACTGAGTCTGGAGTAGAAACATCCAGAGCCACCGTGCACAGGCGTGTGCAGGAAATGGGCTACAGGTGCCGCATTCCCCAGGTCAAGACACTTTTGGGCTACAGAGAAGCAGCACTGGACTGTTGCTCAGTGGTCCAAAGTACTTTTTTCGGATGAAAGCAAATTTTGCATGTCATTCGGAAATCAAGGTGCCAGAGTCTGGAGGAAGACTGGGGAGAAGAAAATGCCAAAATGGCTGAAGTCCAGTGTCAAGTCCCCACAGTCAGTGATGGTCTGGGGTGCCATGTCAGCTGCTGGTGTTGCTCCACTGTGTTTTATCAAGAGCAGGGTCAATGCAGCTAGCTATCAGGAGATTTTGGAGCACTTCATGCTTCCATCTGCTGAAAAGCTTTATGGAGATGAAGATTTGGTTTTTCAGCATGACCTGGCACCTGCTCACAGTGCCCAAACCACTGGTAAATGGTTTACTGACCATGGTATTACTGTGCTCAATTGGCATGCCAACTCTCCTGACCTGAACCCCATAGAGAATCTGTGGGATATTGTGAAGAGAAAGTTGAGAGACGCAAGACCCAACACTCTGGATGAGCTTAAGGCCGCTATCGAAGCATCCTGGGCCTCCATAACACCTCAGCAGTGCCACAGGCTGATCGCCTCCATGCCGCATTGAAGCAGTGATTTCTGCAAAAGGATTCCCGACCGAGTATTGAGTGCATAACTGTACATAATTATTTGAAGATTGACTTTTGTTGTATTAAAAACACTTTTCTTTTATTGGTCGGATGAAATATGCTAATTTTTTGAGGTGCAATTGAGAATTTTGGGTTTTCATGAGCTGTATGCCAAAATCATCAGTATTAAAACACTAAAAGACCTGAAATATTTCAGTTGGTGTGCACTGAATCTAAAATATATGAAAGTTTAATTTTTATCATTACATTATGGAAAATAATGAACTTTATCACAATATGCAATTTTTTTGAGAAGGACCTGTATGTAGAGAGCTTCATGGAATGGGTTTCCATTGCCTGACTGCATTGTGCCAAGCGTAAAGTTTGGTTGATGCATTGTGCCAAGCGCAAAGCATGCTGTTCCAACATGACTGCGGACCAGTGCACAAAGCAAGGTCCATAAAGATGATCGTGTGGAGGAACTTGACTGGCCTGCACAGAGTCCTGAGCTCAACCCGATAGAACACCTTTTGGATGAATTAGAGCGGAGACTGAGAGCCAGGCCTTCTCGTCCAACATCAGTGCTTGACCTCACAAATGGGCTTCAAGAAGAATGGTCAAAAAATTCCATAAACACACTCCTAAACCTTGTGGAAAGCCTTCCCAGAAGAGTTGAAGCTGTTATTGCTGCAAAAGAGTGGCCGACTCTATATTAAACCCTCAGGTTTAAGAATAGGATGTCATTAAAGTTCATGTGCATGCCAAGGCAGCGTCCAAAACCTTTGGCAGTATAGTGCATATATTTATTTATTTTATATTTTTCTTCAAATTGATCATTGTCTGCTGCATAAAAAACTGCGGTGTATCAAAGACGAATTCCCGAATTTCTTTATCACAAACTTGAAACCAATCCTGCCATCGTACGGGGCAGGGCTTTTCTCCACTGACGTTCTATGTGTTCAAAGCATTTTTAATAGTTAATGCATGCGATTTAAAAATATTTATTGCAAGTAACGCGGCAAGTAATTGCAGAGCGACAAGACAAAGATAATGTGCTGTCTGCGAATGTCCTGTCTACGTGACAACAAACAGAAAGATGCCAGTATCGTGCACACCAGTAGTGAGTTTTCTTTTGCGCTTAAATGAACAATAACACAGAATTTTGCCTAAATGTCAGCTTTGTCAGGTATCCTTATAAGAGCAGTCTTAAATTAGTTTAATAAAACCACTAGTAACTCTTTACATTAATAAATGAATGTAAAGAGTTGAGAGAAAATGGGAGGTCTGTCAAATCTGCGGCAGATCTTAGTGAAAGCAGCCTAACAAACCTGTTAATGTTCATCAAAGAACAAAGGGGACAGAGAATTACTCACTGCTCTTGACCAAAGGACTTTTGTAACTTTAAATATTATTGATCTATATTTAATGTATCATTTATGCATCGCAGACTGCAAGCTAACTCAGTTTCTGTATATGTATTCTGTGTATAGGTGACTTTTATTATGGGTCAACTTAAATTAAAAGTTGTTCTAATTTTGGAGCCTAAAAAATGTTGAAATTGATAGCTTTCAATTACACTGTAAATGTTGAATGGCCATAAATAATGTTTAAAATTGGGGAAAAAATCTATTTCATGGAGACATCAGTATCCTTCATTCATAAAAATGCCGTTCAAATATACTGTCATTGTTGTTTCTACATCATTTGAGGATTAAAAGTGAAATGATTACATTGTACAATATATTAAAACAGTTTACATTTTCTTCTCAAGACTTTTTTCTCTTTTCTTTTAATTATTTGTTATTGTATAACTGCAGTATGCAGCTCTCCCCTCTTGTCTGTTTATTCATTTATATTACTGGGGAAGGTCTTGATATAAAGAACAGATGTTGTGTGATGCATCAGGCCTGATCTGCCAATCTCTGCTGAGGCAGTGCTGCAGTTTTTTCTCTGTGACTGTTGTCTCGTTGTCTTTAACCTCAAAATTGTTCTCTAGCCCTGTTCACCTAAAAGTCAGGTTATTTGAGCTCACCAAGGGTTTTCCAAGACAGCCCAAAATATACCTAAATTGATGTTTTCAAGATCATCGTGAACTGCTTACTCACTCCCCTCTGCCCAGAAAAATGTGTTGTTGCACTTCATTACTCTCCACAACTGGCTTAAAATCGGCTTAGTTCTGCTTCAGATAACCAAAGGAGGAGAAATTAACTCTCAGTCCACGAACAGTGACTATTTTCCCAATCGTAGTGCAGATTCTCGGGGCTGTGAGAGGAGAGCGTGTCTGTTGTCGCACGCATGGGTGTGCGCTTGTGCGGCGAGCTCCAGAGGAGGAGGGATGCTCTGTGATCTCAGCAGCAGCAGCAGCAGCAGCAGAGACAGCAGTCTGAGCCTCAGCCATGCGGCTGAGCAGTGGATAGCGCTATCGAGCGCGGGCTGTAGGACTACGGCAAGACCATGCCTGCACACAGAGAGGACTCGCGCCTCTGTCAGCGTTAGCTCCAGCCGTGCCTTTCGTTCCTCTCTCTTTCAGTCTCTCCCTCCTCTCTCCTCTCTCATCTCTCTCTATTTGTTAATGTGGTGCTGATGAAGGGGAAACTGGCTTGAGCTGTTTGGCTCAGAATGGATTGTCTGTGTATTGTCACAACTAAGGTAAGGAGCGTGAGAGAACATTGGAGTGAGTATGAAGGGGAAGAAGCTTTGTGTATGTGTCAGCTTTTGAGAATCCAAGGGTGTTATTTGTGTCGTGTTGCTTTTGCTGTTTCTTTAAAAATTGACTTTTGAATATCTTTTTGGAACAGAATGTTCATTGGTTTAAGTGTTGTGTTACAGTGTTGCATTGTATCAGGATTAATCGCCAGATCTGTAGAGCCACGGAGGCGGAAACTTGTCGGAAACTTGCATCCATAGATAACGAGGCTCTTCATAGGCAACGGGGCTTTAAGCTCCTCACCACCGCTGGAGCCAGACAGGTTACTGGAGGAATACATTATTGATGGTCAGTCCATCAACAAACAGTCCAAGGCTTTATCGGATTTTCCCACCTTCATTGGTGCAGGTATCCGGACAGGAAGCCTTTTGAGTGGCATTAAGGGATTGAGAGTGCCAGTCTGCTAGCAGTACTTGAACTAATGTGGTTTATTTCACTGGAGCTAAGCTGCTCTGTTTACACTCTTCTAAATATACAATATGAGTGATTTGATCTTTGCATCTCTGTTCAGTTTAATGCTCTCTTAAAGCTTATCAGTAAAGGAGGGCTTGTACCTAATGTGTAGACAGCTACCTCTCTCATTCACACTCAGTGTTGCAGATGCAATTCACCATCCTGTTAACTGAAATATTAATAATTGTATTTGCGTGCTTTGTTGAATCAATGCTGGAAGTGCCGTTGTGATGGTAATGTGTGGTGTGCAGTGAATTCCAAATGCAGCCCTACTACACCTGAATGGCAGGCACCTTAATGCTGTTTTTAACTAGTCAGGGTCTTTTACAATATCCATGAGGATGGCTGATTAATATTAGGCATATTAATTACTCTATACTACTGTACTATACTGTACTAAGTACTATAGAGGTACCATAAATGTATGGTCATTTTTTATTAAATTAATGAAATTAACACTTTTATTCAGCAATGATACATTAGATATGTTATAAAATCAGTGAACCCTTTTACATTTTCAAAATATCAAATACTGTAGATGTCAAAAAAAATACTGTTCTGTTAAACTTTGTTCATCAAAGCACAGATGTTTTCAACATTAGTAATAATAAGAAATCATTTTTTTAGCACTAAATCAGCATTGTAGCTCTCTCCACAACAACACAGACACAGGTTGGTTCTTTGAAACGGGCGTTTAATTCTTTGGCTCATCTTTACGCCGTGAGAACTGTATTTGTAAATGAGCATAGCACAAACATATCAGAAAATTATACAATACATAGTCTTAAAGGAAAAGAGATACAAATTATGCTTACAAAACACTTAACAAGTGAAACAAATACCTCGTTGGCTGCTTGTTATGAAAAGAGATCCTTGAGTCTTTCGTTTTGCTCTTTACAGTCCGTATGACTTGTGAAAACACTCCTTTTAAACTTAATGCAACTTGCAGAGCCTCGTGAGCGTCTGCTCATCGTCAGTCCATCAGGGGGCAACGCAGTTCATCATTTCCGCAATAGTGACGCATTATCGCGAGCCTTACGTCTTAAAGAGCCATGAATGTATTTATCACATACATCACAATTGTAAACTGTACCTCAGATAGGTGAATACATGAAATAAATCAAAAACATGAAATTATGAATGAATTATGAAACAAACACACATAACTTTGCACAACAGCACTTACACTCCCACCAAAATCACTAATTTGCTCAAAATATAGGATTTTCCTTAGAACAAATAATGTGAAAAGAAAATGATAAATGTACTTTAGCCCTAAGTGAGTGTTGTGTATGTGACTTATTTGGATTCAAGTAAAGTAACTACCTTGTGAATAGGCCTTTCTAGGTAAACTAGTCTAGTCTGTGGTTTTCCCTTAACAAATGTAATGTCACTGACTAGTAGCTTCACCTTTCGCACAATGCCATCTGAACTAGGGTGAACTTCAACAACTCTGGCGAGCTTCCATTCATTTCTTTGAGCGTTGTCATCTTGTAGAATCACAATGTCGTCTACTTGTGAATTTCGAGATGTCTTCTGCCATTTTTGACGTTGTTGGAGATTCAGCAGATATTCACGTTTCCACCTTTGCCAGAATTCATTTGCCAAGAACTGCACTCTTCTCCACCTTTTACGCAGATAGAGGTCTTCTTTGCCAAACTGTCCTGGAGGAGGCAGAATGACTGCAGATTTCATGGTTAATATGTGATTGGGAGTGAGTGGTTCTGGACCGGTAGGATCGTGAAGATGCTCAACACTAAGTGGTCTGCTGTTGATTATGGCCATTGTCTCGTAAAGGAATGTCCTCAAGGTTGTGGTATCAAGTCTACTTGCAGACTTGTCAAGCATGGCAGTCAAGATGCTTCGGATCGTTCGAATATGGCGCTCCCAGACTCCGCCCATGTGGCTTGCTGAGGGAACATTCACTACAAATTCACAACTGATTGCTCGCAGACGTTCTTGATCCATCCCCTTGAGCAACTCAGAAAACTCTCTTCTAGCGCCCATGAAATTAGTTCCCTGATCACATCTTAGCTGGCGTACAGGTCCTCTGATGGCTATGAACACACGAAGCGCATTCATGAAAGCGTCTGTTGTCAGATCATCTAATGTCTCTATGTGTACAGCTCTGGAGCACAAGCAGGTAAACAGCAATCCGTATCGCTTTAATTCCTTCCTTCCTTTACAATGAATGGGCCAAAACAATCTATGCCACAGAAAGTAAATGGAGGTGATGTCTCGGTTCTCTCTTCCGGTAGATCCGCCATTCGTTGAACCTCAGTTGCTCTTCTGTACCTTCTGCATTTTACACACTTGTAGATGTGCGAAGAAACCAAATTCCCACATCCTAAGATCCATATTCCGTTTGCACGCAACTCATTCATTGTCATGCCTCTTCCTTGGTGGTGTACACGCTCATGATGATGTTTGACGAGCAAGGCTGACAAGTGAGATTTCTTCGGAAGTATTACAGGATACTTTACATCATGATGCAAAGATGATTGTGCTAGCCGTCCTCCCACCCTGAGGACACCATTATGGTCCAAGAAGGCACTTAACCGACGTAAATTGCTGTGCTTGTTCAGGGTACTTTCTTTCTGGAGCTTAATCTTTTGGATATCTTCAGTGAAGGTGTCTTCTTGCACCAGCTTGATGATGGTGATTTCTGCTTCTTTTCTTTCTTCAAGAGTAGTTGCTTTATTCGTTCTTAACTGAACTCTCTTAAACTCTCTGATGAACCTCTTGAGCCTGGCTACACCCCTCACTGCCCTGGACCAGTCTGAGAATTTAATAAAGCGGTTCACCATTGAATTCACTTCCTTTGTCTTGACTGTGCAAATGTGGGCTTTCCGAAGCTCAGGGTCAGTTATTTCTATTTCTCCCACCGTTTCTTCCTTGTGTGGGAGATTTATCTGCCACAGAAAGTCGGGTCCCTTCAGCCAGTTAGACTCTTTCAGCCGAATGGCACTCAGCCCCCTTGAGGCATGGTCAGCAGGGTTGTTTTCAGAGCTGACATGACGCCATTGTTCAGGATGTGTACTGGATTTTATACGTTGAATTCGGTTGGCCACAAATGTGTGAAATCTTTTGGCATCGTTATTCACATAGCCAATGACCACCATCGAATCAGTCCAGTAATACTCTTGAAGGTTTTCAACTTCAAGTTCCCTTCTGAGGACGTCACCATTACGGACTGAAGTCACAGCTGAGGATAATTCGAGCCTAGGGATAGTTGTTTGCTTGGTAGGGGCTACTCTTGCTTTCCCCATGACGAGTGAGCAACTAACCTGCCCTGATTCACTTACTGCACGGAGATACGAACATGCACCATATCCATTGAAGCTTGCATCTGAAAAATTGTGAAGCTCGGACAGCACAACCTTGTCGAAGTTTGATGGATGGTAGCTTCTTGGGATCTTCAGGACTGCCAATGCTGGCAAGTCTCTGAGCCATGACTCCCATTGTGGCAGAATGTGCTCGGGTAGATCTTCATCCCAGCTTACCTTTTCCTTGCATAGCGCCTGAAGTATCTGTTTGCCAACTAGCAAGAATGGAGCAACAAATCCTAGGGGATCATAGACAGAGGCTACGGTTGAGAGAACTCCTCTCCTTGTCAGTGGATTTTTCCTGACTACAACCCTGAACTGGAATTCATCTGCTTCGACACACCACTGAACTCCAAGTGCTCGCTCGATGTGAAGTTCTCCTAAAGCCATGTCTAGATCCTTAGTTTCAGCACATTCTTCAGGAGGTATTGTGGCAGTTACTTCCTTGTTATTCGACACAAATTTGTGTAGTCTGAGATTTCCTGTTTTGCATAAGGCTCTTGCCTCCTTCACAAGATGCACAGCTTCAGCAGGTGACCATACGCTTGTTAAGCCATCATCGACGTAAAAGCTTCTCTGGATAAACTTGATGGACTCTTCACTGAACTTTCCATGACCCTGTGATGCCAGATACTTGAACCCAAAGTTGGAGCAGCCGGGGGATGAAGCGGCTCCAAACAGGTGTACCTTCATCCTATACACAGAGGGTTTGGAATCCAGATTGCCGTCATCCCACCAGAGGAATCTCAGGTAGTCTTGGTGTTCCATCACAACATGAAATTGATGGAACATCCTTTCAACGTCGCACATTATGGCTATTGGGCCCTTCCTAAATCGACAAAGCACTCCAACTAATGTGTTGGTCAGGTCTGGACCAGTCAAGAGGTGATCGTTCAGAGAGGTTTCCTGGAAGCGTGCTGAACAATCGAAAACCACCCGGATCTTGCCTGGTTTGTGGGGGTGGTAGACTCCGTGGTGGGGGATATACCATGCAGGTTGGTTATTCAGTTCAGACTTTGGAACCTTCTCAGCATCCTTTCGGGCTATTATGTCATTCATGAAATTGACATAGTCCTTGTGATACTGTTTGTCTCTTCTCATTCTCCGCTCCAATGAGATTAGTCTATGAACAGCAGATTGTTTATTATCCGGGAGACTAGGTTTGTCTGTCTTGAAAGGAAGTGGAAGTTCATAGTGGCCATCTTCCTTCTGCATTATACCTTCTCTCACCTTGGATAAGAAGAGCATGTCTTCCTGAGAAACTGGGTTATCATCTGCACTGTGATCTTTGAAGTCAAATTCAAGTGCCTTTATGACATCTGTTGGAATGATTTCCTTCATGCGAGTTCTGCACACGAAATGCACTTCCTTCTTTAGCTCAACTGATGGCTTCACTTCTGGCATCACTCGTCGCACCAAGGTTCTGTGACTGACTCCTATTACATCATCAAAATCACTCGATGTGTACGAGCAGCCGACAATACTCCAGCCAAGGTCAGTTCGTTGTGCGTATGGCTGATTTTCTTCCCCAGACAGGATCTCCTTTGGAAGAAGGGCTTGTTGACAATTATAACCTATCAAAAGGCCTACTTTGCAATCCAATGGGGGTGGAATCTTGTCTGCCAATTGTTCCAGATGAGGCCATTTTTGAGCAGTTTCTGATGTTGGGATATGCGACCTGTTCGCCGGAATAAATTCTCGTGTGAAAACCACAGGCAATGTAATCCTTTTCTCGGAGTTGTATCCTCTCACTTGCAGATTTGTCAGTTTCTGACAAGGTATGACTGTTGACCTTGCTGACATTGTAGATAGCTGCAAACTGACACTCTCCTTGTTTGTATCGAGTGCTTGAGCTACTTCATCTAGGATAAAGGTTGTGTCACTCTGCGTGTCTAAGAGCGTATAGACAAGGATTTCTTGATCTGGCCATTTTGTAGAGGAGACCCAAACTGGTATGATTGTGGAAGTATGTGTGTTTAAGCCTTCTTGTCTGACTGCATTGGTGATTGCTGCCGCAGCTATTTCTTTGTTGTCAGTTTTGTCCTTTGAACAATCTTCTTCCTTCAAAGAAGAAGGCCTTCGATATTCTCTGAACCTGTCGTCATGCAAACACGTAGGATGTCTTTTCTGGCACCTTTCACATGTACTCTTATTCTCACATCTTCTTGAATGATGACCAGTCTGCAAACATCCAAAGCAGAGTTTCTCTGAACGCACAAACTTAACACGCTCTTGAACGGTCTTCTCTCCAAACTTTCTGCACTTAGCCAAGACATGTCCCGTCCTTTTACAAAAAACGCATGTTGAGACATTACTCTGTGCAGTGCTTGTGTACAATGTCTTTGCTTGAATGGTTTGGCTTCGTAAATATCTAAGTTTCCCACTTTCCATGCTCTTAAGTGCTTGTATTGAAGATATAGGATCACAAGCGAGATCTGCTTCCTTTGATAGAAAGTCTACAAACTCTTTGAATTTTGGGTAACCAGCATTTGCTTCTCTGGCTTCCATCACCTTGCGGTTCCACCTGGATACTAACCAATCTGGCAACTTCAGCAGGATTTTTTGATTCTCATTGCAGTCATTGAGAACATCCAATGTATTAAGGTGGGGCATTGCAGCTTCACAGCTCTTAAGGAAGTCAGTAAACTCTCTTAATTCACAACCATCTTTAGAACTTATCTTTGGCCATGCATGCAGCTTATCTCTGAAGGACTTTCCAATTATGAATGGGTCTCCAAAACGTTTTTCCAACAGCTGCCAGGCAGAGTCATATGCTGCTTCTGTGCCTAGTAGGAAGAATCCTTCGACAGTTTTCCTTGCAGCACCACCCAAGTACTTTCTGAGGTAATACAGCTTTTCGTTCTTTGGAATGTTTTTCCTGTCAATTAATGTTTCGAAAGAGAGCTGCCAGTCTTTGAATTTCAGAGGGTCTCCCACAAATACTGCAGGTTCTGGCGTTGGAAGACGGTTGGCACTCATAGCTTCTGTTAAAGCACTGACCAAATCAGAGTTGTTTTGCATTTGAGGCATATACATTGAAGGTGGTGGAGCTTGAGATGACCATTGCGGAGATTGGAGATTAAGACCTTGACTTGCGACTGGGTAAGATTGAGGAACAAATGAGGGGCTTGAGGCTTGGAGGGTTCGTGTTGTGACTGGCAGATTTTGGGGAATAAATGGAGGGCTTGAGGCTTGGAGGACTTGGGCTATGACAGGTAGAGATTGGGGAATGGCTGAAGGATTTGTGAAGTTAGGAACTTGATGTTCTCCTTCTGTCTCAGTATGCAGCAAATCAATTACTTCAAAATTTCCTTCAACTTGATCATATACCTTCACTCGAGCCTTTGCAGCATTCAGCTTCTTCAATTCTTCTAAACGCTCAAGCCTCCTGCGCTTGTCCTGCATTGCTTGTTGTCTAACCATGTCCTCAGACTCAAAACGTGCCAAACATTGTCTACTTTCGACCTCTAGCCTCTGAAGTTCTGCTACTTCCCTTTCTTGTTCCTCCAATACTGCTAAAACTTCCTGAGATGCAGCAGCTTCAGCCACAGCTTCATTTCTTTTGGCTGAGTGGATGCTAGAGTGGGTTGAACCACATTTTGATGGAGACAGTGGTCTTGATAATGAACCTGTTGAGTTTAAGATTGATCCAACATCAGGCCAAGGTTCTTCCTCCTCATTTTCTACATGTCCTTCGAGTTGGCTACGAGCCCTTTGAATTATGAATTCTGAAAGAGATAGGCATGTATCAACCTTACGTCGGAGATCTGGTTCAGGAGTTTGTACTCGACGCATTTCTTCGTAAATTAACTTTACTTCAGAGCTGGTGCTTTCAATGTTCTCAATTAGCTCATTTAATTCGTCTTGGGAGGCTTCATCAGACAATAGTTCCTTGCCTAATCTTGCATTATACCTCCATTTTTCATAGATGATTCTGTACCGCCGTTGTACACCTTTCACCCTTTTTTCTTGAAGTTCTCTTCCCTTTTCTGTGAGGGTTCGGGTTCTTTCACTTCTTCGCAGCCTTTCCACCTCTTCTGCACATTCTTGATCTGTATCTTTAACTTGAAAAGGTGATTTGGCATTTTTACGGGAGACTTCGGCATTTGAGTCAGACATCTTGAAATTACTGTAAAATGTATGTGACCACTGAGCTAGAGTTGAATTAAGCTTGGTTATATGTGAATGTAAACTACAGTGGCCTGAATGTGAACTAACAGACAGATAATAACTGCATGAAAACTCAGAAATTTTAAATACAGACTTCAATACTGCATCAGTTCAAACCTCTCTACATGTAAATGACTTGAATTTTAGAACTAGAAAAACAAATGATTATAAATTACTCTTCACAGTGTGTATGGCAATTTATAAACTTTAAATGGAGATAAAGTAACTCAAAACGTAGTAAATATTTTTCCACAAAATAAATGTCACTTTCCCTTTAAGATTCACTTAAATTGCACTTAAAGCTTGTTTCATTCTCATAAGCACAAAATTGGAAAATCTTGATTTCAGTTGTAATGATATAAATTTTCAGCTCTTTTAAATTGTCCCAAACACAGTATGCAGAATAATTAGACTTGTCCTTGACGCAATTTTCAAGTTAAATCACTTCTCATGCCGCCTATAGCTTCCTTGTAGCAGAGCACTTCTTGATTTTAGCTTGATATGTTGCACTTTCAAAGTCTAATCACTGTTGCTTGCGATCGTTGTAACGACGATCGGTTATGGGGTTTGCTTATCTGATACGATGGCCTTTCATCCGGTCGACACCCGCGACGATCTCGTTGTCTCTCCTACCCGCGTCGTCGAGCAGGCGAGTTCTCACTGTAGCTCTCTCCACAACAACACAGACACAGGTTGGTTCTTTGAAACGGGCGTTTAATTCTTTGGCTCATCTTTACGCCGTGAGAACTGTATTTGTAAATGAGCATAGCACAAACATATCAGAAAATTATACAATACATAGTCTTAAAGGAAAAGAGATACAAATTATGCTTACAAAACACTTAACAAGTGAAACAAATACCTCGTTGGCTGCTTGTTATGAAAAGAGATCCTTGAGTCTTTCGTTTTGCTCTTTACAGTCCGTATGACTTGTGAAAACACTCCTTTTAAACTTAATGCAACTTGCAGAGCCTCGTGAGCGTCTGCTCATCGTCAGTCCATCAGGGGGCAACGCAGTTCATCATTTCCGCAATAGTGACGCATTATCGCGAGCCTTACGTCTTAAAGAGCCATGAATGTATTTATCACATACATCACAATTGTAAACTGTACCTCAGATAGGTGAATACATGAAATAAATCAAAAACATGAAATTATGAATGAATTATGAAACAAACACACATAACTTTGCACAACAGCACTTACAAGCATGTTAGAATGATTTCTGAAGGACCATGTGATGCTGCAGTGCTGAAATTTCAGCGTTGCCATCACAAGAATAATTTTATTGTAATAATATTTCACAAAGTTATTGTTTTTGCTGTATTTTTTGATCAAATAAATGCAGCCTTGGCAAGCATTTTCTTTCAAAAAAAAAAAAAAATCCAACTTTTGAACTGTAGTGCACTTCAAAGAAGGGCTACCATGGTAGATGACTAAAAAATACCCTTACCTAATCATCATCAACATCATCATCATTATTATATAGTTCTTTTTGGTTAATATAAACAACCTTATCTTGTCTTTCGAGCTAAAGGGCAGATTGAAGGCCAGCCTCATTGGTTATTCTTATGTTTTTTAAAGTAATTTCTGTTTTAAATATTGTTATAGAATATTATTTTGTTCAGTAACAGAAGCAGGGTTTGTTTCCACTCGGCAGTAGCCGACTGTAGATGTTAAGAGTGAACTCTCCTGATTCACAGAAAGCAGTTTAGATGCAATCGGTGCTTTGATGATGTAATAGAATCCAGTCCTAGTTGAGTTGGTTTCTTGCTCAGATTTTTGCTTTCAATTCCTCAGTCACCCACATTAATTATTTTAAGCTTTTTTCTTCAGTTGGACTTTGTGAATCATTGCTCATGCCTTATGAAAGAGAAGTATTGTCTGAGCTCTGAGTGGTTAGGTCAAGTTTATATTAGAAATAGACATCGACTTCAGTTTTAATGTGTACCGAGCTCTAGAGAGCAAGTTACCAGTGTCGCCCCCATACATAATGTAGTGATAGCAAGTGCATCATACCAGGGCTCTCATTCACAGGGACCAGGACAAGCTTGGTATAGTTATAAAAAAATTAAATGTAGAAACAACATGAAGATGGCTGTAGCAGGCAGGAAATGTACTGAAATGGAATAATGTTATCTAACACTTCACAGTCTTCACTGCATAAATTATAAATTAAATATAGATTAATCCTTATCAAAGCTACAAATGTTATTCAGTTAAGAGCAGAGTTTGTATTTTGTTCTTTAATTCACATTAATGGCAGACATCACAGTAGTAGGTTTTTCATCCATCCATCCATCCATCCATCCATCCATCCATCCATCCATCCATCCATCCGTCCATCCATCCGTCCATCCATCCGTCCATCCATCCATCCATCCGTCCATCCATCCGTCCATCCATCCGTCCATCCATCCGCATCAGCCTCTACATTGAAAATAGCTGTTATTGCTATTAAAGTTTAGTCATTTTTACTACTGACCCCAGATGCACAAGATACATAGAGACTGCTAGCCTGACAAGCCAGACCCACATCAAGATGTTTGGTCTGGAAACCCACCATTGACCGCTCAATCGGAGGGGCGGGATAAACGGTTGTCTTTAAAACTCCCTCTGCACGGCGTGCATGCAATTGGATAGCGCTACAACCAACCAGAGCTTGTTGATAGATTAAACTTTCGCTGATCCGG
Organism: Pseudorasbora parva; assembly: GCF_024679245.1. Lineage (NCBI taxonomy): Eukaryota > Metazoa > Chordata > Actinopteri > Cypriniformes > Gobionidae > Pseudorasbora > Pseudorasbora parva. Next base: position 4,822,013 of record NC_090194.1, on the reverse strand, counting down.
TCGGCAAAACTCCGAACACATCTTCCCTATTTAAGAATGACTTTAGTGCCGTTCTTTGTTAGCCTGACGTGGTCATACTCAATTCTAGTCAGAATATGAGTCTGAGACTGCTCCATTGGGCTGTGATTATGGGGCGTGTTTTAACCGAACCAGGAAAGACCTCAATTGGATAGACCTACAACCAATCAGAGCAACGAAGCAACGTATAAAAAGATAATTACTCCTCTATGGAGCGAGGCCAGACCGAACAGGCTAGTTCTTTGTTCTTTTCTCAGAGAAAAGCTTAACTCCAAGTCTTCCAGGTCAAAGGTGATTCGAAAGACCGCTGTTCGCCAGTTTCTGTGTTTACTAGAAGCATGCAAGAGCAACTGGGCCGTCATTATGTTAGGCCCCGTCCACCGTCTCTATACACGATGTGATTGGCCCGACCAGAGTTTTGCGTTTACAGCTCAAAAGTGTATTGAGAGTTGCTAGACGACACTCGTGGGCAGATTAGATTTGCTGCCACTAGAGTGCGTCTAGATTTCTAGGCTAAGAGACTGCAACTGTTTAAGAAAACAGCCAGACTCGTTTAGGACACACTGAGCTTTGCGGTTAAAGGAGCACAATCCTGGTTTGCAGCTATTTAGCAGTGTAATGATGCTGTTGACAGAGATCTGGCTCATCTGTGGCACCCTGGGAAGCATAGCTCAGGACTCGTAAGGTGAACCCCTACGTCCGGAAGAAAAGGTGAAAAACAAGTGGGAACATTAGATGGAAAAAACAGATGCATCTCCTTGCAGAAAACATTGTTTCTCTTTGCTGTGTTGCTGCTGGCTGATGCAATGACATAACGTTGCCGCAGTTTAACCCATGTGTTTTTATTGGTTTATAATTATTTCACAATGAGACATAAATTATGAGTCTATATTGATTACACATTCAACACTGTTGAGGACTAAGGCATAAGTTATTATTTTTTTTTTTTCTAAAGCTCAACCTTAAAAAAGTTCATTATGAATACCGTGAATAAGCACTCAAACTAGGGGTGGGTGATATGAACAAAATCTTATATCAAGATATGAGTCATTTTAAGAGTAATTGACAAACTACTACTGGTTAATCATGTCTATAATCCGGTATATCACCCACCCCCTAATTGTCATTTCTCTATTCCGACCAATTTGTTTTTTTAAACATGTATTGGGTGAATATTTTTTTTTAAATTTTATTATGATACTTTTTTTTTAAAAACTATTTTTCTTCCCTTCACATTACTATAATACAATGATGTCAATAATTCAATGAAAATAATCCTGTACAGTATGGACGCAAATATAGTAATAATACAATACCAATACATAATGTTAAATAATATATAATATACTGATAATTGAGGGGTATGTGGTTTGATTTATGGAATCATACCACAATTTTCAAAAAAAATCTTTTTTTTTTGTCTACATTTAAATTTAATTTTCAGTTTTTTTTTTTTTTTAGGTTTTTTTTTGTACATTTAAACATTTTACATTTCAAAGTTTTCTAAAAATACAACTCATTTGTTAATTTATGACAGGCTAGAAAAGGATCAGGAAATGTTACATGCAAATTTGAACTTGTATTACCATTTGAGTGTAAAATAGAAACCTTATTTTACTTAATTAGTATTGATGTTTTGATTTAGATTTCTGCACTAAAATGCAGATTCAGAAATGGATAAACTTGTCATTGTATCCTCAAGAAAGAGACTTGAGGGAATATCCTCCCTCACAAGAGCCAATTATATTTTACACGCAGAGAGTCATTATGCTGTGCTTCATCCACAGGAAGTATTTCCTCCAACAATGCCACTGTCATTTTTTTTTTTTTTTTTTTGCACTCATGCTGTAAATATTTTGTGTTAGTTCTTTCTATTTTAAGGCATGGTGAAGTGTTCACGCACATCCAACGCCATCCACCCCCTTCTTCTACTTCAAATGCATGCAACAGTATATCTGCATCTGTCTCTCTCTCTCTCTCACTCTCTCTCCCTCTCTCTCTCTCTCTCTCACTCTCTCTCGGTGACTGCCTCCACTCTCTTCTTGGAAGTTAATGTTACGTAATAGTTTGCAGGATGCGCTCAGTAGGTTATGGCTGAGAGAATATCATCCCACACACACACGCTGTGTAATGTTGGAGGTTTGTGTGCGTGTGTTCAGTCCCCCATCGCAGCTGTTTTTAGTGGCGTGGACAAAGGTGAAGTAATGACGATCTCTTCCTCCACCCCAGCAGGGCAGCTTTTTTTTTTGTTCACCCTCCTCTCCTCCGCTGGACAGTGTGGGATCTAGGGTTCATCTGCGTAGGAAAAACTCATAGATTTTTTTTTTCTGGCCCACAAGGCCACTCGATCTTTAGATAGAGTTGAATATGTCTGCAAATCTTTTGTTCATTCATTTAGGCGGAGGTGTAGTATTTGCAATGGACATTGCCCACATGCTTTGAAGAGTTTTAACGCTTTATGGTTTATATGGGCTCTTACTCTGGATGTTGCTAATCCTGAATAGTTACTGACTAAGTCCCAAAGGGTTTCCCATTTTGTGTGCCATATCCATCAGACATTTAGCCAACGGTCGGTGGGCATAAAATCGACTGAATAGTTGTAAATAAAAAAAACTGGAAAAGTTGGGAATCTTAAATTCAAAAACAACCTGAATAGATTTAAATGATGTTTGTGTCTGTTTATGGAATTACATTTCAGCTTTTGCTAATACAGGCTTATTCTCATGCTGCTTAGACCTCCTTTTAGACTAACTTATGTTGGTTTGGAGCAGAAGGTTAACTCTGTTCTAGTAGCTCATTAAACATAATTGTATAATGGATTTAAGGCCCGATCAATGATTATAAAGATAGCTATAACAATGGCTATATTAGTGTCCATAACACATGGTATAGTTCTGTTTATTATAATCACAGTCGTAATCCACTTTATATTCTTGAGCTCTTTAAATTAGGGTGGCTTCTTATTGGTTGTCAAAGTTTTTATCATTCATCTGCTGGAAAAAAAGCCATTCTAAAAGTGATTTCAACCATATTGTTTCTCTGTGGCGTTATTGATATATTTGTGGTGTAGACTGTGCTATTCTTTTAAATTTATATATAAAAAATCTTTATTGTTCTCGTTTTTCATGTTTGGTATAAATGGGCCTTGAGTGTAGTCATCGGTAATAGGCAGATACGGACCGAGAGAACCTGATATTTTTCCATCCATCCACATCTTGTATGGTGCAATCTGTGGAGGAACCACATTAACACATAACTGAATTAATCCTAGCCTAGGGTTAATGTCTTGTGAATGTGAGGCTCATCTCTAGATCAGGGTTTGTTGAAAAGCCTTTTTGCATCTCTGAGAGCCATCCTAATCCTCTTTTTGCATTTGAAGATGTACCAGAGCTAAAGATGTGTCCCAGTTAAGCAGTGGGACTGGGACACTAGATCCGTTGTGAAATATACTTTATAAAAGCCGACCAATCAGGTTGTGAATATATTTTTAAGCCTTTAGGGTTAACACTCACTGCAGACCAGGACTAAAAGTTTTTGGGTGTATTCACGCCTGTCTTATTTGGTTCGATTGAATCAAACTCAAGTTTGTTTTCCCCCTTGGTGTGGCTTTTTTGGGCAGGTGTGAATACAACGATCGCACATAAGAGCATGCTCTCTCCGCCGGAACCGTCTTGCAGCACATCTTTGTCTTCTCAAAATCCTAATTACAACATCGGGTGGCGGAGTGCCTGAGATTGAGCACCTGTTGTCCCGATTCAGTATCTGTAGTCAGATGATATGTTGTCAGTCTTTATGCCAATGTTATTATTCTAACCTATATTTTTTGTAGTTTGTTATGAAATAAAAAGTCTCTCTCACATCAGAAAACCGAACTTTCCTGTCTTGTCAGCCGTTATACTGAGCTCGTAGCTCATGCTCCTGTTCATTTTGATCATCAGGAGCAGTTTTCATGTTTCATTAACAGTTCACATTGTGTTCACCATGGTATAACTGTTGTTTCCATAATTTTACACTTTGTTATTTTGTATATTTTTAAATTAGTGTGGTGGCTACTTTAACAAAAACTAGTTTGGGACTCCTATTTAATAGCCTTACTGGTGACCGGTAACTGGTAACAGGTCGGTAATATGTTTTTAATATTCTGCTCACCTATATTTATCAAAATCATTTCAATAGGCTGTTTTTTCTGCCTTATATTAATATATTGTTTATTATTAGTACATTGTTAGCTAACTGTGTGGTTTGTATATGTACATTTCTGAAATTCATAACTTGGACACAGTCACCTTTGATAACAAATCACTCTAAATTGTATGCTAATGTATCACTGTAATATTCATTTTTTTGTAAAACTTTTTTAAAACGATATGCCTTATGAAAAGTGCTATACAAATAAATGCAAATTTAATTAATTTGGTGCTTCATAAACATTTATTATTATGTTTAAAATCAAAACAACTTTTTAATATATATCAAGCATTTATATATATATATATATATATATATATATATATATATATATATATATATATATATATATATATATATAGAAATGCTTGCTATATATATTTATATATATATTTGTAACAATGTTAGTTTTTTTTTCTGTAACTTTCGTTTAATGCATCCTTTGCTGAATTAAACAACAAAAGAAAACTTTTGAATGGTATTATCCCAAAGAATCAAACTCTGTTAATCTTATTAGAATTGCTATAAACGGGCATGTAGACATTTGTTCATTTCTAAAGTTGTTCATGGGTTAAAAGGATTTACATATTAGATAGTGTTAGTTCTTTTTAGTGTTCCAAACGTGTGATATGTCTGTGCACAGACTAAACTCGACTGAAATCAAGAATGCCTATCCTTCATTAGTGTAGCTGACAGATCTTTATTACCTTTGTTGCATACTATCATAGTGCTCACACAAAACAGGGACCTTCAGAATGTGTATAACAGGAAGATTGCTCACAGCAGGCTGTTTGAAATTTATTTTCGAAGGCTGTGAATTTGTTGCAAACTTTTGTACTTTTGATTAAATGAAATGAATGAAGTTCTTTGAGAGTGTTTACTGTGCAGAGAGCACTGCACGCTGAAACCCTTTCAAACGAATTTAAACTCTGCTTGCTTCTTTGTTTGTCTGAATGCTTCAGAAACCTGTCTGAAAGCAGTTGTTATTTCTAAAATTCTGTCTGGTGCTGGAATTTCCCCTAGTGGTTCATATATTGTGGTGCAAGAAGCTTTTACATGCTCACTTATGCACTTACGGCAACCCCACTGGGTACATAATCGATTCTGTTGCAGGATATGCACAAAAAAAACAAGTGGTTCCCTGTGGTTTTATGGGAAATAATTCCTGCAGTGTGACAGCAGTACCGTGATGGTTTTATTGTTAAACCATTGTGCAAGATTGCCCCAGTTCTCCCACTGACACCTCACATAAAGTGGTATGATTACACAACCCTGAGGAGTTTAGAAGAGGACTTTTTGTAAGATGCTTAATGAGGTAATAACTGATCTACTGAATGTACAGAGGCAGCAGAGGAGCGTGGGGCTGATCTGATGGAGGTCCGCTGTGTATCCAGTGATGGGAGACTCTGAGCGCTCAGATTTGTGCTATGAAGTGTGTGATGTATGTTAATGAATGTGTCTGTGCAGCAGCCTCCAGGCTCTTAAGAGTACCCTTGGATCCGAGGTGGGATTTGCGTGGCCTGGGTGTTGAGACTGAAGTCATGCAAATGCAAATTTACATTTACCTTTATTTTCAATTCTTCCTTTCTGCAGTGTCATTTGTGCATTTTCACAAATGCTTTTCACTGGATCAAAAAGGGACACATTTTTTGGTTTTTGTCCTAGCTGAGTTGGGCTATTTAACTCAACCATTATATATAAATTACTATATTGTTGGGTTAAAATTAAAAATCACTTTCAGAATGAGAGGGGTGCACGATATATCGATATATTTTTATTATCATTATCAATCCGATAAGAATATTACACCAATATATTAAATAATGAGCATTACTATTTATACATCAAACTAGATTAATAAAGGCTTTAAAAACGTGTTGCTCATTGTTTGTCCATAATACTTAAAGGGTTGGTTCACGCAAAAATTAAACTGTATGTCAATAATGACTTACCCTAATGTCGTTCCACATCCGTAAGACCTCCGTTCAATATATTTTATATTTAGTATTTTCTGTTCCTTCAGTGAAAGTGTATGCACACTATACTGTCCATGTCCAGAAAGGGAATAAAAACATAATCAAAGTAGTCCATATGAGACATCAGTGGGTTAATTAGAGTCTCTTGAAGCATCGAATATACATTTTGCGCTAAAAATAACAAAAACTACGACTTTATTCAGCATTGTCTTCTTTTTCGTGTTCGTTTTCAGTCCTCAAATAAAGATTCAAATGGTCATGAATCAGCATATTGATTGATGATGATTCGGATCATTAATGTCACGTGATTTCAGCAGTTTGGCACGCGATCCGAATCATGAATCAATACGATGATTCATAACCATTCAAATCTTTATTTGAGAACTGAAAATTAACACGGAAGAGAAGACAATGCTAAATAAAGTCGTAGTTTTTGTTATTTTTGGACCAAAATGTATTTTCGATGCTTCAATAGATACTAATTAACCAACTGATGTCACATATGGACTACTTTGATGATGATTTTATTACCTTTCTGGACATGGACAGTATAGTGATAATTTTAATTTTTGGGTGAACTAACCCTTTAATGCATTAAATGTGGTGCTCATTGTTAGCTCATAATACTTAAAGGCTTAGTTCATCCAAAAACCTTATTTCTGTTTATTTATTTTCATTTCCCAAATGAGGACAGCCCTGGAAATTGCCAAAGAGAGGTTTTCTCAGATGTATCACACTTTTGGGTACACTTTTTTGGTCCTCAAGGTATACTATAATTAGTACACAAAAAGTGAATGTCACTGTGGTGTGACCAATGTCCAATCTGGCAGATGTCCATCAGGATTAGGGCTAACACTGCCAGTTTCCTGTAAACAAGCATGGAGGTGTGGTTGTAACAGAGGTTGATGTTGTATACAGTATGCGTGAGTCAGAACACTGACTCACACATATTTATGACAAAATAAATTATGCATAATGTACTCAAACATGACTTTATTCCACCAAAAAAGAGAGAAAGATACTAAGATGCACGTTCAAGTTATATAACTCTCTGTTACCTTAGCAGAATCCCCTCAGGAGGAGTTCAGTGCGGCTAGATCAGGTAAAATGAGGTGACGTTAAAAGCTTGACAGGTGTCAGCTGATCTCTTATACCAGTCAGGATACATACTTACATCAGTCAATGTACTCTAATGTGTCACTGTCAGAAGAAGACACATTTTATTTTATGGCCAGTGTAACCTCTGTATATTCATATACATATATCACATAGATCTATGATTTTGTTCCTTCAAGTCAAGCTGTTCAGTTGAACAATTAAGGTTTTGAAGTTCAGGGACATTCATCGTCCACCTGCACTTAGCAAGGGAAATAGATTAGCATTGATGTTTGTGATATATAAAAGAATTTGACGCTAAAGTTTTAGCTATTCTTGAAAAGCACCTCTGTAACTTTCATTTCAGTCATAACTTAGCTGTCACTTTGCTCTCACTCCCTGGTTGTCCCAAGAGACGCGGCGGCTCTTAGGGATGTGCTGACAGAAAACAAGACGCTCTGACACGCTGTAGTATGTCAGAGGGATCAGTTTTGACAGGCTGTGAATAGAAACATTTAGCGCAGTAATTTGCAAAGGCCTCTTAGGAAGCCGTCTGCCTGCTAACAGCTACAAAGGGGCATTTGGCCTTAAAAAGATGTACCGCACCAACGCATGTGACGTATGAAATAGCATTTTACAGCAATAATTTTACCTGCCAATCACACCTGAACAAGATCCTTTGGTATTTGTGTCACCCTAATGTTGAGTAGCTGATTGACCTTCAGAAAGCCCTAAACTTTTTAAATATCTCTCGACTTGACAGGGTTGGTGAAATTTTCAGTCGTTATCTTATAAACTCAAAAATTCTGAGTTTCATTTTCTTTTAATTAGACCTTTATCCAGAACTGTCAAACTTTCGGAAATCCAAATTATACAAACTGGGAAACCACTATATAATTATCAAAAAGTACAGAAGAGCAATCAAGTCTCTTGGCTTTCATGTAGTGCTGCTACAAAGTGTTTTGTGTTTTTATATTGAGTCTGGGTTGATATAATTGGATCTCGGTATTCACCCCCAACTGTTTTCTGAGCCACCAGAGATGCATAGAAAGATTTGTTTAGTTTACAATTTTGTGCTGGTAGTGGCATCTCGTTGATAGCATACATGATATTGTGCCTGTAATGTGCTATTCATTATCACACTTTCTAAAATACGTTACCTTGTACTCTCTTCATATCGCAGTCCTGCAAAGATGACAGAAAATGTACTCACTATTGCTGTCCTGCGGCAAAACATGAGCAGTTGCGTATCAGACCAAACATATAGTATAATGGAGAGTGAGTGACCTGGACCTGGATGAGATTTTGCTAAATAAAATGATCCTGCCAGAAGAATAGCATGAGAACATGAGTTCCGTCTATATTATCTCGTAAGCTTTATAAGGTTTTACAATTTAGTGCTTTTTGACGTTTCAGTGTGGCTGAGAAACTTTTGGAAAACTCTAGTGTGGACGGAGAGCTTTTTGAAATGAAAACTGGGCTGGGTTAATGTAGACCTACGTAGCCTATGACTAATTAAATTATGGATGAAGTTATAAAAATGTTCCAGCTCTGAATTCTAATTGGTTGAGCCATGTTTGATGTCGTGTCTTGCACTTGTGATCGTTGTTATGCTGCTTGGCAAACTGGTTTAGCTGTTTATGCTAATGAACAATATAACTTGCCAGAAGATTGTTTTTTCTTTCGATAGTTGTAGTTAATTATGACACATTACATTGCTTAAAAATTGACAGTTAAAGACCTTTGAACTTTTATATTCTTCAAATAATTCTATAAAAAGCACCAAATCATATTAGAATGATTTCTGAAGGATGATGCGAGACTGAAGACTGGAGTAATGATGCTGAAAATTCAGCGTTGCCATCACAGGAATAAATTACATTTAAAAATATATTAAAACAGAAATTGCAGCCTTGGTGAACATAAGAGACACTGACCTCAAACGTTTATGTGGCTATAAGTCATGGCAGGAAATGCATTAGTGATTTTACCATTGGTAAGGGAATGTTATTGGTTGCCCACTTTGTCATTTTCTAATTGCTGTTGAGAAAATTTATAAAACTGTGATGTGCATTTTTTGTCTCCATGATGATTTTTTCCTGCATATTGGTGACAATCGCAGTTAATCGCAGTCCCTCTGTGAAACTACCTGTCCAAAAAATGTGGCGCATTCTGTTTCGCATTTTGTTGGTTTTAGTTTAGCATTCATCACAAGTCTCAGACTATCATTCTTAACTCTTTTTCTCCATGACAGAATTTTTCCGTCTTTTATGATGCAACGGTTTCCCGTCATTTTCATGTTTTCGCTGGTGAATGATGATGGTGGGCAATGATACTCTGGTGGGAAAAGAGTTATAATTTAAATTTTAAAATGTAAGTTTTAAACCATGTATTACATTGAAGCTCGTGAATGGTGATAAAATGACCATCCTTTGGCAAGTATTTATATGCCAAAACCAGTTCTTACTCTCATTTGGCACTTGATGAGTAGCATTAGAAGAACACAAAATCTGTATTTACCACACAGTATCATTAAATAAGAATTATGATATGATGCTACAATTAGACCTATGCACTTCATGTGCAGTTTTTGCCGGTGTGGACAATTATGCAGCTAACCTATTTCCAGCCCCTCGCAACCCGATGTAAGAAGGCTAACCAAGTAAAGCAGAACAGGATAAACTCAATTCTAGATAGACTGTTAAGTAGTAAAGCTTTGCCTTCCACCTTCTTTTCCACTGTCAGCGTTTTGAAGAGGAGCGCATCTGTCAAGGGTTTAACATTCATTGTATTTCAGACTTGACTTAAGCCAGAGGATTAATGTTGTCACCTCACAGGCGGTTTAAGAGGAATAAGAAAGCATTCTGGGTTTAACATGCAACATGTTCATGAAAAGAACTTCATCTTGTGAATAATCAGCATCCTCATAGCCAACCGCAGCGGATCTATTGATTTAGACAGACAGCATGCTTATGAAATATACAGCCGGCCGGTCATTATCACAAAATACACCCAGCAGGGAGATCAGAATCCTCATTTAAAGCATTATTAAATACATGGACCATCTCTTGCTTTGAATGGGCGCTCCTGAGTCTCTAACCATCTATCAAAAGTTCAAAGGTTTGGGGTCAGTATGGTTTAAAATAATAATAATACAATTAAAAAAAAACTATTTTATTCAGCATTTGGGCCTTATTTTATCGATCTGAGCACATGGTCAAGCACATGAAGCAGTTACACTTAGGGTGTGTCTGAATCCACTTTTTAACAATGAAAAAAAAATGTTCTATGTAGTATTTTTGCAGTAAAATATCCAAAAACCACTAGGCCAGTGTTATATATTTTGATCAGTTGAGTTCTTACAATATCCCAAAGTTTTCCTACTATTTTTAAATTGTGAAAAAATTGCTATTTTAACCAGGGATCCGGGACGCCGCTCAATTGTGTCATATCTGCGTTACCCTCGGTTTCCGGTTTATTTGGCAGAAAGACTTTACTCTCACTGCAGTGTGCAACAAGTGTCACATCAGCCGCTGAGCGAACGCACAGATAAAGACATGCACAGATTTTAAACACACTTAAATGTGTCTAATATGATAAACATGGCTGTGTTACCTCATACTCATGACCGGAAAAGCGGAAATGGCGCCAGCGACTGTGTCCCGTCATAATTAAAGTCCCTCTGCTCGTGAGGCGTGCTTGCTCAGCAATCACTCCAGCGGCCTTGCTCAGCTTCACAACACTCGCTCCTGCTCTGCTTCATACTACAGTAACGTTAATAATCAAAAGAGTATTGCAACTTCCGCTTCATGCCAACTTTAAAATGAATACTGATTACTTGAGCTGGGAGAAACTTTTTTTATTTTATTCCCAAATCGATATTAATTCAAAATAAATTGCATTATTTAAGTCCTTGCCTATAGACAAGGTGGACAGAAGTTACCCACTATGGTTCCAACAGAGGATGAAATGTGTCGTTACCTAAATCACAAAGTCATTTGCAATCAATTGCAATGTTTCCCATACATTGATTTATTTGTGGAGGCCAGTATTGGCTTCCACAAATAGTTTTAGCACTGATATCTGTTGCAAAGTGTATATGAGTAGTACAAGGGCTTTTCGGTGCATTTATGACTATATTCATGAAGTGAGACATCGCTATTAAAGGAGACAGCGCTTCTCCCACATAATCCCACCAGAATTTTTTTCTGAAAAAGTTTAAATCTATTTGTGGTGGTCCATGTTGGCCACCACAAATAAATCAATGTATGGGACACTATAAGTGCAAATAAGAGAGAGACTATAAGTGCAAATAAGTTTGTGGCTATTAGATTACATGGCATAATTTGTGAGAGTTTTTTGTGCGTTCCTTCCTCATGTAGTTTTGGTAAGCCTTTCAGTGTTGCAGGACAAGGTCTTTCTATCACTCTCTCTCTCTGTCGCCCCATGTGTGAAGTTCATGTGTGTGTCTGCGGGATCAGCTCTCAGTATGTAGAGGCATAAGGCATGACCTAACAATGGACAGATATGCTCTTCTCTTCTCTTGGGCACACACTTAAAAGTACTGTCGATTATACTGTACATATCTAAATGATTTGTAAGCTGACACTGTTTTATTAATTCATTTGCTACACAGCTTTCTTTAAATCTGGTGCTCACTACAGTGCTGGGGTGGGCGGTTGCCAGAGCGCTGCTCTGCTGTTGCTTAGTCTTTCTGAGTGGTTGCCAACGAGCTTCAGGTGGTTGTTAGCTGGTCGCTTTCTGGCCCAAGGACAAAGACCCCATCCCAAGTCTCTATGATATTCTAGTCTGTAGATAGAGTTCAGAAACTTAAGTGTGTAAGTCTTTGAAGGTTTTGATTTATTTATTTTTTAACTCAGTAATTTGCATGATTTGATGCATCATTCATGTCTATAGCATAAATGGTAAAATATGAGTTATGGATTGAAGTTTATTCAGTGTACAAAACATCATCTCAAAGCTGATGTCAGTTTTTCCCTGATGCAAGGGATTTAAAACCTCAAAAAGATTATTTAGACCGTTTGGCTATAGGGTTACTTATAATGCAGAACTGTAAAGCACTGGAGCTGTGTCCTAGCCATTATCATACTTAGAATGAAAAAACTGTCTGAATTTTTTTTTTTTTTTTTTTTTTTTTAATGGAACAATGCAAAATGCAATACAATGATGATCAAGAGAAGCATAAATATAAGTTCTTCAAAATGCGATTATTATATGCAGTTTTTCTTGTTTGCGTGTAAACAGCCTAATGGCTTATATTGTCTCTTCCCATCAACCCGGGGTATGAGAGAGTATTGTAGCTGATAAAATGACACTTCAGATTTTTCAGACTAATGACAGTTGGCTGGATGTGTAATGTAAACAGTCATATATATTTTTGCAATTCTGTTTGGTGACACTAGTGGTGTAAAAAATGACAGACTTCACCTTTAATGTAACCTCAAATGTTTTAACGTGTATCTGTGTTAAAGGAGGAGAATGACGGAGCGTGTGTATGTGCATGAGCAAGAGTGTATGACTCATTGCTTCAGCAGGAGCTGCCTCTGGGAGGAGATATATTTGTGCTTGTTAAAGTGTTTTGGCTTCAGTGCAGCTTTCCCTGCTTGTCTCTCTCGTCCTGTCCACAGTTTTAGCTTATACATCCCTTTTTGTCCAGTGCGTCTTTCTGCATCTATTTCTGTCCAAGGCTGAACGTCAGGTCACAGCAAGTGAAGTGAAGTTTTCTTAGGTGAAAAGTCTCTATGCCCCCTCTGAAACTGGCCTCGGACACAGTATCTGGTGTTCTCTCTCACATATAAGCTATTTTTGTTTCTAAAGCTGCAGTTCCCAGTGGCTAATTTGTGAATTCAGTTGCCTCCGCTGTTTTTCTCACCTTCTCTCTTTCTCCACCCCCTCAGCCTTCAGCACTCCCTCTCTCTCGTCACCCCCTCATTCTCTCCCCTTTTCTTTCCTTCTCTCCCTCGTTTTCTTGTGAGCTCATCTATACTGTAAAGCTGCTAACCACAGAACAACTAGTTTCCCTGGTAACAGGGAGGCTGGCACCAAAAATATATTCTCTAAGGCATCTCCGATGCCTCCCACTGCATGCTGGCACTCGCCTGCGCCTCACAACACCACCCTGCTCTGAACTGGCACGCTGATTTGCATATATATATATATATATATATATATATATATATATATATATATATATATATATATATATATATATATGATATTCTGATTTCAGATGAATACAATCTGAGTTATATTAAAAATGTCTTGGCTCTTCTATGCTATACAATGGCAGTGACTTGATGGTTAATTTTTTGAAGTCCATAAAAATGCATCTATCCATCATAAAACTGCTCCACACGGCTCCGGGGATTAATAAAGGTGCAAAAAGAATAACCCCTGACGCGATATAGGAGCATCGCAAGCAATGACGGCTCTCGCAGATAGGGTGGGCAACAGACTCAAGCCCCTCTTTTTTTTTTGTATTGAAATCCTCCTCCATTTCTCTTTAAAAATTCTTGTTTTGGACTTCTAATTCATGACCAGTGTTTTGTTTTACTCTATCCTCTGGGCTTCCATGTTCGTTAATACGCATGCATCAAGGGTCAGGGGTTACTCTTTCGCCACAAGTTGACTTCCGTAACGCTGACCGCCGGAAGTTAGTTATTTTGGTCTATAAAGTTTTAAATAGGGATATTTTTCTTAAGCAGTGTTGAGCAGTTTTATGATAAATGGATGCACTTTTATGGACTTCACAAATGAACCTTATAGTCAATGGCATTATAACAACATAAAAGCATAAAAACAAACGGGGACATAATCTGTTACACTCTAAAAAATGCTGGGTTAAAAACAAACCAAGTTGGGTTGAAAATGCACTAACCCAACAATTGAGTTGTTTTAACCCAATGGTTGAGTTGTTCTTACCCAGCAATTGGGTTGTCTTAAGCAACATTTAACCCAACCACTGGGTTAAAACAACTCAACCATTGGGTTAAAACAACTCAATTGTTGGGTTAGTGCATTTTCAACCCAACTTGGGTTGTTTTTAACCCAGCATTTTTTAGAGTGTACCAATAAAAGCGAAACTAAACACAGCGGGTAGCAGAAAGCCAACACTTGAGAGTTTACAGCTGAATACTCAGAATTACTCAGACAGTTAATAATATAGAGATATATAGGCTAAAACATAAAAATAAAAAATTTAAATATTTATAATATTTTTCTTCATGTATAAAAATATTATGTGAATGTAGTATAACGACTTATAACTACAACTAAAGTGAAGGCACAAGTGTGGTCATTTTACCTTTACCTTTTACCTTGACACTTTATTTAAAATCTGAGGCTATGTTGTTTAAAACTATGAATTGTATGAAACATTTTCTAAGACCATGTCTGAATTTTTTTTTAAAAACGTTTTTACTGAAATATGTTTGTTGGCCTGCATACACTTTTACAGTCTTGACGATCGTGTCACACTTTTGAATGTATGAGACGTAATCCTCATTATTCTTTTGTTATTAAACTTCGTTTTTTTAACAGCCATTATTCAATGCCATTATAACATGTATGCCTGCCTAAATGGCCCATTAACAACACAGTATTTCATTGTCCACATTATCTAAAGTCTTTCTAAAAAAAAAACCTAAAAACTAAACTAAAAGCACTATGTGAATTATTGTAACAAAATAGACAAAGCTCCTGGTCCAACAGGTGCATTAGAGCTTCAGTTAGCATCAAGCTACATAACACAAATTAAAAGATTAAAATTATATCTTCACTCTATAGGTCACTTCAGACCACCGCCGAGTGTTTGTATGAGTTTCCTGTCGCGATATAATGGGGATTTCATTCATATGGTGATTTTAAAACATGTTATATTTATCATTTTATATGGAGCTAATCGCTACACCTGTTAGCAGTCATAATGTAAATATCCATTATTTATATAAAATAGCCAAAATCACAGGAAAAATCACACAAAAACCTTATTTCATAGTTATCGCGTGTTTATTAGTTTCTTAGTTCACGCGTAGAAATGTAGAATTGGCTAGTTCTTCAATGAGCCAGAATAAGGAAGTAAACACACAGGAAGAGCGCGTCATGCGGAGGGCAGTATTGAGCACGTAAGATTATTGACAGCTCAGTGAGCAAATGAACGCCTGATGACTGATGTATGACGCATATCATGAAGAGAGAGACACGGAGAGATCTATACAGGCTTTAGCTCTATCAGATCGGATAATTCAGTGAGAAATTAGTAGAAATGGTATTCTATATGATGAAATATTTTGCAAACATGTGATGATAAATCAATATTACTCCAAATATGAGCACTTTTGAACTAAGAGCTAAACTGAAAGCTGTTCTTTGCGAGCTGTGTGAACACAACTGAGCTGCTGCAAACAAGTGCGTGTGATATTCCATTCAAAATATTGTTTATAACGTATCGATTGTAATGCACTCCTGACATAAATTAAGAAATTAGAGCTAGAGTCTTTATTCTGTCTAATGATACTGAGTTTGTTCAGATAAAGTAAGAGTGGGATGTTTTAATGAGCAGTGGATGTTGAACAATAGTAATCTGAGGCCGTCTGCGATCTTTGACAGGCATGGGGTTAAACTGTTAGTTCAACTAATACGTTTAAAAACACAAATTCATTTTTTAATTAAACTAGGTGATGAAATTGTTTTATCTTTGAGCACCAAGGCTCAACTGACCAGCAATGCGTTGCCGAGGTGATGCTGAAGCCGATGTTTCACTTTATCCAGACCAGTGGCATTGATTCAATGCATTGACCAGTGTTTGATGCCATTAATGGGATTGCCCTGGTAACGCATTGCTGGTCAGTATGCTACAACAAAGATTTTTCACTCCTTTTCACTTATTTAAAGGTGTCATGAACACACACACACACACACAAAAAGTTTACAAACGATTCCGCAGTTAAATGAAGTGAACACACAAACGTTCTTCCCCACGTGAGCTGGAACTTCATTAAAAATAAATGAAGTATCACACATTCCTAATATTATGATCCGAAAGAAGCTTTTGCAGCGACTGTGTTCTTCCATGTTTATTGCTGCTGGCTAGTGAGCCGATCAGCTCCATGAGTCGGTGGGCGGGGCTACTGAATTACACGTTCTGTAGAGGTGTGTTTCGTAATGTGATGACGTAACGATGAAGCCCACAATCGTTTCATGGACCTGGTGTCTAGCTTTTCTTTGACTAAAAAGGTAGTTTTCAGCTCTGAAACTTACAGGGAAAGTTGATTTCTCAATTCATCACCCCTTTAAAGCTGCACTCTGTAACTTTTTCTGGTTAAAAATATTCCAAAATCAATTTCTTCTGTAGAGAAACATCTTCCAATCTTTATGTATGGCATTGAAACCTAAAGATGTCCGAGCTCTGGTCCCAGCAAAACTGATACTCAACTGCCATTGGCTCATCTGTGTTCGAGGGGAGGGGTTTCAGGTTTAAACAGAGATGGCGACAAAGAGGAAAAACTTACAGACTGCAGCTTTAAAAACAATTTTCATAAGTGTAAAACAAGAGCATAGCCTTATGAAAAATAAAGAAAACACAGTGTTTAAAAATACAGAAAAACAAATAGTAACATTGTGAAAATTATTACTATTTAATTTAATTTAATTGTATTTATGTAATTTTCCTCCATTCCTCCAGTTTTCGGTGTCACATGACCCTTCAGAAGAAACATTTATTATCCACACACTTAAACACACCCATCAATACATAAACTATTTATTATTATTTATTTGTTTATTTGGACCTTGCCATGTCAAGTAATGAGCAATCCAATGAAGTATGACTGTATTATTTCTTTTTTTTCTTTTTTGTGGAGGTTTTGAGAGGTGTGATTTCATTTGAGTACACTCATTCTTCTCAAGGACTGTGAGTCATTAGTCTGTCTGTCTCTCTAATTTCATTTGACCCTTAGTGGGACGCTTGTGCGCTAAGCTCAATTAACACATTCACAGCAAAGTGATTCAAGTGTTTGCATGGTTGACAGGAAGTTGAGATCCGGCTGTGCAAAGTTTGTGTAATACCTATATATCACTTAACATGTGTCCACCACTGTAGAAAGAGATGTAGAGTACATATTGAGTTAGACTCCTGCCCCCTTGTGTTTGTTATATGGCAGTGCAGTGTGGAGGAACTGATGTCCAGTACATGGGAAAACGCCTTGCAGATATGTATCTCAGATCCAGATTCCAGACATAAAGAATCTGCACCCTGAAATGTTTCACCACCACTGGTGAAAATCAAATCATTAATGTTGTTTGTCTGTGTGGTGTTTTTACTATGCATTAAGACAAACCATGTGCAAATGTCAACAACATTGCTGTGTATTTTGTCCTTAAAACTGCAGTGAACCAAAGAAATCGGTTTGTAATTGCCGGTTACTTTTACGTCACAAACTACCTTGTAACCAGTAACGTGAACGTGTGGTGGGGTTTAACATATCATTAACTATGGCCGCTCTGAAGCGGATGAGTCTCAAGAGAAAACAGTGGATATAAAAATCTGGGTACATTTAGCAATATAGTGGGCGAATTATGTATATGATGTATATTATTAGGGATGTTAACGATTAATCGATGATCGATTAATCGTCAATACTGTATTTAATCGATAAGACGTATAGCTCACCGATTAAGTAGGGTCATGTGCGTGCCGCAAAACACAGGAGGAAAATTGAAGCAAGCGCACCGGAGTTATGTTTGGGACTATTTTTACACCTGGAGGTACACCTTCATTATGACTAAGTTTTGTTTTTTATTTTGTTGTGTGTGCATTTGCAGCCTTTTATTTTGTGCAAATGCAAGCTGTAGTATTGTGTTAATTTTGTGCAGGCTAAATTAACAGAGAACTTCAGTGTACCAGTTTTCAGCGCTTCAGTTTAGTGCGCGCAGCTCAAACAGCAATGCACAATTAATAATAACTATGATTGGGACCGTTATATTACATAACATTAATGAGAACACTATTTTAATAAATCATTGTGAATTCATTGGGTTTAGTTACCGTGATCAGCGCATTGTTCCAGGAAGAGCGCATCCACACAATCTGAAATAGATCTGAGGCGGCGTTGGTGAAATCTACTTATTAATAAGTAACTTAATTAAGTGATCATTTTACTCATTTTATAATCCTAAAGCCCTTTATTTAGATTAAAAACCATTCTCATTCATTTGGTGAGGAATATGGCATTTTGAGCAGTTTTGCACACCCTGTCATGATGTGGACTGTAAGCCACTGCTGTAGATGCATCCTGCAGTATAAGGCCAACAATTAATTGATCGTTTATTTAAAGGACGCTCATTCATGGGAATTCGTGTAAATTGACACCTCTATATATTACAATGAACTCTGTCTTTCTCCACTTACATTCTGAGCTGTTCTAAACGCTTTTACGCATGCTGATTGTTAGAAGGAACATGGTTTGTGTAACATTAGCAACCCATAACTAGCTGTTTGATAACGTTGTCAAGCAAAAGACTAATCATATGAATTACTGTTATGTGTCCAACGATACATAACAGCTTGTAGATGAGCTTGTATGAGTGAGTGGAGGCGGGGCTCATTTACATATTCATAGATCCCCGTATAATAAATGAAGCAAGGGTGTAGAGTTACAAGTTACTTTAAGCCGTTTTAGTAATCGAAGATAAGTTTTAAGGGATTGTACAAAGTATTGACTCCAAGGGGGTCAATGGAAGTTCAACTTTAATATGCATTTTTTTCTATGGACTTGAAAAACAGGATGTAGGTTATTTTTATGATTCCGCTGCTCAAGTTCACTTCTGATTTGCAATCTAATGCCACACATGATCTATGCATTCTCAAATACCCAGTGGGTAAACTCACTGTATGCATTGTGTTGTGGCATATTCAAATGTGCATCAAACCCTCATACAAACATTCCCAATCTGTGTTCTAGATTGTGGTTTAAACGACAGACCCGCTGCTTACGGCTGGCCAAGTGAGAGAGTGAGTCTTAAAGGGTGTTACATAACCGCACAGGGTGTCTGTGCACAAGTGGAAATTATTAAAATAAATTCCGCCATTCCTTATGCTTTCTACCTGATGCTGTTTTACAGTATGTGCATATTAAATCCGGTGCAGATATAGTTTTAAATAACATCCAAAATCTTCACCCTCTCTCAGTGCCAGCCTCGTTTTTTGTTGTTGCTGTATTAAAGAGAGAGAGGGAGAGAGGGAGATGGAGAGAGAAAAGACAGAAAGAGAGAATCCCCCGTTCGGTGGTGTGCCTTTCCTACTGCTGTCAGCTGAAATGCCTCATCCAGCAACAAAGCATAGTGTATTTCTCCCTGCATGCCTGATGCCCATGTGTGTGTACGAGTCCCTAGCCCAGAGAGACCGATACGGCAAGCCGGCGCAATGCTCTGCTGGGAGCGCATATCGAGGGATGTGATCCGCCTCTGACTCTTTTCTTCCTCATCTTTACCTTTTCTTAAGAAGCTTTGCTGCCACACCAATCCTTATGCCACACAATACCTGCAATGTTTTTTGCATGTTATTGTGCTCTGAGGTCCAATGTGAAGGTAAGAGCATGCTGTGAGTGGCAACTTTTGTGTGTACTCTACATGTGTGAGTGTCACATGGTGCTGCACAGGTGGCATCTGTGAATTGCCACACCAGGATATTTTTCGTTGTTTCGCGCTGTGATTTTCTGCAAGTAATAGAGGTGGCTTATCAAAAATCAGTGTAGGTCTTTTGACAGCCATAGAAGCAGCATAAAATGCGTAAAATTATTGCGAAAAAATGCTCTATTTTTTATTCTCTCTGAAGATTAAAGTTTAGATTAGTTTATTAGTGTGCTTGTTTTCTTTTGTGGACATTTATTGTGGCATGCACTTACACCATGGTTCATCTCAAATCTGCACACTAACGAATGCCTTCATCATAGCTAACAGTGCGAACACAATGTAAATAAGAGATTCGTTGATTATTATGGGAGTTTTGGCACGAGTCCAGAATTCCACTGATAAACTTGCACTGTTTGATTGACAGCTCCAGCGATTGCAAAGGGAGCGTTCTATATATAATTTGTTCACATCACAAATCAGGCATTAGAATTAACACAGGCACTTGCATGTTGTTGCATAAGTCCATATAGTAAAAGTGTTTGCAAAGTTTGCAATGCTCAACTGAGATGG
Source organism: Pseudorasbora parva (assembly GCF_024679245.1). Classification (NCBI taxonomy): domain Eukaryota; kingdom Metazoa; phylum Chordata; class Actinopteri; order Cypriniformes; family Gobionidae; genus Pseudorasbora; species Pseudorasbora parva. The sequence continues at coordinate 4,801,515 of NC_090194.1, read as the reverse complement.
TTACATTGTTGAAAATAAATAAGCACATGAAGTAGGTGTTGATCTTCTTCTGCAGAGGCCGTCTTTCCGGTCTATAGATAGGCAGGTTCCACAATGAGTCGTTCTCTGGGCTTGGTTACAATAAAAGCTGTTTTTGGACTAACAAGAAAGTTTTCAGTTCTGAATATATATTTCTGGTTATTCTTATAGGATGATGAACTCTTATTATGTCTCATATATATATATCACAAAAATGTTTTCAGACACTATAGTAATTATTCACTGTGGTTCAGAAAATGGTAATAAAATATGTCAAGAACTGAGTTAAACTGCATCTGAACAAATTAATCTTGATAATGTCAGATAACTTTCATAGAAAAGGATGTAATAGATTATAATCAACCAATCAGCTGTTCTATTTAAGGGCACAATTAGATACTACCAATTTAGGTCAACCAATGACCAAGCAATGCTTCATTTTGTTCAGTCTGTGGTGTGAAAGTTCACATTGACAATTAAAGAAAAAACACTTTAGAAAAACATGGTCAGGTCAAATTTGTATCAATTTTACTGGTAGCACTGTATGAATAATTGTTGGGTATATGTCACAGTTTACTTTTATTTTGCTATAAGTGAACTATAGTGTCCTGCATACACTAATAATACAAAATAATATCTGGTATCTGAATAATTTTTGGTTTGACTGTATTATGTATGCCTGTCCCACTCCTTTTTTTGCTGCAGTTTTCTATCTAGAGTTTGTCTATTGAGAAGTGTGAGGTGTTTAATATGTAAGAAACTTTTACTGCACCTGTCAGCCTCACTTCCCCCTCCTCCTTCTGCTGACATGGCAGGAAGTGTCCTAAAAAAGCAGGGTGGGGCAGTGCTGCCTGTGACAGTCATCTCCACGTATACACAAACTTTGTTGAAGACCACAGAACGAAGCTCTGAAACATGTGCAAATTGACCAATTTAGATAATCCTTGGCTGTTCTCTATTCTTTGCAGAGATGCATATAAAGATTTAGTTGGGGGCTCGTCCGGGTTTTCTTATGTTGGAAAATTGCTACTTGTCTGGAGGAGGTAGCGTTCTGCTTTCCCCTGCAGCTTGTAATGGATTTATCTGAAGGAAGCTGTGTTCTCGCGCATCAAGCTGGCAGTAAACATGATGCAGAGGATGCAGGGGTGGACATGCTGGCGATGGAAAGAGAGGAAGTTTGCAAGTGAAGCCAAAAACCATATGGATGATTTGTTTCATGAGCATTTATAGTAATATTTTTGCAGTTTGTGTTTGAGACATGATTGAATGCAAGTGTGGGAGTGTGAGGGGTTGCGCATGTGTGGGAAGAGATTAATGCCAGTGTGTGTAGAATCCTGCATGTGAGAGTATGTATGGGGGTGGATGTGTGTAGAGGAGTGAAACTGAGCTCTATTTGTCTTTTTCTTTTTCTCTGGCATCACTGGGCTGTATAATAACACACTTGATCTGTCTATACCAGTGGGCATCTCAGAACTAAAGGCCAGCAGTGTTCAGTAACATTACCCAATACTCTCTCCCACATCAGCACTGCTACACACAACCTTTCTGCTCCTTTTGGAGGATCATGAATCGGTGGACATAATTTAGCAGTACAGTCTTACTGCCGGTGTTGGGGAAGCTAGAATGATTGAACATGAAGAACACCATTTTAATAACAATATTTCACAATATTACTGTATTTACACTATCCGAATGAATCAAATCAATAAAAAACGAATCACAGTGCCATTGATTGGAACCATCTGGTTGATATTTTCTGAAAATATCTGATATTCTGATATTTACTGTGAATTGTGCTCAAAGACTTCTTTAGTTTATTGTCTTTTTGAGTTGTTAACCATGGTAATAGGAGTTAAATATCTGGTCTTCTGTCTCTGGAGTCTTCAAAAGCCCTGACTTTCATTTGGAAAGCGTAAAAACTCTTAATATTTAGTTTTCATTGACTACAGGGCAAGTGTTCAATTCACTGCAATAAATAAATAAAACTTAAGTAAGACTATGAGCAAAATAAGTTTACCTGATTATTGAGTTTTAGAATGTATATTTGGGTTGAAGAGCCAGCTGATTGCAATTAACATGCTGCACATCCTCTCTTCAAGATAATGATAGCCAGGAATAGAGCTCCATTTAGTTCTTTACCCTCTCGTATTAAGGAAACGGTCTGTCTGAACACATCGTGCACAGTAATGCTCAGCATTGTAGCTTTTCCGTTCGATGTGTGTGTGTGCAGCCGGGGACCATAGGGCTTTCCGGCATGTGAATTCAGACCGGGAGAAAGAGGTACCCAGACAGTACTGACCCATCTGCTAAAAATGTTGAGCAAGCTTTGAGTCATGCAGTCATGAATATTTCACAAGGAAATCTTATTCAATTCTGTTGATGAATGCAGTAACACTTGGAGAGAGTTATGGTCATATCTTCTCCATCCTGGACCCGCAAAGTGTGCTAGAACGTTTGATAAATTGATCTTTTCTTTTCTGAAGTTAACAGTTATGTCCATTTTGTGACAAGAACTTTAATGAGATTTTTTATAGTCAGTGCCTGATAACTTTGCATATCTTTTATATTTGACTGGATTCAGTGTTGTGGATTAAGGGTTTTGGTCATGGTAGCTTTCTTTTGGGTTTCATCTGGCTTTAACAAGCAGTCAAACAGTGCTGTTGATGTTTGATGTCTTTGTTGTGCGTTGTGGAATTCTTGCCAGTTCCCCTGGAGCTTTCTTAGAAGCAGACAAGCTTGTGTTCCCTTGCTGCATGTGTTTGTTCATTGCATATATGTGTGTGGTTTCCGTGTGTTCTCATTAGTGCGGGCAGAGTCACCACCGCCCACTACAGCTTCATTAAACCTGCTACTGTTCTAACTCACTCTCTCTCTCACACACACACACACACACACACACATACACGCATATTCACGGCTGTCTGTCACTGTATCGCATGCACATATTAATCACACAAGCACAGCTTGTTCCTGTCAAGCTTTGCTAGCAAACATACAAAAATAGCCTATTAGTTAACCAGTGTAGTATAGATTCTTAAGTATTCTGAATAAAATGTGAGTGGTGTTTGCCTGTGCAAAAGTAGCCACCATTATGCCAGGGTGGCTTTGTAGTTGCTAGTGTGACCTAGGGGGATTTCCAGGCGGTTTCTCATGGTCTTAAGTAAGAAGAACACAACATCAAGACTGTATTACATCCTAGAAATTGCCTCAATGTTTGTTTTAAAAAAGGGATGCGTGGACAGTGGAATGGTAAAACAAACCTGAAAGGTTTCCAGGCATGTGTTTTCAAATAAATGTTTACACGTTTTATTATCATTATTATTATTATTTTTAACAAAAATGCCAACACAAGGGAAAAGCTGCGTAGTGGAATTTGGGGTGGACGATATGACCAAAATTGTATGTAAGTAATTTTATTTCATGATAACGATAGGCCTATATATCACATAAAACTAATAATAGTCCTAGGAAAATAAAAACTAAAAAAAAACTGTTGAACTTACTGAAGATAAGTAAACAGTAATAAAGAAAGAACAAAGAAACTAATTATACAAGTGTATATAGAAAAAAAACAGACACAAATGAAATAGACCTACCTGAAAAACAAGCACTAAATAAGACATGCTACATTAAAGGTTTACTTCAGTGATTTAGCATTAAGCTTTGTATTTAAACTGTGTCATTAATGTAGAAATGTGAAATTATTTTTGAATTTGGTGCCTTCTAGACTGAGAAAAGACTGAAAATGTATTTTTGTCTCATGGGGATGAAAGACTACAACTCCCAAAATGCATTGCTTTGCTGCCCCACGAGGCCACTCCCAAAGTCACCGCTGGATTACTGAGAACAGACACTACAATTAAAAACTGAACGTGTCTGTTCAATAATGTGTGAGTAAGCCGAGGGAGTCACCTCGCAAACGCAGCAGGAGTCAGAATAAAATGTTCAGTCTGGTGTGATTTCAGTTCATGCATTTGGAAGCTTAACTTTAATAGTTAAGCCTACTCTCTGTTTAGGCAAGGCAAGGCAAGTTTATTTGTATAGCACATTTCATACCCAATGGCAATTCAAAGTGATTTACATAGAAATTAATTAAAATAGTGGTAACATATGCATGAGAAAAAAGAATATATATTTTTATATAAAAAAATAATAAAAACAAGGATAGTTAAAACAGTTGTAAAGATAATGACAATAAATAAACAAATAAAATAAAACGGTCAGATCCACAATAGTGATCTGAAATAAAAATAAAACATCCTTCAGTGTACAGCCTACATACATGTAGCTACCATCTTTATTAGAACACCTCTCCTTCATTTCTTTCTCAGACACGTTCATAACATCTATTTTAATCATTATTCCCTTTTTACTCAGCAACCTTCTTGTTTAACCCATTTCCATCAAACCCAGTTTTCACTTATCATATTTAACTCAAATGAACATATAAAATAATAATAACCAAAGATAAGAACAAAGGTAAACTAAAACAGTTATAAAAAGAATGAACTGATAAGATAAGGTGCAATCAGTCGGACGTCCCGCAGAATGCCCGCAGCTACCTGAGCTGAGCGCTGTGAGATCTATATAACAGCAGAAATATCCAAGCGCTCAGAGATGACAGTGTCTCTCAGTTTTAGCTGTTTCGGTTCAGTTTTGGTTCTCGCGCAGTTCAGCGACACTAGCTTGCGCACGCGAGCAAGCGAGCGAATATTACACAAAATTGTCAAAATGCCAGTTTTGTCGAGTATCATCGTAAAGAGTCGGTTATGTCTTTTAAATTAACGTAAACACAAAATATGCCGGTCACCATGAGCGTTTGTCATTTTCACAAGTTTCATGGCCCACAGAATATCAAAACATGCAAATATATCAAAAGAAAGACCGTCTGCTTTATTCTAGCATCATGCATTCTTTATTAATCAACACTTGATGTGTGGGTACATTTCATGAAAAAAGCTGAGAAAAATAGTGTTTCTGTAAAAGACTGACGTTACATCCAGATGGGGTTCAGAACGATAATCAAAACACAGATGGAGTAACTGTTAGATCGACTCTATTTTCATTTATTTGCTGTTTATTGCTGATAATCACGTTATTTTTCATATGCATCTCGTTATATGAGTGAGTGTGCTTCTGTTTCGTCTTCACCTGTGTTTTGATCAGGAGATTCTGTACTCGTTCCAGAGATCCGGCATGGTGGCCCTCTAGTGTATACCAGTGAAAACAGGGAAATCCGGAAAATATTCGTCAATGGCAGGGAAGCATTTTCTCCTTTTATACAGCCTATGGTTCTCATAAAAGACGGGGGGAAATCTGGCACTGCTCTTGACTGAATAACTTAAATAAGGGTTAATCTATATTTATACAGTGAAGATTATGTAGTGATATTTTACATTTGATAACTATTTCTGTAGCCTACCTGAAAATCAAATCAGAACTACATGAAAAAACTGAAAATAACTTTTTCATTTGTATGTTTGTTGTGTTGTATTTGTGCTGTTGCTCATTATTCTATTATTTGCTCTTATTTCATTACTAAATTATGTATATAATATACATTATTAAATTATGAGTTAGGCTCTCTGGAGTTAACCTTATTTATTAAGGTTAGATGGATCAAAAACAAACAAAAGCAATAACTAGGCCTATTTTTTGTGATGGGGCCAGTACAAATTTTGGCAGGGCAAGTAAAAATGTGAATCAATGGCCCGACCGGGCCAGTAGAAAAAAATCCCTGCTACTGATACAAAGCCATATGCTAATCGCTGAAGTAACCCTTTAATTGTATAAAGTAATCAGATTTATTAAGAAACACACTATAGTCTTCACAGTGTAAATTAGATATACATTTAATCTTATTAAAGTTTCAAAAGTGATTCAGTCAACAGCAGCGAGATATTTTCTCTTTGTTGTTTGATTAGCATTGATAATGACAGCAGGTACATTTAGATGCTGTCACTTTAAAAGACTGACTGCATGGATCCAATATAATTTGTGCATTTTCTTCCTCAGCGGTTTACATTCACTATAGACAAAAATGTGTTGACTTTGCAAAGATAATGACTTAGTCACTTTGACACACAAGTATGTGCAGTGCACAAGGCGAGCCCCTGCCCCTTTGAAAGTGAAAGTGACCGCGAACGTGATTTCTACCAAGAGGGAAACCCCCCACCCCCAAGCATTATTGACCCTGCCACCGCGGAGGACTGTGCATGCCACTGAGTATATGTATTTAATCGTTCAAATACAAACACAAAGTCAAATTAGGCAACAAAAATAACTGTTCAGTTCTCATGTACTTTATGAGCAGCGCTTCATGTAGCGCGTCTCTCAGTCAGCGCTTCAATGGTTTAAAATCACCTGTTTTTAAAATACATGCAAACAATAAGCTGCATACCACATAACACAGCAACATAACGTGAGCATAACCGTGATAGAGATGATAGTCCAAAATCTAAATGACAATTATGCAGTTAATCATGTCTACCGGTGAATCGCCCACCCCTAAGTGGAACGCAAAACTGCATTCTAAGTGAATGGCCCCCTAAGACTGTTAAATATCTGGCTACACTTTACAATAGGTCCCATAAGTTAACTTTCTTGCAGTCTTTATTTGCCTTTGTTCACATTATTTATTAAAAGAATCACTGTTAATTGTTAAGTCATATTAGCTCAGGTCTATTAAATAATATAACAGATACAACTTTTAATGATTTTAATAATGTATTAAGGCCCATTCACACAAGAACATTAACTATACCAATTACTATATTGGCTTGATAACATTTGATAACAAAGGATGATAACATTTAGTTTAGTCTGTTTTGGTCTAAATATTTAGAAAATTAACAGTACACTTCTGCTCAACTGACCACGTTATTTGAAGCATCATTCATGTCTGTAGCACAACAGTGAAGAAAGACTTTTTCGCCAAAGTCTAATATTAGGGTTAGAGGTTTATTATAATACAGCAGTAGTAATAGTTATGATTACTATTATGTAACTGCTAAACTGTACTCTTGATTTGATCTACAAAAGCTCTGGTTGTTGTACCGGTCAACTGTCTACTTCCTGAGCGGGAACCGTGCTACAGTACACTTTTTCCGTGTGAGCTCGTGGCCCTTCCTCTATTGGTTGCTGCTTGGCTGTGCTCCCTGCAGTAGACTTGCTGAGTGCCGCAGAGTGCTGGATGCAGCGGTGAGGAAGTGATTCAGGGCCTCCCCACATCTCTGGCATGCTCACATACACACACACACACACACAAACCGATGAGCACAGTCTCTGAGTCTGCTCAGAGGAAAGGACTCCACAAACATGAACACCTCTCTACTGTACGATTGAACACTCACTGAAACACACACACACACACACACACACACACACACACACACACACACACACTCACTCAGAGAAGCATGCAGGAACAGAAAGTGAGGAGCTCAGAGGTAAGCAAAAAAGACTTTATACATCATGTCAAGTGTGGAGAGAAGGAGGACCATAAAGCTGAAGTGATTAAGTGTTGATTCGATGCTCTAGTTGTCAGTGTCGTAAACATTGCAAGTTGGCATTGCAAACTGTTGTAGAGAGAGGTTTTCAGTCTGTCGTAAGTAACTCTGCAGCAAAGTGACTCACCCTAAAAGCTAGTTGTCTCTCTCTTTCTAGTTCCTTTTGTTGTTGTTGTCTTTTACGTTCCATTTTCCTTTCACTTCATCTCTTTCCTCTTCCTGTTCCTTTTGTTTCTTTCGATTTAAGTATTCCAGAGAGCATGTATCTTTGTTGATGATCATTCTTGCTTTGTTTTTTTGATTATTTTATTAGTTACACTGCACACGTGATGCTCTCTTTTTGACTTAAGTGTGCACCAGCAAGCATGTGGCTGTATCCTGAGACTGTGTATGTGAGTGTGTTTGAAGCTGATGTATTAAGGTGGGTGTTTGTGGTGAGGTCTGATCCCCCATTGTATTATTCTTTTTCTTATGTTTGCTTCATCTGGTGGTGAGGACACTTCCACTCAAGGGTGCTCTACGCGCGCACACGTTTATAATGTTGAGTATATAGAGGAAAAGAAGGGGGCTCAGCACTGAGCCCTGAGGTACTCCATTACTTAGCCAGACACTCGACAGGCTTTTGTGAGGACAACGTGACATAGTAAAAACAAGAAAGAAAGATAAAAAAGTAGAAAGAGAAGTGGAATGAATAGAGATTTTTGTGAGTTGAACATGTTCCCAGTCTGTGTTCACACGGTCTCTGTTGATCAGCTCCAATCAGGATCTCTGACTACATCCTTCATCCGTCTGCCATCTCATCTGCTCCCCTCAGAATAACGCCATTGTTCACACGGGCTCTCGTGTTTCGGCCTGGCTTCACTGCTGTTTGGACCCAGACTGTGTGTGTGTGTTAGAGAGCGAGTGCTCATGTTACCCCCTTACTGTGCCTTGTTAGAGTGGTAAACATGAGCAGCTTACAGATGCAGGGTCTGTTCCTGTATATCAGTGACACACGCATACACATAAGTGTTATATAGTGCACATCTTCAGTTTTACCAACTAATATTTTCCATTGGATCAGAAAAGTTTATTTTCCTCTTAATATGGGCCTATCTGGTTTGTTTTATGAATATAAACTGGTTTGAACATTTTTGAGTATGAACATTTAATGGAAAATGCAACCTTTTTTTATACGTGCCAGTACCGATTTAAGTTCTCTTTTGTGCCTTTTAGCGCTTGAACGGACCAAAACACAAACAATTGACCTATCAGTAAGCCCCTCCCCTCGAAAGCAGGTGAGAAAAGGGCAGTTGAGTATCAGTTGCAGGGGGACCGGAACTTGGGCATCTTTATGTTTTAGAGCCATAGAGAAACATTCGAAAATCCGAAGCTCTCATCGGTTTGATGGTGTTTAAGTGGTAAAACAATGTGCCTGGGGTACTGTAACACTGAGAAGAGCGAGTAAAGTTAATGAGTCCCAGCTTACATGCAAACCAAAATAACTAACTGTTCTCACGTCATGTACAGTGTTAGGTCAACAACACATGAGTGAAGGTCGTATTTTACTGCCTCTTCATATTAAACTGGTTAAATGTAAATGTGGTACATGAGCAGATCCTAGATGATGTCATCTATGATCGTGACAACCACAACATGAGGGTACGGGTAGTGACAGGGAGAGCTTGAAGTTGTTTTGGAGATAATAAAGTTTACAGTTTATTATGTAAGGTCTGTATATGTTTGTTTCCCATTAGCTGTATGAGTGCTTTTGTTCTTGTTCATCTCTGTCATCATTGTAGACCTATTGCATTGCATTGTGTTTTTCACCAATAAAAATGATAGAGCTTTCATCATAAAACTAATCTTACTAAGACATATTACTGGGAGATAGAGTAACAAATTATATTTATATGCATTTTACGCAAGTAGTCTGCTAAACTGTTATACAGATATTATTGATTTACATATTTGGCCATATAAATAACAACTGCAGGAAATTGCTATTTTTGCTCAGTTTGGGCAGTAAAATTTAGCTGGTTTTCCCCTCCATATTCTGACCATATCATACTATATGGGCCAGAAAGGCCTGATGTATCAAATATATGACAAATATATGGGTTGGTATTTTTATAATATAACAAAAAGAACCTTAAACATAACAGTAGCCTAGTTTTGAAGAATTCACAAAATGTATTTACTGTGTTTACAGGTGTAACCCTGGAAACCACTATATTAATGCTGCTCCATAAGCTCCACCTATTGTCAAATCTTTTACTTTAATGACATCCCATTCTTAATCTGTAGGGTTTAATATGGAGTTGACCCACCCTTTGCAGCTCTAACAGCTTCAACTCTTCTGGGAAGGCTTTCCACAAGGTTTAGGAGTGTGTTTATGGGAATTTTGGACCATTCTTCTTGAAGTGCATTTGTGAGGTCTGATGTTGGACGAGAAGGCCTGGCTTGCATTCTCCGCTCTAATTCATCCCAACGGTGTTCTATCGGGTTGATGTCTAGACTCGAGGCCAGTCAAGTTCCTCCACAACAAATTCGCTTATCGATGTCTTTTATGGGCCTTGCTTTGTGCACTGGTGTGCAGTCATGTTGGAACAGGGCCATCCCCAAACTGTTCCCACAACGTTAGGAGCATGAAATTGTCCAAAATGCCTTTGTATGCTGAAGCATTAAGAGTTCCTTTCACTGGAACTAAGGGGCCAAGCCGTAACCCTGAAAAACACCCCCATTCCATAACCCCCCCTTCACCAAACTTTACACGTGGCACAATGTAGTAAGGCAAGTAAGTACTGTTCTCTCTGACAACCACAAAACCCAGACAGAGAAGCGTGATTGGTCACTTCAGACATGTCTCCACTGCTCTAGAGTCCAGTGGCGCTGTGCTTTACACAACTGCATCCGATGCTTTGCATTGCACTTGATGTAAGGCTTGGATGAGCTGCTTGGCCATGGAAGCTTCATTCCATGAAGCTCCGCCTATATGTACTGTTCTTGTTCTTGCTAATCTGAAGGCCACACAAAGTTTAGTGTTCTGTAGCTACTGACTGCAGAAAGTTGGCGACTTCTGCGCACTGTGACACCTCAGCATGTTTTGACCCCGCACTGTGATTTTATGTTGATGTTGTTCCCAATTGCTTCAAATTTGTTATAATACTAATAACAGTTGACCATGGAATATTTAGTGGTGAGCAAATTTCATGACTAGACTCATTGCACAGGTGGCAACTTCTCACAGCACCACGCTTGAGTTCACTGAGCTCCTGAGAGTGACCCATTCTTTCACAAATGTTTGTAGAAGCAGTCTGCATGACTAGTGCTTGATTTTATACACCTGTGGCCATGAAAGAAATTGTAACACCTGAATTAAATGATTTGGAGGAGTGTCCCAATACTTTTGGCAATATAGTGTATATGACATATGAAGTCATCCGGGCCAACCAGTAATGTCAAATTAAACATTTATTTAATCAGTGCACTATAAGTGATGAAATGACCCTTATTCGCCCTGCTATTCACCTCCTTCTTAACTATTTTTAATGATTAAATTATTGACATTTCACTGTCAGGACTAATTGACATAGATGCTGAATATGGGGAGGGTTCGTGACCCACCAGAACTGTCCTATAAGCACTTTGGTTGCGTTTTTTTTTTTTCTCTGACTGTGCTCTTCTTCTAGAAAGCCTTCAGACAGAATATGAGGAGGAGTGTACCCAGATAGGAGGATGACAGGGGACCAAGATGCTTGTTCTCTCAGTGTCAGCATTTTCACAGTTTTCTCACAGCTTTGGTCATCAAACTCTTGTGTTGTTTGTTAATTATTTCTTGTGAAATTGTGCTTCTATTTTAAAATCACAGGTACAGAGAGACGCTGGGAGGGATAGGCCCATGCTGTGTGTCCTTTAGCTGCCGGTTACATGCAACCTGGTTTGCCTTAAGGCAGGACAAAATTAAACTCAACTCAACTGGAATTCTGGATCTCTCTACCTAGTGACTAAATTTGGTTTGAAATAGTTTTTGTCAAGTTTTGTTCAACAAGCTAGCCCAGCATTTAAAGCTGCAGTCCGTAACTTTTTGCACTCTAGTGGTTAATAAACAGAACTGCATCCGTCTTGTGGAAGAACATTGCAGCCGGAGCTACTTCTCTCTGTTTATGTCTATGGCGGATCACGCAGGGACTGTGCTCTTCCGCAGCGGTACCTACCAGTCTGACCTGAAATAGTCCCAATATAAACACTTATTATAACTGTACCATAATGATTCAGGGTAAGACAAAAACAAGGTTTGGAAAATGGATTCATGTTGTACATTCTCATAATATAATTTTTGTAAATCTTGAACAGCAGCTTTAAGGAATATTCTGGGATCAATACAGTTTAAGCTCAGTTAACAGATTTTGCGGTGTAAAATTGACCATCCTTCCTAAATCTATAGGAGGTTACTATGAGGTTACAGTGAGGCACTTACAATAAAAAAAAAAATTAATGCTGCCCATTTTAAACCCGTTAGAAGCAGTAGTATTTTGGAATTTTGTAAATAGTAGTCATGAATATTTTTTTTAAATTAGCTTTATATATATATATATATATATATATATATATATATTAGTATTTTTTGCTTATTCCATTATTATTATTTTTTAATATTTCTATTTAGCTTTAATTATTAAAGTTGTATTAATTACTTCAGCTTAAACTTACTTTATTTTGCTTCGTTTCCAATTCCTATTTTTCATTAAGTTTAAGCTTTTTGTTTAATATATTAGTTTTACTTTAGCTTTGTTTTAATTAACGGAAGTTATCAATAACACTCCTCAGCAAAAATGTTAAGCTTTTAATTTTACAAAAGCACTTAGACAAGGTTAAACAGAATAATTTATACATTAATTGAGCTGTAAAGCAACTTATTTTTACAGTATTTCTAGGGATTTTGTCAAAATTTTGCACTTGATTTGGCAACTAATCTGTAAAATGTAATGTTATTGTTTTAAAAATAATGTTATTGTTTATGATCATTTACAGATTGGCTTCATTACTATTGACTTTAGAGCAGGTTTTTGTTGGTCAATTACACAATCGTTTTCAGTTGCCTCAAAATAGCAATGCACCAACAATGCGCCTGAACCCACCTGTTTTTCAGACCAGCACAGCCATGGATGAACAGATGGGCATGAGTGCATTTGCTTTTTAAACAATGTGACGCCGAATGTGAAAATGATAACTCTATTGGGCTGAAACTAACAATTAAACACTTGTGTTGCATCTGGCATCATATTTCGCCGGGTGTATAATAAGGCCTTGAATGTGCTTAAATCCACAGTACGGACCCATTACAGTCACATATCACACATGCACACTTCAATAAGCCATCAGAAAGACGGTTAATGCGTTTACATGCTGGGCGAAATCGGGTAAAAAATCTAGCTTTGGCGATAGGTTTATGCTTAAACAGTTTTATGACCGTACTCTGTTTCTTACAGAACCTGGAACACGTGATGAATCGAGTTCAGTATCCTTGCAAAAGTAATCTTAATGCTAAGCAAACTTCCACAACCCAGCTCTGCCTCCTCGGTCAAAATGAGCTCTCTGCTGCTTCAAGATGTCTCGGGTGTGAGCCGAGGAGTTGCCCCTACACCGTACTGTTTTATTGGAGATAATTGTGTGATTACTAACAGCATCGCCATGATTAATAGAGTGATTAGCCAAGTGCTACGGGCTGTTGTGTGGAGAAAGGGAGATGCTGCATGGGAATCTTAATTAGGTTTTCCATGTTGTGTGAGTAAACCCACGCTGCAGGCTTATATAACCAAAAAGCCACATTTACAATTTGTAAAGCAGAGTATTTTTAGCATTATTTTTGAAAGAAAGATCCATATCTGTACTCTAATCCGGTCTGTGTAGAATCTGTTTGCTCCATTTTCCAGCTAATTGTTCATTCCCATACAGATTCCAAAAAGTGGAAGCATGAAGACTGTAAGATTAGTTCATTTATCCATAAATGGAGTTAATGAGTTTATCTTGAGAGGCACTGTACTGTAAACATTGTGGTGTATATTACAGTTCTGTTGTAAAGGAAGTCCGTGGAGATTTCCTTGGAGCTATCAATCTAAAGGAATTTTTATACTGCACTTAACCCAGGATAATTGACTTTTTAAAGCCAGATATTATAACCCTAAGTAGACCAGGATGAAGTTAACCCATGTGTGACGAGCGAGAGGATGATGAGCGCCGGCTGCGCGTCCCACCGGTCTTGGATCTCTCACGGAGGAGTGACAGGAGCATAAAAGCAGGAGCGACGACAGTGGAGGAGGAGAGAGGACCGGTTTGATGTGCAGCTGGCGCTCATCATCGAATTACTCGGCGGCCTTGCATCGCGCTCTCACGGCTCTCACTCGCCCTGCTCGTCACACCAGGTTTTTGATGCAGTGGGTTATTATTTCAAATGTGGAAAGCCTTCAGAGTTCTAATAATGGCTTAATAATAATGGAAAAATATCACAGGTGAAAATTCAATTAGATAAACTTGGGACACAGTAGTAGTCGGGAGTTTTATTGAGTTACTTGAAGTCTTGCTCTTCTTTTAATGTAGTTCCCAAGAGGTGTCTCTGAGCTCAAATCTAATTGTCATTTACCACTGTAATTAAACGGCTTGTAAAAACCTATAAAACTTCTAATTAATTTCCAGTCTGCTCCACAGGCAGCTTAGCCTCAAACTCCACTGTTCTGGGAATACCTCTCCACATCATTCAGACTTTGGAGCTGGAATTGGATGTCATGCAGAAAAAAAATTAGCCTAACTTTTATTCTCCCTGCATCTTGCAGACAAAGCCCTTGGCTGTGTAAAGAGAAAATGTTGAAAAAGTTAGATTTTATTAATGACTGTGGGTTACAATCTCAAAGGCTCTACATAAACCATAATATTGATTTGCAAACCCATAAAGTCCATCTTAAATGCTTCATGACAGATTTACGTGGACAGACCTTTAGCTCCTAGCCCTGAATGCTATTGGCAGGTTGGATCTCTTCTTCCCGTGTTTTGCCGCTGGCCAAAGCAAATGACAAATGAGGAAAGAGGTGCATCCATTTCAGCCTGCACCACTGAGTGCTGATGCTTCACAGTTTTACCGTAATGTAGCACAGGCTGAGGCCAGACTGGATCATCTTGTGCTGAAATATTAATGTCAGCTGGAGGGGGTTTAGCTGCAGGTAGGCTTGATTCTGATGCTAGTGCAGAAATGAAAACAGGCCTGCTAGACATATTAACTGTGCTGAACACTTGAGATGCCAACATTAGGAGGCCACGAAAACAAACTCATGGGGTGTGTTCACACTTGTAGTTCGCTTTGCTTGGTTCTTTGATCCGGACCCAAAAAAACCTATTTAGTCATGGTCTGCTTGGCATTCACATTTTAACACCGAACCTAATGGCATAGGGATATGTTCACAACCTGATTCGTCGGCTTTTATTACATGTATTTCGAATTTACTGAACTTTCAAAACAATGCTGTTTGCTATGCTGGGATAAATGCACGTGTTGTATGTGCTGTACTCGTGAGGAGCTCGTAAAATGTTCAATTCAGTCAAGAATCCCTCCTTCACATACAAAGAAAGATCTGGTGCAAGAAGACATGGTTCTAATGCCTGTACTGAACTGTGATAAGCAACATCACAACCATGATGAGAGAAACTCTTATGCTAGAGCATTCTGGGAGTGCATTTTATGACATCATGTCCCGTTTTTGGTTCATTTGCATGTCTTTGGTCCATGTAGCGTTCATATTTCAATCAATCTATCTGCCTCTGAAAAGAAATGACCCTTTATTTGCATGTCTTTATTAGGTAAATCTCTTGTTGGCAAGTGATTTTTTTTACTTTAAATGACTCAGAGACTGAGGATGTAGTCTTTGGCCCATCTGACAGTTTTGAGTTAAATAACTCTATTTTAGATAGTTTGTATGGAACCTTGGTGATCCCCTTGAAGGTCGTTTAACTGTAGATAAATATTTCCTCTGTTGTTGCCTCTAGCTTCTTCCAGCTCCATCTTCTTTCTTAAAAATGAAACATTTTCTGCATGGAAAGTCCCTTGAGATAGCTCTGCTTTTATAACCTCTCAAATGGACTACTGTAATTCTCTGTACTGTAGCAGTTCAAAGTCCCAGGTTGCTCGTTTATAATGAGTTCAAAATGCACACTGCATTCCACGCCACTCCTATTTTGCGAGGATTGATTTTAAAATTCTCTTATTTGTGCATAAATGTCTACACAACCTTGCTCCTAGATAACTATCTGAACTGCTGATTCCCTACAGTTCCTCCAGAATCTTAAGATTTGGTAATTAAAACTTACTCATGTTATTCCCTGTACAAGGCTGAAACGCAGAGGAGTTAGAGCCTTTTGGGTGGTGGGACCTAGGTTGTGGAACAGCCTGCCAGCACTACTTAGGGCTGCTCCCTTCCTATCAGCTTTTGAAAACTGATTTGTTTCCTTTGGCTTTTAAATGATGCTGATGATGCTCTCATTTTGTTCTTTCACTTTGGCCAGTCTTCAGACTGTTTTTAAATGTGCTTTATAAATAAAAGAACTAGATCTGCTCCAGAGTTTGTTTGGAAGCGACCTGAGACCCATCTTTTCAGCAGTCTCTGTCCTCTTGTTTAGTGCGCACCAGGGTTCGGATAAACACATCCTAAATTAATCTTTCGGAGAGCATAAGTGCAGTGATGAGCAGTTGGAGGATATTTCTTTCTTCCATTTTCATTTTGAATCAGTCCATTAATTAATTTGGTAGTTATTTAATTAAACATGACTTACAAGTAGTGATACTCAAAGCTAGATGTGTAGATGTCTTGTTGACTGAATCAACTCCTACATGGTCATGTTTTACGAAATGTATTGTTTATTCAAGTGGTCTATTAGTATACTTTTTTTAAACTTAAAAAAAGTATACTTACAGTCTACTTTTATATACTTCTCAGAAATATACTTCAAATTGCACTTAAGTATACTTGACTTGTACTGACAGAAATGTATATTCGGTATTGTAGGGGGCGCTATGACACATCTTCTATTATTAGAATTGCCTGATCAAAATACAGGAGAAGAAGAAGCTGAAACAAGTGATAGAAGATTGTGTTCACGCAAATGTAAAATAATGATATCAAACATTAAACAGCATATGTAAGTTAAATACGGCCTAATGTTACTGAATTAAATATTGAACCCTTGAAGTGGAAGCTTTGGGGTGTTGATGGACTCAATCAACTCCATCTGTGCTAGATCCATAGACTGTAAAAAAATAATAATAATATGGACGTAGTGTCCGCCACTCCCGTATAACTGACAATGGTAAAAGAGGCGGGACGTGGGCGGAGCTGAGGTGACGCGATGACTAACAGACAGCAGACAAACGGCTATCCACCTGTCAATCAAAGTGAGTACGCCTTTAATTATGCAAAACCTTAAGGCTTTATATAATGTAAACGAATAAGTTATATTAAAAAATGAACCCCCTCAGAGTTGTCATAAAGGGCCAAATTAGCTGTATAGGCCAAAACCACAATTTTTACCAGGCTGTAAACATGTTTCTTTCTGCTGTAAAATTGGACATTTTAACATGGGGCTCAATGAGATTCTGCTCCTTCTGGAATCTGTTCCTACTGGCCAGTCAATGAATTGCAGTTTGTTACTTCCGTATTGGCATCAAGAGAACTGGGGGAGGTTGCTGCTTGGTTAGATCATCGTTCTGAATCTGATCAAGGCGTATCTTTGACAAAAATGCCATTTTCTCATCTCTTTGTTTCAAATGTGGCCTTTCTTTTTAAAACTTACCCACATTGAAGTGCTGATGAGAAACGATGCATGAAGGCATATGTTTTTTTTAAATGAATTAAAGTACAGTTAAAAGCATATTTCAAGCAT
Source organism: Pseudorasbora parva (assembly GCF_024679245.1). Classification (NCBI taxonomy): domain Eukaryota; kingdom Metazoa; phylum Chordata; class Actinopteri; order Cypriniformes; family Gobionidae; genus Pseudorasbora; species Pseudorasbora parva. The sequence continues at coordinate 4,784,083 of NC_090194.1, read as the reverse complement.
AAAAAATATCTACATTTGAACATTGTAGTATACTGAAAGTGCAAAAATAATTTAACTAAGTATGTTATGTTCACTTAAAGAAAACTTACAAGCATACTTAGCAGTGTAAAACTACTAGACAAGTAGTTTACTGAGAGTACACTTCAAAGTGTACTTTCATAAACTGAAAAAATACTACTTGTATTAGAATAGTAAACTACTAGTACACTTATATGTTCACTTGTAGTACAGATGCAGTACAAATGAGAAACAGTTGAATACCACTATTATAAAGTTTACCACTGTTACACTTATAGCACCCCTTAAACGTATACTTTTAAATACTAAAAGTATGCCAATTTAGTCCCAAGCAGTGTTGAAACAGAACACTTACAAGTTTACTACTAGTACATTGATATTATTAGACTTATGACATAAAGTATACTTAAAACTATAATTGAACATTACTCAAGTATACTTCATAAAATTAACTTGGAAGTAGTTATTTTTTGTAAGGGTTGTTTTGTGTGTGCAAGCACCAGTAGTTGATACATACTGTAAAACTGATTTCTGCTAGAATCTCATCACGCTGCATCTGTGTGACGCTCTGTGTGAATACACCCTCTAGTGGATGATACGAGTGCTTACCCTACCCATGCTCCTCTCTCCTCCCCATGTGCACACAGTCCAGTGATATAGCTTGCACTGGCTGCTTCCTGTTAATGAGACCATTAAACCCTCATTCTGAGTAATATATCTGCATTTATTGTCAGTTAGATGATGTGCCATATTTTAACCTGACAGCATCGATATTGTAATTAGCATGCAGTACATCACTTGAGGACCCAAACCCTTTATTTTTAATTACAGTTAATGTAGACCTCACTTCCTGTGCTGATTAGTGCTCATGATCCATACTAAACTGTGTGTTGAGCTGAATCAGGAGCTTGCTATTGGAGAAAATATAAAAGATCAGCACCCGGATGGATTGGTTTTAAACTGTGAGTAATATTTTCCTGACCAAAGCCAGATTTTGTTTCCTCGTGCCAACCATGCGAACGACGATTCACTTTCTGACCATTTACCGTGCCGTCAGTTCACATCACGGCTGATCCGGTCTCAGAATGTCATGCACAGTTGAGTAGATTCCTAAAATAGAATGACCTTATATTGCTTTTAACATGGGCTCTGTGCAATGACAGCTCTAAGTAATGTTGAATATTGCAATTTAAAGAGGTAGTTTGCACAGAAATGAACATATTGATGTTATTTATTCACTCTCATGTCATTCCACACAAGTTTGCTGTTATATTTCTGTGCATAATGCGCAAATGGACTACTTTCATAGTCCTTTAAAAGTATTTATTGTCTACTTAGTAGCTTGACAGCACATGGTCTCTGTCATTGTGTCAAAATTAAAGGGTCAATTCACCCTAAAAGGAAAATTCTCTCATTAATTGCTTGCCCTAATGTCGTTTGACACCCGTAAGAGACACAAATTAAGATATTTTTGTTGAAATCCGATGGCTCAGAAAGGCTTCCATTGGCACCAATGTAATTTTCTCTCTCAAGACCCATAAAAGGCACTAAAGATGTCTAAAGATGACAGAAAAGTGATTCTACAATAATTTTATGAAGCAACGAGAGTAGTTTTTGTGCCCAAAAAAACTAAATAACATTAAAATATTGATACAAATATGATATTAAAAAGTACCAACGTAATGTAATGTAAAAAGTTCAATTTGATAAAATACCTATGCAAACATTAAATTCAATTGTGGGTGCGTGCGTGTATTTGCATGTATTCAGGATCCTAAGGCATCATTACCCATCACATAAATTGTCCCATGCATGACCACACAACACACACTGCACACATACACGCGCAGGCCAGTGTGTACTCTACCTCCCAAAGGCCCAGGGCTTTAGTGCAGATCCACTCACTGTGTACTTTGTATGTTTGCCTATGGATTAGGGTTGGCTCAGTACCACAGTTTTAGCTTCCGTATGGTACCACAAACTAAATACCATTAAATCAATGTCTAAATAAATAACTTAACTAAACTTTAGTAACTTTAATTGCTAGCATTTGTCTGTTGAATTTATACAGTGAAGACTATACAGTGTTATTTTACATTTAATTACTTTATTACATGTTTGTAGTATTTCTGTACCTGAATACTACACAAGTGCACATATTATGAGATGTAAACGTCATTGGTTCATCATTGGTTCTTATGTATGTGTGTTGATCACACATCGTGTTAAAGGTGCTCTAGAATGAAAAATTGAATTAACCTTGCCAAAGTGAAATAATAAGAGTTCAGTACATGGACATCACATACTGTGAGTCTCAAACACCATTGCCTCCTCCTTCTTATGCAAATCTCATAAAAAACACCACGGAAAAATAGGCGAATCTCAACATAACACCAACTGTGATGCAAGCGTTGGGGATCATGTATGCCCCCAACATTTGCATATGCCAGCCCATGTTCATTGTCAGGCGGAACTGCAGCCGATTCATCGGGAGTTCTGCTGGTAAACATTCATGGTCGATGTTTATTATAATCGGATACCACAACAATTTAATTCAAAATCGTTCGTTGCTCAGCCCATTTCACGGTTTTTGTTTTTGCATGCTTGTACATCACAGTCAGTGCATAGCCTACATTGTGACTAACGTTATATAAACATGCAATATCGTTGACAAAAAAATACGAGTCTAAAATGTAGTTTAAAAAATAAAAAATAAACTTTTGGTTTAGTTGGGGGAAAAGAAGAACATTCGAGTGTTCATGCTTGCGGTTGCCAGATTTCCGTAATTTAAATCCCCCAAACAGTGCTTTTCTGTGAAAAGGACACGTATACTATCCGGTGTATTACCTAAACTTGTGCAATCTGGCAACCATATGCACACGAGTTCTGTAAAACTGTATCTGGACAATGTTTGCCCTTAAATAAACCACATACCCACTATGTAGATATCAGAGAATAATTTTACATATTGTTTCAGCTCATTCTAGGGCACCTTTAAAATAAATAAAAGTCTAAATTAGATAGTTTAAATGATGCACTCACCTGTCAGTTTCTTAATGCCTTGTACAAGTCAGGAGGCTCAAGCAACAGATGCTTGGCAATGTTTAATGTCTTGCCTCGGATGATTTATTGCAACATTTGCAGACTGGTGTGGTATGGTCTGTTGGTTTGACTTTTTCATCAGTTTTATTAGCAAAGTAATTCCAAAATTCACTTCTACTGCCCTCTTTTTTTAATTAGTTTTGGGTGTGTTGAGTGAGATTCACCTGCTTTATCCATTTTCTTCCTCTACATTAGTTAGTTTCGTGTCAGTTTGGGCAGCAAGCCATCTAGCTGTGAAATTCGGAACAGCGGCGTATCCAGTACCGAAATGGGTAAAATCACGATACTGTACAGTTTGAAATGTAATACCGATATTTTCCCAGTACTGGTTAACCGTGCGACTCTGCTCTTCATGTTAATTAGCTTCACTCTAACTGAATAAAACATAGAGCTGCATCCCTCTGAGCTGTGATCACACATTTGAGGTGGGTTTTATTCGTTGGTATTTTTAGAAGTGTTTCTTTAGGTTTGTTTGGCACACAGGGGAACTGGCACAAATGCTAAGATCTCAAACAAGCTTCCCTCAGCTCTCCACATCTACAGGGGAAGGCCATACCCCCTTCAGCTTCTGTTGCTCTGTACACATTAGCACACTTACCATAATTCAGCGTTTCATAAGATGTTTACAGTCTCACAACAAGCAGGCACTACTTAATATTTGTGTATGTTTATGAACATGCTGTTTATTATAACCTAGGTACCTTGAAATCGCAATATTGTATACAGCTAACAGTGTAAACACAATGTAAATAAGACATCCATTGTACAATTAAGAACTTATTTCATTTTATTATAACGGGAGTTTTTGCAAGATTTCTGAATTCAGTGAGCTGGTGCTTGAGGGATTGATGGCCTGAGGGTATGTTTACATGACAGCGATGTACGAAAACGGAAACGTTTTTCATTTGCACTTTGTGAGAACAGATGACAATCTGCGAAAACGACTAAAACGTTGTATTCTGTTGCCATTTGGATCACAACCTTTCTGCAGGCTATCATTTTTAATAACAATTCCAGTCATGCGCAAGAACTCCTTGCGTTGTTTCCTGGTCTGGTCACAAAGTGCAGTGTGAACGCCGATCCATGGTGCAATGTGAACACGGCAGCTACTGAATATCATGCGGTGTGAAAAGAACTGTGATCTGACAAGTAGAGTCAATCGTGCCGTGTGAAGTCGGCTAGTCTGCAAAGTTTCTGGATTGACAACTGTATTTAAATGCGTGACAGAATCAGAAACAACTGACAGCGATAACCGATGGACAAAAAACAAAACGGGACACAATTATTTATAGTACTTGAAACGGGTACCGGGAACCACAAAATTGTTCTGGTATTGGTACCGACTACTGAAATGTTGGTACTGGAGTGCCTCTCATAAACTCCATTTATTGTTGTGGATCATTGTTTACTGCATTCTGTCACATACTGATTTAATATGATAATCCAGATTATAACATTTAATCAACACAAGGAACCATAAAAGAGGGTTTACATACATAAAGGTAACAGAGGCTAAATAAAGGACAGCTGTTGATGATTAGTTGACATGATAGCAAACAAGGGTATAAATGGAATTAACTTAACCACAGGAAGAGAACAGAATATCAAAATAAGTCCATGAAACAGAGATGCGGGGAATCCTGACGCATACATTCACCCACTGAGAGTCAAACCTATAATTCTTCACCTGCAGCGTGATTCCTATCTGCCCAGATCACCTCTGTTTTCCTTCTGGAGCGCGTGCGCACACACACACACACACACACACACACACACATACACACACACACACACACACACACACACACACACACACACACACACACACACACACACACACACACACACACACACACGGGCATGCTGCCATCCTGCACTCTGTCTGGGTTTGGCAGTTTGCTGTTTGGGCTTGTAAACATCCTCTCTCATCTCTTGGAGTTGTTGTGGTAATGTGTCGGCTAGCACATCTGCTGCCGAGATCTGAGTTGATCTTATTAATACACGTCCTCGACTTGGCAAAGTGGCCATTAAAAAGAAAAGAATCGCATTTGTTGTGTTTTTGACACAAAACCCACGTGACATGAAGTTTATAGTCAGAAAGATTGTTTTTTGAAAGAAGCGTCTTATGCTATTGAAATAACTGTTTTCTATTTTAATACGTTTTACAATGCAAGTTATATTTGTGATGGCAAAACCAATTTCCGTTGTCATATATATATATATATATATATATATATATATATATATATATATATATATATGTATATATATATATATATATATATATATATTTTTTTTTTTTTTTTTTTTGTATTATCAATGTTAAAAACAGTTCCACTGCTTAATATTTGATTCTGTGATAAATAGAAAGTTCAAAGAACAACATTTTTTTGAATTATAAATATTTTGTAATGTCATAAATACTTTAAGGACACTTTTAAAAGTATTAATTTCTTAAAAAAAAAAAAAAAAAATGTACTGACCCAAACTTACATTTACATTTACATTTAATCATTTAGCAGACGCTTTTATCCAAAGCGACTTACAAAAAAGGGGAGAGTAATAGAAGCAACGGAACAGACAAGGCCAAAAACCTGTAAGAGCTGTAAGAAATCTCAATTAATTAGCACAGTACACAACATTTTTTTTTTTTTTTTTTTTTTTTTTTTTATTATTATTATTTATTTATTTTAAAGACAGACATCTACAACAAAAACTCACGTCCGCAAAGTGCCGAACACTGGATTTTGATAGCTATGATAACAACCCATTAGGACTTTCGAATGGTAGTTTGTTTAACTGTGAAGTTAATACATGTTTTGGTAACACCGTTAGAATAATTGTCCTTCATTAATTTATAAGTGCAGAAAGTAATGCAGGAATAACGACGAGTACTACATTAACACTTCAGCTACTACTAACTATAGAAACTAATATAGAAACAAGCTGAACTGATCAGCAAGTAATGTCGAATTTTGGAGATAGTTCCTTGTTATTAGAGGAAAATATGTTTTTCACTTTAAAATAATCGCCCAGGCCAGTAGTAGTTACTGCGTAGTGACAAGTAACACTTATTAGTGATGTATTTCATGACCACGTTGAGAATAAAAAAAAGATAATTGCTCAGACACGTTAATGTTGTGTTTAGCAATTAATTTGTAATTATTTATCATTTGTCATTGTTACCTATTAGGGCTTAGTGATGTTCACTAAGCCATTCAGTAATTATTAATTACCTAATAATTAATACTAATAATTCTCTAGTTAATAGTAGTAGCTGAAGTGTTAACGTAGTACTACTCATTAGTCCTGCATTACTTCCTGCATAGTTACCTATTAATGCTGGACCATCATTCTAAAGTGTTACAGATGTTTTTTTTTTTATAGATTTGTTTTTACTTGGGAGGTGTGAAAATACTCACTTTTTGATGATGTTTATGGAAAAATAAACACACACCGTTGCTAATTACAGCTCTGGTTTTCAAACAAAGCTGGCAAATTGACATCATTTGACGAGAACAGCATCAAGATGCAACAGTAATTATGAGCATTCAGACCTATTCCCGTGACTCCGCCATCACATAAGTTCTTGCTGAATTTCAAATAAATCTAACAAATCACACTTGGCCTTGTTAATAAAGCCGGGTGCTGCCAGTTATGTCATTATTCTTGGGAACTCTTTATAAATTTAGCAAAAAGAAAGTGAAGCATAAGAAGAAGCTTTAAGCAGACAGGGTTGTGAAATACTGTGTAAGTCAGACCAGAGTAAAGAAAGGGATAGGATTGAGATCGAAACTGTGGCTGCATCCCAGTTGCGTGTGTGTGTGTTTAGGGAGCGCTTGTGGGAGTGTGTGTTCATGCATTAGGCGGACTCTTGCTTATCCAGGAGTGAAGAGTCTCGTGCTTTCTCTCTCTCTCTGTACGTCAGCGCTCGTAGCACGAGTGCAGCGCTCCTGTTGTGAGAGGAATGTCTCCTATAGTGAGGAGCCCCGACTGTTTCAATCCAATGCTCTGCCACTGTAAGGTCGCATGCCATGACAACACCTTGTCGCTGATGTTCGGATGTAAGGTAGGCATCCATCAAGCAATCTGATGATCTTTTTAAGATGTATTATGCATCAGCGCTTTGGCCAGAGCAGATAGTGTGTCAGTGGTGTGACACTCAGCATTTACTTCTCATGTGGATTTATCGAAACGTGTTGTAGTGCAGGTGTTTGTTCATGATCACTTTAAATGACAAGCGCTTAAGTTTGCTGTTTTGTTCAGCATTTATACCTCTGTAATGTCACTTGGATCAAGATGTTGATCCCGGGGTGAACGTCATATTTAGTTTGCGCGCTACATTTGTTTGTTTGTTTGCTCTGTTGTACGGCCCTACATTCAGAACCAATTAGTTTCAGACGGCTGAGGCAGACCGCAGCACCGCATGCTAATAAGATGATTCAGCTCTGTGTGTAAAATGAATTGCAGCTGCAGAGGGAATTCTGTCACTTGTGATTGGCATTATGATGTCACTCAGTTTGTAACTCATGGAAACGTGCAGATTAGTGTCTTTAATTTGGTGAGAACAGCTTTACTTTGGCCATGTATGCACATTCAACTTATCACTCAGAAACAGCTCTGCTACTGTAAACGGGTTAAACTGTTGATGTCCATGGTCTGTGAGAAGTTTAAATGTGATCTCACTTCCACAACTTTGCAGTTAAAATATATATAAACTATATAAACATATATTTTAATGATTGTATTTAATTAAGATATTTAATAACTACAACAATAATGATAATATAATAATTATTATAGTAGTAGAAGTATTCAGTAATCATTATTATGTGTTATATAAAATATCTCAAAGCCACAATAATAAATAATTATAATATTATCATTATTGTTGTAGTTATTAAATAAATATCATAATTAAATATAATTACAATATATACATTTTAATGATCATATTTAATTATGATATTTATTTAATAACTGCAACAGTAATGATAATATTATAATCATTTATTATTGTGGCTTTGAGATGTTTTATACAACACATAATAATGATTACTGAATACTTCTACTACTATAATAATAATTATTATTGTAGTTATTGCTGTTTTTGTGTCTGTAGGATGTAGACTAGAATTACGGTTATAATAATTGCATTTATAATTATATAATTATGAATAATGATTTATTCCTATTATGGGGTGTAACAATATTTTGTCACAATATATCACAATACAAAAATTCAATAATATGTATTGTGAATAGTTACCATACTATGTCAGAAAAGTTTACAGATTTATATTGTGTCTGTACTACATTAAACTACTCTATAATGTAGAATAATGTAATGGGGGAATATTTGTAGGTACAAATATCTCAATGTTACAACTGTCCTACATTATTTTAAATAAATCTAGTCAGTGACAGAGTGCAAGCATATTCATCTACAATAATTCTGTATTTTCAGCTTCAGAATAATGAATATTTTTTATTCTGGTGTCACCATTGTCCTATTTGGTTACCAAACCTATTGATTTTCACCCCCAGTGTAATACCAAATTTAGTATTTTAATCAACAGTACATTTTTTGTTAATCTTTTACCATATCTGTCCTGGAGTATCGCAATAATATTGTATCTTGAGTTCAGTATCCTGATATGTATCAAATCTTGACAAGAGGGTATCATTACATCCCTAATTGTTGTTATTATTATTATTATTATTATTATTATTATTATTAGTAGTAGTAGTAGTAGTAGTAGTAGTAGTAGTAATAGTAGTAACAACAAAAACAATATTATTATTTGTATTATTCATGATACCGCAGTAAATGTACAGTGAGTTTTAGAGAGAGAGGGGGGGGGGGGGAGAGAAGGGGGGGGGGAGAGAGAAAGAGAGAGAGAGAGAGAGAGAGAGAGAGAGAGAGAGAGAGAGAGAGAGAGAGAGAGAGAGGGGGGGGAGAGAGAAAGAGAGAGAGAGAGAGAGAGAGAGAGAGAAGGAGGGAGAAGGAGGGATTAGTTTTCGCAGTGTAAGCAGTGGCATTTCTTTGATGCTTTAATTAACCCAGAATTATGCTGTTTAAATCTTTACAGTAACTGTAAGAGCATTATTATTTAATATTTGACCAGAAGTGTTAGTGTAAGGGTTTAGCTTAAATCTGAGTCATTTTGAGTCCTGCAAATACCATCATGAGATGTAGTCTCCTTATGACATACTTATTTCCCTCCATCAACCAGCTGTTCCCATTCCTGGACACATTTGGATTGGCTCACAGCCAAATCCCCAACTGTGGTTTGAAGTTCAGAGGAGCAGGATCATCGTTTTAATGTGTTTGGTCATGAATCCACTATTCTGACCTCAACTGAGGGTTTTAAAAGTTTAAGCCATGTTTGTTGATGAAAAGTTACAGATTTGTGTATGCAATAATAACTAATTTCCTAATGTCATTCCAAACCATAGACCATAAAAAAAAAATATGGATGACGCGTCTTCACTACCTTCTACTGAAGAAAAGTGAAGCCACCAATGTCTGAATATGGCACTTTCATCAGATTTAGGACTGAGTCTGTGCAGTAAAGAGCAGGAAGTAGAGCTGGAATATCAAAACCCCGCCCACACTCTCGCAGACGCAGAACAATTCTTTATGTCGGTGTGAAATAAACAGTTATGGAAATGTAAATTTTAAAGCTAAAGGTCCAGTCTCCTCCCAAAAAAGTCTGGGTAACACTTTATTTTAAGGTTCAGTTATTAACTATTAACTAATTGCTAATTAGCATGCATATTACTAGGATATTGGCTGTTTATTAGTACTTATAAAGCACATATTAATGCCTTATTCTGCATGACTTTATTCTACATCCCTTAATCCTACCCAATCCTCAAACTTAAATGCTACAAAAACTACCTTCCTTACTACTACTAAGCAGTAAATTAGGAGTTTCTTGAGGCAAAAGTCTTAGTTAATAGTGAATGTGTGTTCCCCATAGTGTTACCAAAGTCTGTTAGTGCTTCAGGGACTACTTCACTCAGAGAAGCCGTCAATCAGGATGGGAGGCAGCTAATATTGCTTTTCATTTGACAACAAAGTTCCCCATTTCTATTAGCATAATTGCACAAGTTTTATATTTAATAAAATCTTTAAAAACAAATTTACATTAATTATACATTGAATTCCCTTAATAAAAAGTAAATTGTGTGTGATGGTGTTAAAGGTGTGCTCGCATGTGAAAATATGAATGCATGAACTTCATCTCTAGAGCTGCTCTGAGAGTTTTTATTTTCACCATTTCATACATTTTAACCAACTCAAGAAACTCTTCACGGCAAAATGTCAAAATGAAAGTTTGGCTTAACTTGACAGACAATTTTTTATCTCATATGATTAAAAGATCCATTAAATCAATGTTCATTTGATTACCAGAAACTACACAACACATTTCACAATTTGTGTGAAAAAAACAAAAACAAAATTTCTTAATTGTTTGTTTTGTTTTTATGACTTTAATTAATTGGACATGCTTTTTGGTTATTAAAATCCAAATGTATTTCCAGGGGCCCTACAGGTCTTTTGAAGCCGAACCACACATTTATTCGGATAACTACTGAAAATCACTGCAAATATTGCTTTAAAAGTCTTGCTTTAACATCTATCTATATGAAAGATCAGCTTGAATACCCTGCTGTAAATAAATCATTTCTGTTTCACAAACGAAACTCGCAGAGGCTTCAGGAGACTTATCTCTTCATAATGCTCACTCTGGAACTTGTTTGTAGTCTCCCCTGGAAATGTTCTCAGTATCTAAGGAGGTAGAAGTGCAAGGATCTTGCCAACTGTTGTTAACCCTTTCTTCTTCTGCAGGCTGAATGAACCCCGTGAGCTGACGATGACGAGCTCAGGGTTTATTAGGCCGCAGAAAAGGGGTCAGTGCACACAATCGCAAGGAGATTCCACACAATCCAGCACAGAGCCTTCAGCCATGCCACCTCATATTCCCATCTTCTCTCATCTCAGAGAGAGAGAGTGAGGGGGAAGTGAGGAAGCAGCCTTCAGCACAGTGGCACGTGAACACTAGAGTGTGTTGGAAAACCCACAGCCTGTTCACAAAACACATTAATACACCTCCCCCAACGTACACATCTGCCCTCATACAAATATATTAGCACATTTCGAAGCTTTCCAAGCTTCTCTGCTGTAGACCACGCTAGCAGCCAGCTATCACATTGTCATTCTGCATATGTCCGATTAGAAGCGATAGTATTATATTTGGCACGTGTGTAGGGTGTGAGACTACTTATCACCGCATTTAACACATCAAATATACTACACATCACAGACCGTAGCAGTTCGAATACGAGCCTGATGTGTTTTAAATAGTCCAGTGAACCAGCCTTGACTTTGACCATTTTATCGGTTTGCATCAGACTGCATTTACAGTGTGAAAAGTTCTACTGTCTAGAATCATGCTTTTGATTTAAAGATCTCCATAAACTAGGTTAGAGTCAGTAGCCTCAGCAAAATAGTAATGGTCCATTTCCTGAGCTGTGACCAGTGACCTGACTGTTATATGTTGAGTATGAGTACTAAAGCATCATTAATGAACTGTGACTCATTCATAGTCGCTGTAGTGGTTCTGTCAAAGGCACACACACACACACACACACACACACACACACACACACACACACACACACACACACACACACACACACACACACACACACACACACACACAAAATGTGGTATTCTATGCTGTCAGTACTATGGCTTATATTTCTCTGATGTTTCAGAACGAATGGAAATACTCTTTCAAGGTTCAATTTGTTAAATACTGACGGGAGATTAATCTGACCTTTTTACAGATCTAATTCAAGTCCAAAGGTGGTTGTAGGAAATAGGAATGCCATTTCCACTTCTCGGTAGGGCTTTTCTGATGGCTTGAAATATATTTGTACATGCTATTTATGTCTGTGGGGAAACTCTTGCTTCAATAATATGTATTGTAATGAACAGTTAACTTATTTAGAAGCATATTGACATATTCACATGTTTACTTAACTTATTGGCAAAGAGAGATTTAATGAATCTAATCTAGATTTATGAACGCTGGCCCTTTTAATTGGTAACTCATCCATAGATTTGAGAACTTTTTAAAAACCAAGTACAATTTTAATCGTGTAATCAAGACAGCCTTGCTGTCAGTTTTGTTGAAGAATTGCTATAAAGCGGGGCAGAAAATACTAATCATTTCTTGGTGGTCTTTCCAGGTAAAAGAGGAGATTATTAATGACAGGAAGGACACAGAAGCATATGCTGTAGTGACTTCACTTCAATACGCCTTCTGCTCTTCCTGGGTTTTAATGAAACCTGCTCAATCCCATCACTATCACTGCGGCCCACTAACGCTTTGTGTATTCACGACATGCCTCTGGAGAGAGGATTTGCATCTTTATTTTCCATTTTGTTTATCACTTTTTTCTTGTTCCGTTCTCCTTGTTACGGCTGCAACAACAAGCAGATTAGCTGTGGCTGGCAAATATTTTCTGTTTTCTTTTAAGAAAAATTCCAGGCGGTTTGCCTGCGAAGCCTGTAATCTTCAAACGGCATGATGAATGTCCTCAGAGGTCTGGAGTCACAGAAGAGGCCTCTCGAGTGAAAATCCTGTCCATTAATAAAGCTCAAAACACCCATTCAAAATAGATAATCCGGCAGAAAACATTTCAGACACTGAAAAGTGAGGAGAAAGTTTGCACAAAAATGTTCCTTCTAAAAAGACCCTTTTTATACTAGTATAACTAGCACTTGGTTTGGTTGACTAGTACATTGTGCTGTCCCCCCTGAACTGTGAAAGTTTCAAAATCCTTCAAATGGAGTGACGACATGAAGCTTTCTGTTTCTGAGAGGTCACAGACAGCCCAAATATAGGGAGGCTGGTGTTTCTGAATCTGAGTGTGCTTTTTACACTGAAGATATTTCCCTACCATTCGTTGTTGCGCCGTATGAGAACTGCTATTAGTCTGGGCTGGATAATTGCAGGTAATGACAGTGTAGAAAGAACAAGTCAGGGGCAACAAGAGATGCTTACGGCATTTGAGAGAGGGAGACAATAGCAGCTTTTAAAGAAAGGTGAGGTGGTTGCACGACCTGCTGCCTCGTGGGAACCCTGGGGACGACCTTTTCTCACCCACTGTCATTATTTTACATTAACTTCATTTATCTCTGCCTTCGCAGAGATATAACACAGCAGTTCAGCACGCTGCCTGTGTGTAGCACAGAGCACAATGACAATGAAAATAGTGAGTGTCCTTAAACTACAAAGCCTTGCGAGCTAACTTGGAAGTACATTGGCAATTGCCTTAGAGTACATCATATTGAAAATGGAACAAGTTTTATGGATGGATAGCAATGTTATGTATAGCGGCAACACTTTAGAGTGGGAAACACATTCACTATTAACTACGACTTTTGCCTCAATAAACTCCTAATTTACCTCTTATTACTATTTAGTAAGGGAGCTTTGTAGCATTTACATTTAGGTGTTGGTAGGATTAAGGGATGTAGAATATGGTCATGCAGTATAAGGGATTGATATGTGCTTTATAAGTACTAATAAACAGCCAATATCCTAGTAATACCCATGCTAATAATCAACTAGTTAATAGCGAGAATTAAACCCTAAAATAAAGTTGACCTGCAACGCAAACTCACAGTTGTTTCCAGTAGAATATGTAATTAGCATGTTGCTAAGCTAAACGTTTGATACACATTTGATATACTGTTTTGTGTCAATAGTTTTTTATATGACCATCAAAGTTTTCAAGTCTGAATTCATTTGTTGGATTCATAGTGAGTAAGAATGTGTTTGCAGTATGTGTGTATTCTTAGCAAAACTTTTATTCTGCTATTCTGATCTCTTGTGACGTCTTCCCTCAGATGAACCGTCTCACATATGTCAGCTATTGGACTGCCAGCTGACGGTCCGCTTGGCAGTCTGGAGCTCAGAAAGCCAGATTTAGTGTGCCTAGAGTTGGATGTTGTGGGACCCTAGAATACCTCTCACTTTCGACTTCCCAGAAAACCATCAGACAGTGTTCTTGAAGGTCCCATGGCATGAAATGTGTATTTTATGAGGTTTTTCAACATTAATATGAGTTCCCCTAGCCTGAATATTGTCCTCAAGAGGCTAGAAATGTTGATTGGTGTAAACCGAGTTCTGGCTGTCTTTCTCTGCCTTTGAGAAAATGAGAGCTCAGGCGAGTCGATCTTGAATTCTCCTGTTATGACGTTATACCAGGAAAGGTTTCCTCCCCGGCCTCTGCTTCACCCGCCCAGAGAATTAGTAGAGAATGGATTCAGTTTATCAGTCGCGATGTAAGCAGCTCAGGCTTTACCATACGGATTCAACAGCACTGCCACAAACAGTGAGTAACAGTGTTCACTAATGCCTGATCTGGGATCAGTGAGGTCTGATGTGTAGCTAATCATTCAAGTTCACACAGACTTTCTTTTTTAAATCATTTAATACTGTCAGTCCCGCCGCTGGCCGTCTTGAGGCATCAGTAGATCAAGCCAGTGACTAAAACAATCAACTTCACGTCATTTCTGTTAGTAGCATGAAACAAATCTGTTATTTAAATGATTAAACTACAGAGAGCGATCAAAGAACACTCTTTATAATGTTTAGATCTGTCAATCACGTATATCTGCAGTGCACACTTGCCCAAACTGCCGTTTGAATAATGCTGCTCTAGTAATTATGCTCAACAGAAGCTCTTACTGTATTCATGTTGTGTGTTTTTTGTTAGCTGCGGACGGTGAAAGCATTTTGTGAGAGAAATAATGTTGCAAAGTTCACTCGTGTTTATTCAGAGCTCTCAGATACAAACAAAAAAAACTTGCGCTCTCAACAACTCGATACAATAACTGTTTTTCAGCATTCTTCCTCCAGCTCCGTCTCTCTCTCGACTGGCAGTGAGTGCTGCAGCTGCTCGCGCCTGACTAAACCACGCCCCCTCCACACGTAATCTCATTTCAAATGCAGATGCCAGCCAATCACAACAGTGGGTGTTTTCACTGAAGACTCACAGCAGACACACCCCTTGAAACAGCATTCCAGCCAGAGGGCTAATATCAGTATAGAAAAAATGCCTTAATTTTTCTAAATTATGACATTTTTTGATGTAAAAACCATACTAACAATATAAGTACACCTCAGGAAACATTATAAAATAATAAACAAATCCATGCCATGGGCCCTTTAATATTATCAGAATATATTTAATTTTGGTCAGATTTAATTTGTAGAGATGTCAATTTCAGAATGCACATGAAAACTACACAACTGTAAAAAAGTTTCGGGTTAGTAAGATTTGTATTTTTGTATTCAGCAAGGATGCATTAAGTAGATCAAAAGTTACATATTGTTGCAAAATATTATATTTCAAAATAAATGCTGTTCCTCTGATCTTTCTGTTTGTTAAACAATTCAACATTGATGATAATTTTCTAGAGCAAAAATCATCACATCAAGAATTATTTCCAAAGGGTCATGTTACACTGTAGACCGCAAGAAATTCACGTTTAAAAGATGGCTAATGGCCGTCCAAACACAGTCCTGACGTCTATGCTTAAACAAGGCAATATTTGGGCTGTCAATAAAAATATAATAGACCTCTAACCATAGTCCAAGAATAGTCATTAGGGCTGTGAGATATGGAAGAAATATGTGATATGCGATATCTTGTTAAATAATTCGATATGTGATAAGATATTGCAATTAGTGTGTAAAATCTATTTCAATTATATTAAAGGTCCTGTTCTTCACGTGTTTTCGAAGCTTTGATTATGTTTACAGTGTGCAATATAACATGAGTTCATGTTTCGCGTGTAAAAAAACACAGTATTTTTCACACAATTGACTTATCTGTACAGCGCTGTTTCCTCTGTCCTAAAAACGGCCTGATGATTTCCTTGTTCTATGAAGTCCCTCCTTCAGAAACACGTAACGAGTTCTGATTGGGCCAGAGCTTCCCGTGTTGTGATTGGACAGCAGCTTAGCGCACGTTGCCCAGAAAGGTCCCACTTCTTACCAAAACGGGGAGATGCAATCGTTGAATGCGCGCTCTTCTCCACGTGGGAGAGCAACGAGACCACGCCCCCTTTTTTGCGTGTTCTTGTGGGCGGAGGGTTAGTCAACAAACGGTTCTAGTGACGTCATTACATCCCTGCACTTCCTGCTGTAGTCCAAACCGGCCGTTCGCTGTAGGCTTTGAAAGGGAACTTCTGTTAAATAAAATATCTCGCTTGGCATTGAACTTTGAGCTTTATAATTTTACAGGTATTGTTTATGCTCCAACAGCAACATTACACACTAACTAAAGTTTGAAAGATGGAATCGCGAAGAACGGGAACTTTAAAAGAAATGATTTAAAAACTGAGAATGAACCCCATTTGCGTTTCACATTCTTTCTGGGAAACGAAAGCATAGCTACAACTTCTGAAAGTGACCAGCTGTGTTTTAGCAAACATTTGTGTCACAAATTGTTCACATTTCGGTGTTTGTGTCAAACAGCGCGAGACTGAACATTTTTGTTTTTTTGCAAATTATTGCATTTAATAACTCTTTTTAACGTCAAGCAAGTCACATAAGTAACAGTAATGTGCCCAGTTTATTCTCTGCCCAATGAGTGACCTAAAACGTACTCCTTTCACAATGTTGAAGTAGCCTATTAAAATCATTCAGATATTGCGAGCCATTGCGAAATGCCTATTGCGCGATATGTACATTTGGGATATTTAGATAATTATGATATATTGCACAGCTCTAATAGTCATCTAGAACAAGAACATGTCAAAGAAATGAAACCAAACACCTTGTAATTACTTTGCTTACATGATGGGATATCATGCATCTCGTGAGTTGTTTTGGCAAACACGACATGTAACCAAATTTAAGGTTATTTTGTTTAGAAGTGGGTTACTCCTAGCCTACTCCTATGTCAGGGCTATAGTTAACTGAGACGGTGAAATTACAGCAATTGCTTCTGGGATAGGAGCTGATCCCAAAATGACCGAGCACCCACAGAAGAACACAAGATATTCTTCATTCATTTTAGAGGAGTTTTGGAACCTCTCTGATTGGTGGTTCTCACATTGGGTCCTGGCGGAACGTAATACAGACAATTGTGACATTATATCTAGCTGACAAAAAAGCGTGTGCTTTCTGGGTAGCGAATATCCAGAAACGGAGAGAAATGTTGCGTAAAACATTTTTCTGGGTCTTTTATCAGTTCTAATGCTGCGAGGTGTATCACTGCGTTTTAGAACGGAGTGATGATGTTCTCACCTAAGTTCTAAACTGACCGAAGATTCTAAAGCACTTCTACGTTGCAACATTCCGGCTGTTTCTCTGAGGATTAGGATAATGAGAAGTACTGTAACTCAAAGCACAGCCCACCTCAGTGTATAATTCTAGTCAGTAAGGTGTAGGATAATTACTCTGTGCAGTGTGTGTCATATCATCAGAGAGAATTAAAGCTCTTATGCTCTTTGCAGGTGGGCTCATGCAGTGTGAGCTCCCGAAATATGATTATGTTAATTTTTTCTCTCCATAGTGTGATGATGTATTCTCTGTCATGCTGATATTTGAGCTTTTTTGGTTGTAGAAGTGGCGATAATGGCTCCTTTCAGCCTCTGTTCGTAACTACATTTTTGATACTACATTTGTGCATTTGGCTTTTATCCAAATTGACTTGCATCAGTTGCATCATTCCCTGGGAATGTTAGCACCATCTACTGTTTGAGCTTCTGGAATTGAAGGCTCCACTCGTTAAGTCAGTAATGAATGAATGAATTGATTAAACTCTATTATTTTATGTTTGCCACGACACTTTGTTACAGTGATTGCCTTTTGCCCTCAGAAGATGATGATTTTTTTCTTCTTTTCTAAAATACACATTTGAAGATTTTTTGGTTTTAATTATTATAGTCTATTTATTTTGCCTCCCTCTGTATAGCAATTAGAGTTTTAAAATAGTACATTTGAGTTTGGAAAGTGTCTTATTTGCTATCCAACTTAAGGCAAGATTTTTGGCTTTCAAACAAATCTTATTTTAAATAAGATGTATTATGTCTTTAAATTGCAATGCGTTCAATGTCTCTCTCTCTGTGTGTGTGTGTGTGTGTGTGTGTGTGTGTGTGTGTGTGTGTGTGTGTGTGTGTGTGTGTGTGTGTGTGTGTTTGTGTGCGTGTCTGTGTGTGTGTGTGTGCATGCGTGTGTGTGTGAGCCTGTTTATGTGGTTAATGTCTACATGGGTATTGCACTGGTATTACACTATAAATGTGGTTTAAGAGGACATTTCAAATGTCCTCATATTTCAAATAGCTTTAAAAACATACTAAATCATGTTTTTTGAGAAAGTAAAAATGCAGAATGTTTCCTGTGATGGGTAGGTTTAGGGGCAGGGGCAGTGTAAGGGGGATAGAAAATACGGTTTGTACAGTATAAAAGCCATTACGCCTATGGAGAGTCCCTGTAAACCACATAGACCAACGTGTGTGTGTGTGTGTGTGTGTGTGTGTGTGTGTGTGTGTGTGTGTGTGTGTGTGTGTGTGTGTGTGTGTGTACGTCAGGTTGTATGTTTTTGTTGGTCAAGGCTTCTTCCCTTGTTATGATGATTGTTGGTTGTGTGGCTGGTAAACAGCCCACACTACTGTTCAAACGTTTGGGGTCAGGACTTGTTGTTGTTTCCTTGTTTTTGATTAATTTAATAATTTTATTCAACAAATATGCATTCAATTGGTCAAAAGTGACAGTGAAGACATTTATAATGTTACAGAAGATGTTTCTTTTTAACTTAAGCAGCACAACAGTTTTCAACATTGATAAAAATAAGAAATGTTTAATGGACACCAAATCAGAATATAGGAATGATTTCTGAAGGATCATGTGACACTGAAGACTGGAGTAACGATGCTGAAAA
Source organism: Pseudorasbora parva (assembly GCF_024679245.1). Classification (NCBI taxonomy): domain Eukaryota; kingdom Metazoa; phylum Chordata; class Actinopteri; order Cypriniformes; family Gobionidae; genus Pseudorasbora; species Pseudorasbora parva. Next base: position 4,764,985 of record NC_090194.1, on the reverse strand, counting down.
TCTAATTTCGGAGTAACAGTAATAAGTCTTATGTTGTGGTGTTAGATCTGCGGATACTGTTTGTACTATAATTTTGATCAAATAAATGTCTTAATGAGCATCAGAGGCTTCTTTTAAAAACAACCAACCCCAAACTATTGAACTATAATTTATATACAGTTGTTTACCATAAATGATTTAGCTTAACAGACTGTGATTGGTTAGTCACAGTTGGGCTCCTGTGTGTGTGTGTGTGTGTGTGCTTACAGAACAGGCCTCCAGCGGTACAGGGCTCCCAGCACCAAAGCCCATCTCCAGCATGTATGAATCCAGCCCTGATGAGCTCCCCCTGGGTGAGACAGAAAGACAGGGGCCACGCCGTACCGAATTCTCGCTGTTTGTCAAGAGCTGATGTGCTGTTGTTATGTCTTCATTTTACACATTTTCACTGTTGTTTTCAGCTCAACTGAAACGGATGAGCATCCTGCTTAGACCGCATGCAGAGCAAACTATTTAGAAGTTCTCTCTCTAGATTGGAGCATGACAGCACCGGTGCTTTGCTTTATCATCGCGTGTGCATGTGGTTACTCACAGAAAACATTAATCCTTATCATGCATCATGATTTCTGTCCTTCTCAGTTCTTCAAATAATGAATTATGGGAACTTTTTGGCTTGTTCATCTCACAGGGCACAAACCTCATTGGCTGAAACGCATTCATTTTTCATTGTGCTCGGCAGTGGATTGTGGGTTTCTTTCAGCCGTTTCTCATTTAATTTTCTCTGCTTTCTTCTGTTTCCTATCTCCTCTTCTTACTTTTCCTGTGTACAGTACCGGTATCAGGATGAAGATTCCCCTCCTCTGGAACACAGCTTCCCGCGGCTCACCAATGAAGTCCGAGCGCCGGAGCTGGTGCACGTGTCGGAGAAGAATCTCTCAGAAATCGAGAATGTTCACGGCTACGTTTCCCACTCTCACATTTCACCGCTTAAGGTAAGTCACCCGCTTTCAGGCCGTCCAATGAGTAACACGACGGCCCTCTTCACATTGGTGTCCTTCTTCTACTTCTCCTCCTCTTCTCTTTTCATTCGTGTGTCTGTGTTGATCTGCTTGCCTCTTTATGAGTGTTCGGTTTTCCATGCCATGTTTTCATTACTCATTCATATAGTAATTTAAAAAGATCTTAAGAATTATTTTAGTTTTTTTTTAATGTATTAGTTCAATAAAAGTTTTATTAGAAGAATGAGTAATTAGAAGTATTAGAAGTAATTATTAGAAGAGTGCAGTGGAAGCAATGTGTTGTGACAATTATTTGATTAAAAAAAATACTATTAAGTAATATATTTTTAGAGAGTACCTTTAAGTTGTGAGAGCACAAGAGGTTGTAATCAGACATGCAATGTTGTAAAATTACTTCTCAACACTAGATGGAGCTCAGTTCTAATATAAAAAGCAGCTTTGGCTGCAGTACAGCCCAGTTTGACTCTGGCAGTAAGGGTTTTATTCTCTGATTAGTCATGGATGATAATAAAATGGGCATCTTATTTTGTGATATATTTGTCAGATGCAGCTAAATCATCTGAAATAATTATTAACATATACTCAACTTAGGTAGCAAATCCATTACACTTTTTAAAATCCTAGTATGATTACAAATGTATTTATTTATTTAATTCAAATTGTGTGAATAGAGAAGAAAATGTGGAGTCATGGTAAATGTTACACTCCAGTTCAAATATTCGGAGTCATACGATTTTAAATGTCATTACTCGTTACACATTAAGTGTCACATGATCCTTCAGAAATCATTATAATATGATGATTGTGGTGCTTGATAACATTTCTTATTATTATCAATGTTGAAAACAGTTGTTCTGCTTAATATTTTTGTGGAAACCATAACATTTTATTAATATTCTTTATTTCATGATTATGAATTATAAGTTAAAAAACAACAACAAAAAAACAGCATTTGCAATAGTATAAAATAGTATAGTATAGTATAAAAGTCTTTACTGTCACTTATTTTAATGCATTTTTAAAAAGTCTTACTGACCCCAAACTTTTGAACTGTAGTGTGTTTTTGGTCATTCAAATTAATTCATTAATAATTCATTTATTTTTACTAAAATGACAATTATGTATGAATTCAGTATATAATTGACAATGTTCCATCAAACATAGATAAACATATCATCAACAACAACAAAATTTTTATTTGTGCCTCTTTGTGCCTTTAAGTATACTCTTTTCCTGAAAAATGCCAGATAGAGAACGCATTTCTTTATTCCACAATTGAAAGCTTTTGTTGCTGTTTTTCTGTGATCAGACATGGCCCTGCTGGAGTCACGCTCTCTGCCAGAGAGACATTAACAGCCTGTGCCTCATCTGATTGTCTGCAGATGATTCAAAGGCTCTGCTTTTATTTGATCTGAGGGAGTGTATGATTTTATTCCAGAGTGTATAGACCTGTCTGAAGCATTAGGCTCATCAGAATTCTGCACTGTCATCTCTTGTGCAGACAGTGCTTTAAGACCTCAGTCTTTCTGTTTTGCCAACAGCCATTTCAGCCCCAGTCTCTTAACAACCTCTGTCTACCGGCGTGATTTCTCCGAGCAAACTCAGCAGCGGGATGTTTCTTGTCAGTAGAACTAAATAAAATAAAAAACACTGACCCATTCCTCTCACTTCCTGTTCCACAGAGCCAGGTGAAAGCACAAGATGCGTTCTTACGTTCCATCTGGGCTATTTTTAAAAAGTTGATTTATGTACACGCGCATCAAACATACTTCTTTAGTCGCATCTCGCTGGTTTTTCAGCAGCTTGCGCCGTGAGCATTGCAGTTTTAAGACGGTGTGTCAAGTTAAATGGTTTAACCTTTCAAAAAGCATCTCCATGCGTTCTGTTTCGTCCAGCTGTTTTTGCTCTGTGTAAACAGCCCCAGATGGGTCAGAAGGTTGTCTTAGGGGGTCAGAATCGAAAAAAACCTTTAAAATCAAAGCCTCATCCCACCATCTTTTTTCTTTCTTCTTCTTGTGCAGTATTTCTGTCTTCTTCATCTCTCATCTTGTCTCTTCAGCCTCTCTCTTCCCTCCCTGAGTGCAGCCGCCTTGCTGGTGACGCTTTTTTGTGTTTTCTCGCCTGCAGCCTGCGCTGGTTACCCGGTTTGATCTAACATACCCAGGGGTGACCGCAGCAAACTACCTGGCAAGTTTGTGATCTTTATTTTGAATGTTTTTTTTCCCAGTTATCTTGTTGTTGTTGTTGTCATGGTGGTGGTGGTTGTTGTGGTTCATCCGTGCTCAGGAACATTACGTCTGCCAATGTTCCGACACCGTTGTGACATCCGCATGAAATTCTTCAGAGGGTCTGAATAACACAAACAGACAAACAGAACCTCCCTTTGAAGAAAGCCATTTGTGCAGTAAAATCACATTTATTTTCTCCAAATACGGTTGACGCAAATCAAACCATTTTATGTGATGTTCGTCTTTTTGATTATTTTACCCGTGATAAATGTCTTTCAGTGTGATTGCTGCTGATATATTGAGGATGTTTATTACATATGAGGTATATAGACCTTTTGAAAGAAGTCTATGTGGGGTTAGTGTGTGTGAATGTGCATCTCTAAAAGATCTACCAGTTCTTGCATTAGCAGTTAGTGATCGCACACAGCCTGTGTGGCAGGTACAGTTTGTCACACTTGTGCTATCACTCTACCTTATCAGGCCTTCCAGGACCTCTTATATGTGCACACACAAAAGTAAACACACACTTACACACACTTCAACCATCCTCTTGGTCTCTTCAGTCTGTCAGTTGTGCTAATGCTATGGCCTCAGTAGACCGTCACCATGACAGCCCGTCCTCTCCAAGTCTCCCCGCTCACGCCAGGGACGCTCCACCGAAAATTAGCTTACAGCTTCAACGTGTAGATCAGTCACACCTCAGGATTGAAAGAGGTACAAGTTAATCTTGAGAAAAACAAATGCAAGCAAGCAGTCATTCCTGCATCCATTTTGAGGAACTAAAATATGCAGAGAGTGTTTCTATAGAAGCATCAGGCTTCTATATATATATGTATCATTATATATATATATGATTGCCAGCAGCCATATCACCCTGTAGCCCAAGACTGGTTGCCCACTGAAGCTAAGCAGGGCTGAGCCTGGTCAGTACCTGGATGGGAGACAAACTGGGAAAACTAGGAGCTGCTGGTAGAGGTGTTAGTGTGGCCAGCAGGGGGCGCTCACCCTGTCGTCTGTGTGGGTCCTAACACCCCAGTATAGTGATGGGGACACTATACTGTCAAAGAGCACCGTCCATCGGATGAGACGTTAAACCGAGGTCCCGACTCTCTGTGGTCATTAAAAATCCCAGGATAAAGAGTAGGGTGTAACCCCGGCATCCTGGGCAAATTTGCCCACAGTTCTGGCACAATACGGCTGCTGTCGCATCATCCAGGTGAATGCTGCACATTGGTGGTGGTTGAGGAGTTTCCCCTTTTCCATATGTAAAGCACTTTGGGTGCCTAGAAAAGCGCTATATAAATGTAATGAATTATTATTATTATTTTATATATATATATATATATATATATATATATATATATATATATATATATATATATATATATATATATATATATATATATATATATATTATTTTATATATATATATACACACGAATGGCACATATTCATGGAGCATTTAATGCATATTGCAGACAAAAATGGGTTAAAGCTTTTAAAAAAACACTACGTTTCAATCTGATTAGCTGGATCTATTAGTAGCAAGTAAACTCGATACTCTTGTGATACTCTGTATTTTGCCATCTGCTTACAGGTTTACTTAAGATTTTTGAATGATCCATATCGTTGATTATATCGTTGTTGGTTGTTTTACACGTTGACCAAATGACTCTTTCCTGTCTAAGTGAGCAGTTCTTGGCCAGAATAAGTTGAGGACCAGATTGTGTCAATGGTCAAAGGTCTGTCTATAGGAGACTAATAAAAGCTCTCAGCCCTGATGCACTCTATTCGACTGCCAGACTTGTTGACTAAATCACTATTGACTTTCTCTGCATGTATATTCTAGCCTTACTGTCCCCTTGTGGTTCGGAGAGAATGAGTTCGAGACTTTTATGCCAAGAGGTGAGCGAGAAATGTGGCTCCATTATTCTCAGTGAATCACTGCAGGGCTAAACATTGTGAATCAGCTTGTACAGCCGCTGCCTGTTTTCAGCCTCAGTCCTCCTACTGAAAAGCTGCTTTAACACAAAGCACTAATTGTACCGCTGCATAAGAGGGGCGTCTCAGAAGTTTGACAGTCGGATGGCATGATATCGATCCTCAAGCCACGTTATTGAATAACATAACAACAACCAGAAAGGACGCGCACCTTCCAGATGAGATATCAGCCAATCGCTAGTCGAGGAGTGGAGCAAACATCTTTGGTTTTAATGAGCAGAGCTTGGCAGGGGGGAGGCATGATATTTATTAGCAGAATCAGTGTGATTGGAGAACTCTTTTCTTCCCGAGAGAGAGCTTCTCAGAAAAGTAGTGAGAGACAGCGAAGGCTCAGGGTTAATGGTGATTGTTTGGTTATCTTTTCTCCCTTGTGAAATGATTACTTCAGAGTCAGGGCTCTGTGTGCGCCCAGGTCGGAGTAAAGGACCAGGCTTGATTGTCTGGGAGATGAGCCTTGGGTGGAATTAGAGATCAGGCAATTACCTCGAAAAGAAAAGAAGAGAGAGGAGGAGGTGGGAGGCGGAAGGCGAGGCGAAGGCAAAGGAGAGAACTAAAAAAAGGAAAGGAGAGACCACTGTTAAATCCATATCAAAATAATTGAACCCAGCTGCCTACAGTAAGAAATATGTTTAAGTACTTTTAACTGTGTTTCTTTGGACGAATATCACAATTCTTACCCCTCATACCCATGCCCCCACTCCAAATTAAACATCGTTGCATAAAGTGTACCTTACGGCCACATTAGCTATAGGTCCATTGTCTATTTTCAATAGTGTTGAAATTTCACACAGCAGAAGTTATTTTAAATGGCCAATTTTAACAGTTAATCAGAGTAGGGGTGTGCCATATCATATTGTCCGCGATAATACCGGTATAAATGTTTACATGATAAAAAAAGTCATATTGTGATATCAATGATATAGCGAATCGATGACGTATGGCGCATTTACTTTCCCTATCGCGCACAACAACATCTGTCTGAGAGAATAATATAAATATTTAATATTTATACAAATAAACCTATGCAAAGACCTAAGCCTTTAGAATCACTTAAAATACATATATAATAATAATGAGGCAATAATATTTGGTTCAAATAAAGTATCAAATGCAAGTCATCATGTGGATTTATAGAACAATACTGTTAAAAGACGGACCGTTAAAGAATGCGACACACATCTCCTGTAAATCCTGTAGGATTCATCCAATCATATGACGATTGTGAAACTCTTGAAGTCTCCTGAATTTGTGTGCCATATGCATCAGACGTTGAGCTAAGACTCCTAAAGAACTACCCAGAACACCCGAGCCACTGCATGGCAACACATCCGCTCAGATCACCAGCATCTACATAACGATACCATACATGAGTGGCACTATTTTGCCACGGTTGTGTCTCAACAAGTGCACTGACAGGCATTCTTTTCCCAGCGCATGTAACGTGAAGTCAAGGAATATGAATTTGCTCCATTAGCATACTAATTGTTTTCAGGTCTTCTCATTTTTGTCACATCACTTTTACTAAAGTGCTTATGTCTGTCCTGAAGCATGAGCTTAATGAAACTGGCTCCGGGGTCTTATGTTTTGAGATGAACTCATTAGTCTTTTCATAAACTGTTTTGTTTTGAAGGGGTTTTAGGAGTCAGGACATTGACTGTTTTCAATGGCGTGCACACCTTCACACACTCTCGGAGATGATAGATTGAAGAATGTGTTTGGAGAGTTACAGGAGAGTCAGTCATTTTATTAAATGTAGTGTAGACAGAAAATAGTTATTTTCATTGGTTTTGTTTTGCCAGTGTGGGAATTAGAGACCTATTAAGTTGCACATGAGAAGCTGTCTCGTACTGTAGAAAAATATATTTCTTAATTTATTTGTGTGTGTGGGGGGGGGGGGGGGGGGGGGGGGGGATGCAGCTGGTCTTGCCAGAAGGTCGCTATAAAAATATGGTGACAATGTTTCAGGTATTATGGTTTTTTTAATGATATATTTCCTTATGTGGTAAAATGTTACTATAACACTCTATGGTTTACCTTTAACAGTAGAGTTACAGTAATTTACTTTTACAGTAATTTACAATACAGTTACATACAATGTGATACTGAAACATTTACAGGTTTTCACTCTCTATGGTAAGATCATTTACATAGATTTTTACAGTACAATCTTACAATTTTTTCTTTACATTGTTCTGGTCATAATACAGAGATCACCTACAGAAGAAAACACTTCTTTTAAGGGGATAGTAATTTTCTTACCCTCATGTTTTTTCAAACCTTTTGTGGAACATACAGTAAATGTCATAGCGTTTTGTTTCGAACAAGTTTTTGTTTTGTTTTTGTTTTGTTTTTTTGAGTATGGTCATTGTATTACGTAAAAATGGGTGGACTTCCTTGTATGGGCACTTCTCAATCTCACTAAAGGAGTGTGTTTCTGGTTGTGAGGGAAAGATAACCTTGTTCAGCTTCCCAAATAAGCCATAGTTAAGGAAACAGTGGATGCAGTTTGTTTCTCTGGGGCAGCAACGGAGTTCTGTAAGTGTGTGTGTTTGTTGCCAGTCATGAGTGGAAAGCGCAGGCGGTGAGTAAAACTGCATAAAGTGTCTGTGTTTTGTTGGCAATCAACACGAAATCATGAATGTATGGTGAATTGAAAGTTATCCAGGGAGTGCGTGCGTGCGTGCGTGCGTGCGTGCGTGCGTGCCTGTCTGTCTGTCTGTCTGTCTGTCTGTCTGTCTGTCTGTCTTTAACTCTGCCCACTTCAGCTGTTTTCAAAAAGAGTCAGTTAAACAGTTTATCTGTTTAATAAAACTAAAGACTTTTTGGAGATATAAAGGATGCACTGGCACTTGAGGCACTCAAGATTAACATTAGACTGGTTGAAACTGACCCCCCCCCCCCCCCCCCCCCCCCACACACACACACACACACACATTTTAAAAGCAGAACTTCCTTATCTTCAGTATTTTCACCGTATTGAGCATTGCAATTCCATCTTGTTACTTATGGCCACTTCTCTTATAATAGCTCTTTCAAAAAGTTACAATTTAACCAATGAGGAGGTGTAGTGTTTTGTCTGAGCAAAAGCATCTTTATTGTTCATTTAGCTCAACAATAGCATTTAGCTCTCTCTCTCTCTCTCTCTCCTCACACAAATGCTGAGGAAGGTCATTCTTAACCAAAGCAAACATGGTGATCTGAATACTAAACCGTCTCCATAATTGCAGATTAAGGAGACTGGGGATTATAAAAGTGAACACATCTAAAGGCCCTGATCAGTCCTCACAGACTGTTGAAATCACTGATGAAAAGTCAATATTTTGAACTCGACTGTCACTATATTGATTGTAGCAAATCCCAGCATTGATGTTTTATAGACAGGACACATGCTATTGTGTCCTCCTATCTTAAAGTTTGTCGTCTTTTTTTAAACCCATGAATGCAGTCAGATCCTGGCAGTTGCCTGGTAACAGATGTGCCGACTGAAATGTTTTTAATAATCAGACCCACGCTAGAGTCTGACCTTGTTATTGTGTGTGTGTGTGTGCGTTTGTGTGTCTGTGTGACCTTCACCCTGTATTTCTAATGAGTGTAAGTAGCTTTAACAAGGTTATGCTGCACTGCAAGTGCTAAACGACAGTGAGAATGTGAAGGGTGTTTTACTGACAGGGTTTTGGAGACGGTCTAAAAAAGATGATTGACTGTCGCTTGCTTTTTTAGAGTATTTATTACCAAATTATCCCAGATATTTTAAAGAGGTCTGTTTATTCCTGAACACAGTGTGGCTGAAAAAAGGACCTAGTCATGTTTTACAGTCAAGCAGTTTCTTTCACTATGGGCTAAAAGAACATGTAAATGATGAGATGTGATCCCACTGTGACTGAGGCTACCTACTAACGTTCACCTTTCAGCAAATATTTTTTAAATAATTTAAATAATAAAATAATGTATGAATTTATGAATAATAACAAATTGTTTATGAATATTCATAACCCAAACCATGCCTGTGACAGTTTGTGCACCAAGCTGCTGACAGAAAGTAAACTCCCTTTGAAGAGAAGTTGTCTTGGGGAAAAGAAGCTAATATAAATGTGTGAACAATATATATATATATATAATATACAAACACACACACTCCGGCGGTCAGGCATAACATTATGACTAGCTTACTTATATTGTATTGGACCCCTTTTGCTGCCTGACCCTAAACAGCCCTGACCCTGATCCTGTAGTTGTGAGTTGGGGTCTCCATGGATCGGACTTGTCTGTTCAGCACATCCCACAGATGCTTGATTCAATTGAAATGTGGGGAATTTGGAGGCCAAGTGAACACCTCAAAGTCGTTGTTGTGCTCCTCAACCCATTCGTGGATCATTCTTGCTTTGTGGCAGGAGCATTATCCTGCTGAAAGATCCACAGCCACCAGGGAATACCATTTCCATGAAAGGGTGAACATGGTCTGCAACAATGCTGAGGTAGGTGGTACGTGTCAAAGTAACATCCACATGGGTGGCAGAAGGTTTCCCAGCAGAACATTACCCAAAGCATCACAGGTAAGTGGCGCACACACACCCGGCCATCCACGTGATGTAAGAAAACGTGATTCCTGGCCACCTTCTTCCATTGCTCCGTGATCTGATGTTCTAATGCTCACGTGCCCACTTTTGCCACTTTTAGCTGTGGACAGGGGTCAGCATTTGCACCCTGACTGGTCTGTAGCTTTGCAGCCCCATACGCAACAAACTGTGATGCACTGTGTATTCTGACACCTTTCTGTAAGGACCAGCATTACTTTCTTGAGCAATTTTAGCTCCAGTAGCTCGTCTGTTTGATCGGATCACACGGGCCAGCCTTCGCTCCCCACGTTCATCAATGAGCCTTGGCCGCCCATGACCCTGTGGCCGGTTCTCCACTGTTCCTTCCTTAGATCACTTTTGATAGATACTGACCACTGCAGACCGGGAACAGCCCACAAGAGCTGCAGTTTTGGAGATGCTCTGACCCAGTCGTCTAGCCATCACAATTTGGCCCTTGTCAAACTCACTCAAATCCTTACGATGTTCACTTGCTGCCTAATATATCCCACCCACTAACAGGTGCTGTGATGGAGATAATCAGTGTTATTCACTTCACCTGTCATAATGTTATGCCTGATCTGTGTATAACATGCACTTATTCTATTTTTTAAACTAAATTGTGTGGATGAAACCATATTTAGAACTGTAAATTTGTGACAGCATCTATATTCGCTTGCTCTTTTTTTCTTCCCCCATATCACATTACACTGTTCTGGTGAAAAAATAAGTGGACTGTGGGTCTGCTAAGGTCCAAATCTCTTCTCGTCCTCAACCTTCTGTATTTATCTGACTCGAGAGCTCTTATCTGCCTCATTCCCCTGCTCCTGTGCACCGCTCTGCTGTTATATTTCCCGATTTGTGTCTGAGTGTCTAAAGTCCCATCCGCCTTTAATCTCCCAGAGTGCACCTGGAAACTTAAGTTTACCTCGATCAGTGCACACCTCACATCTTTGTTATAGCCAGAAATGTATTGTACAATGCACTTAAAACTATTTCCCATCCACAGTAGCTGCTTTTAACGGTGAGTCATTGGTAGTTTATATAGAGCACATGAGTCTTCCCTGTGGTTCTGGTGATTGCCGGGGAAGAGCTGGTGCATTGGTGATATAACTCAGTTTTAGTGCACTTTAAAGCAGCTCAGTCACTGGCTGAGAGAGAGAGAGAAAGAGTGCTACCGGGTCCCTTTGAGACATATCGTTTGTGTAAAGTACAAGATAGCATTGCAGCACCATGGAGAGCTCCGTGTGCGTATGCATGTTGGCATCTTAAAGTAGCCTCCCAGTGCTTCCTCTAAAACCTGACAGGCCACAATAACACACTGCAATTAACACCCCAAATTACCCACCACAGGCTGGAAACCAAAGGAGAGGAGCAGACGGAAGGAGAAGACAGCGAAAAACTGGAAGGAAGTGCAAAGGAGTTTGCGTTTCAGGCAGAATCCATTACACAATAAGGGCTCCAGAGAAATTGATTTGCTATTAGAGGGTAAATGCATATGGCAGGCGGTGGAGATTTCCTGGAAGGGGCAGATTCCGAGCCCTCATCCCTTGCTTCTTTACAAAACCTTGATGGATCTGCCATCCGCAAAATTGTGTCTAATTTGATGTTGATATTTCAGCATGCTCTGAATAAAAGTACACCTTCTGCTCTTCCATTTCAGATGGATCAAAGGCAATTTAAAGAGAAGCGTCTCATTTGAGGCTCTTAGCATCACACTTTCCATCTGTTTCCTGTTAATACTTGCAGAGGGAGGCAGAATTACAGTCCTCGCACACATTTCACCAACATTTAACAATGCGTCAAACCCTTTAGGGCATTAATTTTACAAAATGTTTGACTTTGACCTACTTTGTCATTGACATTTTAAAGTGCAGATCACTAATCATTTGATATGATGTATTATTACGTGAAATATGATGTTGTAAAGAGAGAGAGACTAAATACAGATTTCTCGATTTCAGTTTCAGTTATCTCCATCTTTTTCAGTTTTTAATATAAAAATATTCAGTACACTACCATTGAAAAACTCTGGATAGATTTTGTTTTTTTGTTTTTTGAAAGAAGTCTCTTATGCTCACCAAGGTTGCATTTTTTGATTAACAGTATGAAATGTAAATTATTACAATGTAAAAAAAAAAAACTGTTTTCTATTTTAAGATTGTTTTAAATTATATTTCAGCAAGCCAGTCATAAGATATCATAATTTTTTTTTTTTAGCTTTAAATATTTTATTTTTATATATATTTTTAACTATTTTATTTTTAAATAAATTTAGCGATTTTAGCACTTATATTTCATTTAGTGGCTAAGGTTACATTTAGCATAATTAGCATAGCATAATTAAGCTAATTTTCTTTAGGCAACATAAAGTTTTTCTTCTAATATTTATTTATTTTAACTTATTTCAGCCTTGTTTAAGTTAAATCTGCATTAGTAATTTTAGTTATAGTTTTAGTTAACAGTAACAATGCCGTTTAACAGAATTGTAAAAGCCTTTACTGTTACTTTTGTTTAAAAAAGTATTAATTTAAAAAAAAGAACCTCATTAATTTTAGAACAGACCCCAAACTTTTGAATGGCAGTATATACAGGTGCATATGGTCAAAAAGTTGATTTATTTGACAAATTCCTTTCAAAAAGTGCTTTTATATTATATTTATTCATTACACACTGACTGATATAATTCAAATGTTTATTTCTTTTAATTTTGATTATTATAACTGACATTTAAGGAAAATCCCAAACAGTATATCAGAAAGTTAGAATATTACTTAAGACCAATATAAAGAATTTTTGGCTAAATGAAAACTATGAGCATGTTCAGCACTCAATACTTAGTTAGGGCTCCTTTGGCCTGAATTACTGCAGCAATGCGGCGTGGCATGGAGTCGATCAGTCTGTGGCACTGCTCAGGTGTTATTCTGATAGTGGCCTTCAGCTCTTCTGCATTGTTCGGTCTGGGTATCGCATCTTCCTCTTCACAATACTCCATCGATTTTCTGTGGGGTTAAGGTCAGATGAGTTGGCCAGTTATGAACAGAGATACCATGGTCCTTAAACCAGGTACTGTTTGCTTTTGCACGGTGTGCAGGTGCCAAATCCTGTTGGAAAATGAAATCTGCATGTCCATAAAGTTGGTCAGCAGCTGGAAGCATGAAGTGCTCTAAAACGTCCTGATATACGGCTGCGCTGACCTTGGACCTCAGAAAACACAGTTGACCAACACCAGCAGATGATATGGCACCCCAAACCATCACTGACTGTGAAAACTTTACACTGGACCTCAAGCAAAGTGGATTGTGTGCCTCTCCTCTCTTCCTCCAGACTCTGGGACCCTGATTCCCAAAGGAAATGCAAAATTTACTTTCATCAGAGACCTTTGGACTACTCAGCAGCAGTCCAGTCCTTTTTGTCTTTAGCCCAGGCGAGACGCTTCTGTCTTGCATACGTCTGTGCGTAGTGGTTCTTGAAGTTCTGACTCCAGCTGCAGTCCACTTTGTGAATCTCCCCCACATTTTTGAATGGGTTTTGTTTCACAATCCTCTCCAGGGTGCGGTTATCCTTATTGCTTGTAAACTTTTTTTCTACCACATATTTTCCTTCCCTTCGCCTCTCTATTTATGTGCTTGGACACAGCTCTGGGAACAGCCAGCCTCTTTTGCAATGACCTTTTGTGTCTTGCCCTCCTTGTGCAAGGTGTCAATGGTCATCTTTTGGACAACTGTCAAGTCAGCAGCATTCCCCATGATTGTGTAGCCTACAGAGCTAGACTGAGAGACCATTTAAAGGCCTTTGCAGTTTTTTTTTTTTTTAGTTAATTAGCCACTTAGAGTTAGGCACCACGTGTCTTCAATATTGAAACTTTTCACAATATTCAAATTTTCTGAGATGCTGAATTTGGAATTTTCCTTAGTTGTCAGTTATAATCATCAAAATTATAAGAAATAAACATTTGAAATATATCAGTCAGTGTAATGAAGGAATATAATATAAAATTTTCCCTTTTTGAATGGAATTAGTGAAATAAATCAACTTTTTGATAATATTCTAATTATATGACCAGCACCTATCAATATATTAAAGGGAAGCTTCACCGCCTTTTCATATTAAACTATGGTATTCCCTTAACTAAAACGAGTTGATACATATGTGGAGGTGTTTGGTCGCTTCTAACTTGATCTCTTGTTTGCTACCATAGTGAATGAACTAGGCTTAGTGGGCTAAGCTAAATGCTATCAGATCGTCACCGCGCGTCAGAGCAATTAAGTGCACACACTCAGGCAAGAGAGGGATGTATCAACTCGTCTTAGTTAAGGGAATAACATGGTTTAAATATGAAAAAGCGGGGAAGTATCCCTTTAAAATATATTGTTATTATAATGTCCAATTTCTTTGCAGTTGGCTCCTAGTGCGGTCAAAGTGTTAGATGCAAATTGAGAAGGTGCTAGAGGCAGGACTGTGGGGGGTAAAGGGACCTGCTGGAGCCCGGGCTACAGATCATTTTGATGTGGTCCCCTGTCAGAGCCTCTGCCCTTCACACGGGCCAGGAGTCTGCTCACCTCACTGTATGTTCCTCATGCATACCAACACATATCCCGCCTATGACTGTACTCAAAGTGTTGACTGTGCTGTGAAAATGGGTGTAGTCTCGATTTAAAAAAAAAAAAAAAAAAAAAAAGCTTAATTTTATGGGGGTTTTTTTCTTTCTTTTCTTAGATTTTTTGGAAAATACCGTGCACCAATGCATTGTTCTCAGTAAGATCAGGAGTGTATATTGTCCATTTGATTGTGACATATATTTTGTGTGTTTATTCATTATTTCAGAAGGGGTTATGTCAGCTACACAGGCCGTGGTTACATTGCCATATTTCATCCTTGACATGACGTAACTCTGCATGTGTTCCACGCTGCATGACTATAGAGTCAAGGTCATGATGTGGCTCAGTCATTTAACTGGGATCAATGGGATCGTATGGCTGTGTGATTCTAACTGCCAGACTAATGCTGAACTGAATGTGTGTGTCCTACTGAAAAACTCATCTGCAGCACACACATATTTTAATCTCTCTGTTATGACCTGTTGAGTACAAACAGCCTGATCCATCTGCCGACAGCAATAACTGTGGGATTACCTCATGTTAATGCCCACTAATCTTCCTTCCTTCCTTCCTTCCTTCCTTCCTTCCTTCCTTCCTTCCTTCCTTCCTTCCTTCCTTCCTTCCTTCCTTCCTTCCTTCCTTCCTTCCTTCCTTCCTTCCTTCCTTCCTTCCTTCCTTCCTTCCTTCCTTCCTTCCTTCCTTCCTTCCTTCCTTCCTTCCTTCCTTCCTTCCTTCCTTCCTTCCTTCCTTCCGCCCGCCCGCCCGCCCGCCCGCCCGCCCGCCCGCCCGCCCGCCCGCCCGCCCGCCCGCCTCTCTCGGTCTCATCATTTCCTCTAGGGCTCTGTTTGGCGTACAGCCACATTGCCATCTCGGCGACTATCACCTTCAGATGAAATGTGATTGATTTTAGCATTTCAGCCATGAGTGACATATCTGAGCGAGAAATGATTTTACCCTTTCAGATAGGGAAAAACTGTTTTCTGGATGCATGCTTTGAATCTTAATGTGTTTACAGCCGGATTGTGATTGTTGAGGGGTGTGATAAGTATTTAGAATATATTTTCAGGATTAGGTGCAATTGACGGGCAAGGAATCCTGAAATATATATCTATCCGTGCTCCCTATTCTGGTCCGAACGGCCCTTTCAGCAGTCTTCCGCATTCACGCTTGTACTCGAGACAGCCCTGTACTACTTATTAAATAAGTTTAATCCTGACTTTACTTACTCCATAAAGCCTTCTTTGATGGGCAGCGTCTGACTGAATGAGCCCTCAGTCTGCTGCTCCTGATGTTCATGATGGAGTGTTGGGTCCTCTGACTCACTGAGAGAATCAACAATGGTGTACCGCTGGTTTCTTACGCACATCCCCTCTGGGGTAGACCTATTATTTAGAGAATGCAATGCCCGGCCCATTCATTTCCTTGATGCGAACGGGCATTGCAAGGAAATTTCCCTGTGTACACAGAGCTCCCTGGTGTGCAAAAATCAATAGCCACACTGCAATGCATGCAGTCTGAACAGCTCACTACTGTAGCCCATCTATTACAGATCCGCCGCAGGATAATCAAAGCCAGACCTGATAATGAAGGAGCTCTGCTAAGGCAAGCATATTTCAGCACGAGTTGAAACCAAAATTACGTTTCCAGTGGTCCAAACTTGTCATTTGATAAATAAGTACCTAGAGCAAGATTGATATTTAATTGTACCGTACAGGTACTGTTCCACAAGTAATATTTTACACGCATAAATATACTCTTATAAATGAAAATATATAGATATCACTTGCACTGCAATTATCATATTTGGGCTTAGTGGGGTCAAGAAATGGAGCATTAACAATGCAGCCATGGGGACCGTTTTCAGGCCTTCCCCCTTGGGTGCCTCCAGCGCTGGAAAGCTTTTCTAATATTAACATGGGTCCTGAAGGTCCAGTGATATTCCTGTGATATTTACAGCCTGTGATACTTTCAGCTATCTTTCTTTAAATCTCCTTGCTCACTCTGTCCTCCCCATCATGGGTGGACACACCCCCTACTGCTGATTGGCTACAATTAGGTTGTGGTGCTCGGTCTGAGTCACTTACAACAGCGTTTCTCAGAAATCGCTTACTGTAGCTTTAAGACAGTAAAAGTTGTACACCACAGTAAAGTGTGGTTATTTCTTGTGAATGTAATGCATAGTTTCTTAACAATATTCTCTAATCAGCTTACGTCGGAGGAAAATGCTTACTCCACTCAACTGCTGGAATTATGTAACAATCATTATAATGCGTTGCCGTTAGAATGTGAATTGAAGTGCACTAGTTATGTAATATGCACACGGTGTACTAATTTAGCAAAATAGAGCCATGTATTGATTCAATGCAGGAGAGATTTATTGCCTCAAATTCAATTTGTTCTCACTTATTTTTCCAGCTTAGATGGCACTGTTTATTCTTTAGCTATAGAAACCCACACATTGATTAGATTTAATATCCACTACCATTTTTTAATAATCATACTGATATGTGGTCGAATCATGCCTAGCTCTCAGCTATAAACCCGTTTGATTTGAGAAGAGAATTTCACAATTTCACAGCTGTACTTTGTGAATTAGAATTTGATATATGATCCTGGATATATAACACATGTGGCTTTGTTCACATTCTCTGGTATTCATTATCTTAAAACATGAAAAAGAAAATGTGCTTGTATAGTTGTGTCCAGCACAGAATAGCCTATTTATTCCTGCTTAACCTGTTCTTTTGTGCATCTCATTAGAACTTCACCATATTTTTCAATGCCTGTGGCTATTTTGCCACTCATTGAATGTGTATTGAGTTTTTAAGGGGTACTCCAATGTTTCTGTACAGCTCCATGCTGTCGGAAGAACATCAGTGAGTAACATCATGAGTCAAGGATTCCGTAACTCTGTAGCGCCTCCGCTCGCCCCCGCTCAGGGCGAATCACAGCCCTCCTTCATTGTTTAACCCACACCACCCTCATGTTAACATTTTGACGTCTTTACTGGCTAAAAGAGCTCACACTGCCTGCTCAGTGTTCCCATTCTGATGTAGTCGAATGAACTTTTTACCACCACAATGTACAGTCATCCTGAAAAGGCTTAGAGTCAGATTCACTGTTATCGTGGGTAGATGATCTGATGAGGATCTTATCACTGCATTCAGAACTGTGAGCCACTCTAGGAATGGTTGAAAGAACCTCTGGGTTTTCAGAGGCGATGTTCTTTCACTTTTAGCTGATGAGTGCATTCCTGTGAATGTGTGACGTTGTCAGCGAAGACGTTCGCTGATGTTGAAGCTCATTTGCAGTGTGTGAAAACGCATGCTGGGGTGTGATGGGAAGCGGAAGGAACAATAATAAAATCTCTCCTCCTGCTGTAATACTCGCTCACATACACCCACTTAGCAGATCGGTGTGAAATATGAGTGTCTTACGAGTATGAGGGTTGACCATTGATCTGTGTGTCAACTGGGTGTTAAAAATGATGGCTCTTGAAAAATGTAGAACATTCTTATTACAACTAAGCAGTACAAAAACATTAGCAAATGATGGTTAATCACTATTGACAAGTAACATGTTTCATGAATCATGACTTCATGGCTTCATTCGATGATTTAGCAGAGGTTGTTTAATTACAAAAGGTACAATTAATAGGATACATTATGATAACGAGGATTCGTTAAAGGGGTTAGGAATGAAGAAATCAACTTCCCTTGAGCCTTTGATATCTAAAAGGTCATGGTAATACAAGAAGGGTGAAACACCACCTCTATGTGTTCGCTGCTTCTGTAGCCCCACCAACGGACTTGTGGAGATAAACTGATCGCGTTGGCGAGCCATAAACATGCCGAAGACAGCAAGATAATCGTCTGTAAACGAGACACAGGTCAACACTGGATTTGCAGTCATATTGAAATTAAAATACAAAGCTGTGCCTTCTATATTGGATATGACAGAAATGGTGCAATGCACTTATGTGGGTAAAGCATGTTTTTTTATATGTGATAGTATTGCATTGTTACAGATCGATTATGTGTACATTTCTAACAGAAGATATCTTAGCTTGCTGTCACAAGCTGGAGAATCCTTTATTTGTTAGTTCATTGCGATTTGGGATCGGAACAGATCGGATATGTTATGGGCCAGGAGGCTCACAAAGCCCAACATCCCAGGGCTATCTGTTTTCCAGACCAAAACGTAAGCACGTCGGCAGGCCGGTGAATCTTAAATGGTGAAATAACATTCCTTTCTTGATCTGCGTTGTTAATGTTCACTCTCTTGACTTGATATGTGAAGAGCGTGCGCCTGCTTGTGTGTGTGCGATTCATGCGTATCCACCGAGTAATACAAATAAATCAGTCGTGGGTGGATGAGAGATAAATCATTGTGTTTGTTTGATAAATACGTTTTTAGAGCCTTGTTAGATAATTATTTCAAAACCTTCCGTGAACTGACAAGGGAGCTGAAGCTCATTAAATATGCAAATCTTATCCAATCCTAGCCGTGGGCGTTTACTTTCAAGTCTCCAGTGCCCATCAAAACCCAGCGTTCAGCAGAGAGCCTCAAAACCAGTGTAGAAAATAGCCTATTACTTATTAGTTATGATGTTTTTTTAATCTAAAAACCACACGAACATCATTAGTTGACCTCAGACAACAGTATAAAAAAATTAAAAAGCCAGTTCATGACACCTTTAAAACAGACACTGCCATTGAGAAGTTTGGGTCATTTTTGAAAGAAGTCTATTATGTGAACCAAGGCTTCAATATATTTAAACAAAAATACAGTGAATACTGTAATGTTTTGAAATATTGTTACAATATGAAATAACAGTCTTAAGTCTCACATGATCCTTAACAAATTCTAATATGCTGATTTGGTGCTTAAGATTTGTATTATTATTATCCATGTTGTAAATTGTTTTTTGGAAAACATTTTTGTGGAAATCGTGATGTGCTTTTTTTTCAGGATTCTTTCTTGAATGGAAAGTTCAAAAGAACAGCATTTATTTGAAATAGAAATATTTTGTTGCATCATAAATGTCTTTAGTATCATCCTTGCTGATTAAAAGTATTAATTTCCTTTAAAAACAATTACCCCTAAATTTTGAATGGTAAGTACAATTTTATTTATATAGCACTTTTAACACTACATTGCACAAAGTGCTTTACACAATAATAACAATAAAAACAATCACTGAAATGCCTAATGAAGAGCTATACACGATACATAATAAAGCAAAATATAAGGTGTCCAAAAAAAAAAAAAAAACTACACAAGGACATCACTGAATACTAAAAAAAGCATTAGAAAGTTTGTTTTCAGACGACATTTAAAAACGGACACACATTCAGATGTTCTAATATTATTTAGCAAACTATTCCATAATTTCGGAGTAAAAAAATCTCCTTTTGTTTTATATCTACTTCTTGGAACATCCAGCAGCTTGTTAAAAGATGACCTCAGACATCTCCCTGCTTTATAAGGCCTCAGAAGCTCAGGTAAATATATAGGTGCCAAACCATTCAAAGCTTTATACGTCAACAATAAAATCTTAAAATTAACCCTTGAATAAACAGATAACCAATGTAAAGAAGCTAAAACCGGTGTAATATGATGAAATAACTTTGTTTGTGTCAGTAATCTGGCTACAGCATTTTGCACTAATTGTAAACGTGATAAAGTGTGATATTTTGTGATATTTCTCTAGTATTTCTTGGCATTTCTAGGGGGTAAATATTATTTCTCCGTGGTTGCTATGTTTTGAAATATTTATTAGGGGTATGGTGAGATGATCATGTGACGAGAGTAAGGCCAGATGACTGACAGGACCATGGTGGAGGATTTGTTACGCAAAAGAGCCTAAGCGTCTGATAAAGGTCTTGTTTTGTAGAATACAACTGCAGACTATTTTTCCAGTCTTGAATTTTGCCATTGAGGATTTCTTAAAAATACTGTGCAAAAATCATCTCGTTGTGTTCTCGAGAGCTGTCTCGTCACACCCCTAGTGTTTATAACGCTATTGCGCCTGTTATGTGCAATTCACTTTCGCACTGTTGCTAATCTATGTTACTTTGCACTCTCTATATCACAGTCCTGCAAAGATGACAGACAATTTACTCGCATTTGCTGTCCTGCGGTAAAACATGAGAGCAGTTGTGTTTTAGAACAAACATATAATGGTGAGTGAGAGCGACCTGGACACATCAGTGAACGCTGAGAGATTTTGCAAAAGAAGATTAGCATGAAGACTTTATGATGTCTGCTCCATCTTTATCATCTCAGTGAGATTTTTAAGGTTTTACACATCCACAATATGGTGAATTTAGCGTTTTCCAACGTTTCATTGTGGATGAGAAACGTTTAGAAAAAGCTAGTGTGGACGGAGAGCGTTTTGAAAAGAAAATGCCGTTTTTAAATGCATCCGCATTAATATAGACGTAGCCGTTAATGTGGTCCTTATTTATTCTTCATTTAAGTATCATTGTTGTCTCTTACAATCCCGTAGGAGAATTAAAAATAGAAACAATAGAGATAATTGTTATCTTTCAGAGAGTATAGAGCTATAGAGTGCATGTGTAAAGCAAGCAGAGCTCAAAATATTTGGTCTTTGAAGAACTTGATGAAGCATTTTTCATAGAGATCTTTTGATGGCAGATGTTTGTATCTTTGAGCAAATCTGGGCACTTTGAGACATTGTTGAGACCTTGTCTAGCACTAGTGGACAGATTATTGAGTTTCTTTCTCAGAAGGAATATTTCACAAACCGGATGCTTTAGCATAAGTCTCCATTTTGAGTTACAATTGATATATTAAATGGACCGAAAATATTAATATGATGTCATCTTTTACTCACCCTTATATTCTCCCAAATTTATACAATGTAATATTTTTTTCTGCTGAACACAAGGGAAAATATTTTAAAGAATGTCAGGAACCAAACATCACTGGGTCCCTTTTACTATCATTGCACGGAGACATTTTTCTTCTTTTATGTTCTGCAGAAGAACGGGGTGAACAAATGATTAGAGAATTTCCATTTTTGTCTGAACTATACCTTTAAATATATCTTGTTTATGTTTTTTGTTCTTTCCAACACAATTTTTTTTTTTTTTTTTTTGGCATTACACATGATACAATTGCTGGTAGATTCTTGAATTATGTTCAGCGACTGTAGCGGTCTCACGCAGATGTGAATTAGAATACAATCCAAAGCATTTTTAGATGTTTATCCTCACCGATGACGTGGACAGATTGTGTTTTTGGTCCCAGAGGAACCTCAGGAGTGTTAGATGATTTAACCCAGTAGCTTGGGGAAGCGCATTCATCTCTCACACAGCCAGAAGAGCCTCTGAAGCGGGGCCAGGCAGACTCATGTACTACCCCTCACAGACTGTAGTGGCCCGGGGTCGCCACACTCTATTAGCACAGATTCAGATCCTTCACACCATACCGTCAAGAAGAAAAGCACTGCTCGGACTTTCAATTGGTAATATGTAAATAAACCTGCAGACAAGGGAATGGGGGAAAAAAATCAGTGACATGTTAAGGAGAAAGAAAGAGTGCATGCAAGATTTGCGACTTCTCTGAGCAGTCTGTGTCTCTATTTGCCCTCCCTCCTTCTCTCTCACCTGCTCCAGGGTGAGTGTGTGTGTAGATTATTACTGAGGGGAGAGGAGTGTGAAGAGCATCTCTCTCCCTCCATCTCTCTCTCTCTCTCTCTCTCTCTCTCTCTCTCTCTCTCTCTCTCTCTCTCTCTCTCTCTCTCTCTCTCTCTCTCTCTCTCTCTCTCTCTCTCTCTCTCTCTCTCTCTCTCTCTCTCTCTCTCTGACGCTGTGGCTGGTGACTCTTCCACAGTGTTTACTCATAATTCATACGGAGAGATTCCGCTCAGCCTCACTATGTTTGCCTCCATTTGGTACGCCAAGAAGCTGGGACGCAGACTGCTTCAGAATGCTAGGAAGGCAAAAATGCAGAAGGTAGGTGTGGGAGATTTCCATTTACTCCGCGTAGAGTTCACTCAGAAGAATATGACCTTGTTTGTAGAGCTTCTTTATCCGAATTTGTGGATTTGTGGTTGGAAGTGTCATTAGTGTGAAACGGAAGATGTCGTCAGGTTTGTTGATTTTTCATTTAAAAAAAAAATGTGTGCTAAAATGAGGTTAAGACTGAGATCCCCTAGCATCTTATAGTGGGAGTAATACTGTATAATAACGTTGTATCCTATTGTCGGAACTCCAGCTTGCTTAACAAAGCATTAATAGTGATCTGTATCGTTCTCATTAAACTTCAGAAAATCCTCTTAACCTGCTGCCTTCCTGTTATCGCCGTGTTTACCACGCTGTACCATCTGTGAAGTTTACCAGTCTGTCTCCCTTTCTCTTTCTCACTCTTTCCCTCCCTCTGCCGACTCTTGCAGTCTTGAGATGTTCAGCACCATGTCCGATTTGTCCTAACCTAGCCTGCCTGCTTGAATTTAAACTAGACCTGTCTGTTTCTGACAGGCTCACTTCATTTCTCGTTTTTCTCTTTCGTTCAGTAGTCCCCAACTTTAGTGCCCTCGCTGAAGATCATGTTTGCTGTCATCAGCAAGGGTCCTCATCACTGTTAACTGTTTAAAAGGCAGAGGCGTGCCTGTGCTTGAACTTGTGTGGGATTTGAATGCAACAGGTTTGACCTGTACGCTTGGTGTGCAAATGATCTGGAATGGATTATTTTTTCTTGGGGGGAATCTCCCAATGTATGTCCAGAGCTCCCTCCTAGGTCATATTTCAGCTTAAAGAAAAACTAAATTACACTACAGCTGTTCAAAATGTGAGCTTTTTAATGTTTTAGAAAGAAGTCCCTTGTGCTGACCATGGCTGGATTTATTTGATTAAACATACAGTATAACGGTAATATATAAAATGTGTTTTTCCTGTGATGGTAAAGGGGAATTTCTAGCAGCCTCTAGTCTTCAATGTCACATGATAATTCATTCTCATATGCTGAATTGCTGCTCAAGAAACATTTATTATTATTATCAATATCGCTTTTCCACCAACGGGCCAGTGGTAAGAAACAGTTTCAGTAATATTTTCCCTTGAGCTTGGTTCGGCATCGCACGTTTAAATACCGTTCGAGACCTTGAAATTTTAAGCACGGTTGGTAGAATGCGTTGTCTGTTGCCTGGCTACCTGTTTCTCTGTAGCTGGCAAAGCACGCTATTTGAGTGAAGTAAACACGAGTTAATAATATTAAATTAAAATAAATATCTGATCATCTTCCAAAACGCGTTGCTCTTTAAATCTCGAATAAACTCTGATGCATCTAAAATGGCCGATTTATTTGTATTCCATTCCAAAGAGCTACATTATCATCCCCTCAGTGGAAAATTAAACCATATCCTCAATGGCTAGGCCGGATTGGCACGGAATGGAATGGCTAAGCAATGAGACCGGTTTGGCCAAATGGTGGAAAAGCGGCTGTTGGGCTGCTTAAACCGTCCTACTTGTTTGTAGCAATGTAAAAGTCTTTACTGTCACTTTTGATTTATTTCAAAGTATTAAAGTTGCACTATGTTGGATTTTTGCAGTAAAATATCCACTAGGCCAGTGTTAAACATTTTGTTCAGCTGAGTTCTTAAAATATCCCAAATGTTTCCAACTATTTGTAAATTGTAAGAAATTAGCTATTTTACCCGAGGACCCGGGACGTATGAGGGAGTCGCCTGTCAATGACATCATATCTGTGTTAACCAGCGTTTGCTCTTAGCGGTGTGAACAAGTGTGACAGCAGCTGCTGAGCGAACGCACAGAGTAACATAATTTTAAACATACTTAAATTAATCTAACATGATAAACAGAGCAGCGGTACACCATACTCATACAATCGCTCCAGCAGCCGTGCTCAGCTCCACAACACTCGGCCCTGTTCTGATTCATACTACAGTAACGTTAATAATCACATCATGAACATGAGTCCTATCCCGATTCTTTTCCACCGGCTGTGAGATGAAGACCACATGTCCCAAAATTCTGAGCTCAAACTTATATTGTTATATTTTTTCCATGACAATTAATCAAGTACATTCTCCCCATATTTCCTTATGAATGTAATATTTTTGTTTTAGTAGTTTTTTGCTCATTCTCAGGGATGTATGAAATTCCGGTTGATCTGAACTTCTTTAGTGATACCTTTTAGGGACAATGTAAGTGATGTCAATTCAAAAATGGCCCTTAAATGGGTTTTTATTTTTATTTTATTTGGATTTTATTCCAAATAAAAAAAAGATTCAGCCCCTTTGGTTAAGTTTGTGTCTTTTTGATGCAGGCTTTCTTCTTTTGAACATCCAGCAAAGTGCTGCCTAGCAACATATAACCTAGTGTGAAGGTGAAGGTATCTTGTATCTGTTTTTTTATTATTATTCATATGTTCAAAACATACATGTTCATATAGTCATGCCTCCAAGGTGAGTAGAAGGAGGAAGAAAATGATTTATGCTGACAAACCGAAGTTTCCAAAGGACACATCCCCCAGTCTGGAACTGTATGTCCAGAACAGCAGAACGTGGGCGAATGCTGATGACCGCAGGCCACATAAGGACACCAAGAAACTTACTCTAACTAGTAACTACCAACCATCTGCTTCAGTTCAAAGTTCTGAAATATGCTGTATCTACCACTGATGGGGTGCTTAACTGACATAAAAAAAATGTCAAATCATAATGGTCTTAAAATAGGTTTCAAGCAAAATAGGTCTTATTTGATGGTTAGGTGATATTTACTCTTGGCATTTTCTTGGTTCAGAAATGCACCGATGGTTGTATTGATTTGTTTTGGCAGGAGGGTTTCACACCCTGCCCACCTGTCTGCCTGTGCTGGGACTGTTTCACACTCTCCAGCAGACGCTTCACCACTGCAGTTACTTTGAGATTTGTTTCATCTGTCCACAGGTCGTTTCTTGCTGCTGCTGATGTTTTGCCTGTTCTGTGATCTTTGTCTCAATAAGAGCAGCAGCTTGGTAGTTATTGAAATTGTCAAATTTGACATACTGTCATCTCATCTGGATGAGAGTGGCTATGTGTTTA
The DNA here is from genome assembly GCF_024679245.1 of Pseudorasbora parva. Taxonomy (NCBI): domain Eukaryota; kingdom Metazoa; phylum Chordata; class Actinopteri; order Cypriniformes; family Gobionidae; genus Pseudorasbora; species Pseudorasbora parva. Next base: position 4,739,512 of record NC_090194.1, on the reverse strand, counting down.
AAGCTAAGGGAAACGGTGATTTCCAGTGTGTTTTTCTTTGGTTTATGGATTCATATATAAGCAGCGTTTGTACACCTGAATGGTTGGCACAGGTGCGCTGAATACATGAAATATGAAAAAATATTTCAAAGAAATCCCATGTTTAATAAAATGGCATTATTGATTTGATCATCCCTTTATCAGCTTTTTAAACAGATTTCTGGTGATAATGATTATTCATGGATTTGCAAGTGTTGTACTACATCTGAGGGGTGCCATGGGCGTATTTCAGGACATACAAGTGAAATGATTTTGTCTCAATCCTTACAAGGACAGAGCCAAGAAACCATTACAACCCTGTTCCTGTTTGCAAATATAAATAAGCACCTGTTTAATGTACATAAATGTATATTTATATTTTTAGAACATTTTTGTAAACTTGCTCTTCTCCTCTTTCCCATTTTCAAAGATCTAATGGCTCCCTGGTTCATAACGCTCAACCTGGATTTGATGAGTGTTTCACGCTTATTCGTGCCTCTCTGCACACCTGCTATTATGGAGGAACCAGTGAAGCGATACAATCAAATTGAAATGAACCCTTTTTATTATTTGATCAGCAGAAAATGTGTCCTCAGACAATTTTTGCATTTGTGAATAACCTCTGAGCAAAAGTAATTTATTTTAAACTATCTAAAGACGGCCTTGATGTTGTCTCGCTACCTGCTCTATAGCCTCGACAAACTCTACCCAGAAAAAACGCTATATGTGAATGTTTTGAAATGTCATCTCCAGAAAGGTGGCTGTTTTAGGCATTGTTTGTGTGTGTGTGTGTGTGTGTGTGTGTGTGTGTGTGTGTGTGTGTGTGTGTGTGTGTGTGTGTGTGTGTGTGTGAGAGTGTTTTGGGAGTTTTTTTTTTTGTCCTTGCGCGTTCAATTGCCCTTCATATAAAAGATGTGTCTGGGTCATACATGGACGGCATGAGCTCTCGGGTCACATTGCCCGCTTGTGCTCAGAGCCATTAAACTCGAGGAACAGGTGAAGGTAGACAGTCTCTCTCCTCTTTTTGACCTGGCTACCCCAGCAGCTGCTCTGCAAATATACCCACACACTTCTATGTGTCCTGGAGTTAATTTCTTAAGTCTAGTATTTGAGAGGATATTATCAAAAAAAAAAAAAAAAAAGATTCTTGATACTAATTTGTGTACTAAATTCGTACCACGGCAAACAAAAAAAGAAATTGCTAAATCCCCCCAAAAGTATTATTTAACTAAATTAGATTATGGAACAGAATAGCTCCTGGCATGACAGGTACATTCAATATACAACTAGCATCAAGCTACATGATGTGACAGAGCTTAAAATTCATCATTTTATACAATCATTTAAAAACAAACTAGCATTATAAATCAGGTTCATTAGGTTGCCATCTCGTCTGATGCATAGATCCAATATATTGGAACACATCAGATTTCTTTCTTAACTGGTTACGTTCGCTTAAGACATATTCACCAGGATGTGCGTTTTGGCATTTTTTGCTATTCAAGCTGAATAATCCATGAAAGAGAACTGAATTCCCGATCAGTGCCTGAAAGGTGGATACCTGAGCGAGCTCTTCATTTCTGAGCCCAGCAGCGCGAGTAGCACTTTGAGGTTTTTCTAGGCTTTTTAACATTCTTGTACCGGTATTGTGTGCAACACTAAGACATGATTTACCAAAATACATTTTTCAACTGGTAGAGTTTAGTCACTATCCCAGTCATGCTCACTTGATGCTGATGTGCCACACTGCCACAAAAGCTTAGTTGAATGCAAAACATTTGATTTTACACTATTCAAGCGCAATACGCAGCAAAAGAGGACTAATTTCTCTCTGTGTGTGCACTGTAAGATAGATGGTTAAGTGGTTTAAGTGCTATCTGAAAGACATGTGCACATGAAGCCACTGCTCATAGAGGGCCTGAGTGCTGAAGATATTTTTGTCTCCTTAATGTCAAAATGCCCATTTTACAAGTATCCTTGTAAAACAGTTTAGGTCTTAAATGAGAATAAAGAGTTGAGAAAGAAGGAGCATATGTATAAGAGTTTAGATTTCCTGCCCGAGCCGGAACCTGACCCGAACTGACCCGCAGGTGGGGTCGGGCAGAGATTTCCCGGCACTATCCTTGGGCCGGGCCCTTGATCAAGCGTTTGTGTTTTTTTTAAATAATTACGTTATTAGTCTAATTGGGTGGGCAGAAAGCTATGCTATAGTCAGACATAACATATTTTTAGTAAAGTAAAAACTAATACTACAACTAAGAAACAAATGTGTTGGCTACAAAGTTGCACAAGTCAGGATTAGTGTAAAAATGTGCAATAAACTCACAGCACAGGCAGGGATAAGGCGCAGTATTCTGAACAGAAACGCTCTGAGTAATGAGCTGCTCACGTGAACACTGCAATTTGCTTAATTAAGTATTTTCGTTTCGAATCATTTTGTTTAAAAGCGGACATTTCAAGCTTTCTATACGAATATTTCTAATGTCTGTGAGGCAAGTAGCCTGCTGAGTTTCAGTTTATTTATTGAGACGCGCTCCAGTTCATGAGCAATGAAAGCGATGGCTTCCGCGACTTCATGTCACGATAGTCTGCTATTTGCTTCTTATTTATTAAATCCAGGCAATTGTCCGTAGAAACCTTTATTAAAATTAAGATACAATTTAAACAAAACAAAAGAAATGCTTTCTACAAAACAAAACTTAATATTAAACTAAATATAACCACCAAAATCATTTCTGACCCACTCACATCTTTGCACTTCTCATAATCAGATGAAATGTAAAAATAATATTATATTTAAACATAAATATGAAGAAAAAAAAACATTGTTTAATGGTTTCAACAAAGTACGCTACGGATAAATATCTGAGTATCCTTTTTTACCAGTGAGCGGTTCATGAGCATGTGCAGTGTGCCTGCGACTTATTGAGCTGAGTCAAGTCAACTTTATTTATTAAGCACATTTACAATGACAATTTTTTCAAAGCAGCTTCACAGTGTTAAACAGGACAATATTGCAACAAAATTTGATTCGGCTGTACAGCCGCTCTGGAGAAAGCGTTGATGTTATCAGCTCATGTCAGCGGCTGCGTGAAAATGCAATCGGCTCGGGTAGAGTCGGGCTTGATTTTTTTGGGCCCGATCTAAGCTCTAATATGTTTCAATATAATAGTTCAGTGCATTTGGTCTTAAAGTGACAGTAGCTTAATATAGCTGTTGCAGTCTGTGTCATTAATGTTAATCAAACAACAAAAGACAAAGAAAAAAATCACTCACTGCACTTGACTGGATCACTTTAGTAACTTTAATAAGAATATATATATATATATATATATATATATATATATATATATATATATATATATATATATATATATATATATATATATAATTTACACAGTCAAGGCTAGTGTTTTTTGTGATTATACTTTATACAATTTGATACAATCGGTTTGGACTACAGCAGGAAGTGCAGGGATGTAATGACGTCACTAGAACCGTTTGTTGACTAACCCTCCGCCCACAAGAACACGCAAAAATGTAAACATAATCAAAGCTTTGAAAACATGCAAAGAATGGGACCTTTCCCAATGGGAACTTTCTACTATAAATTTCTCCTTTTGTGTTCCATTTAATAAAGTCACATTGATTTTTGGGTTGGGTAACTTAAGGATCCTCAACAAATGTGAAAATGAATGGTTCTAAATACATCCCAAGGAATTTTCTTTTTCTTTTTTTATGAATAACCCTGGATAAATGGGCAATCGGTTACAAAACATTGGATATGTGAACTTCATTATATAAAAGGCAAACTGGAGGAATGTCTAAAAGCCTCTTTATTAAAGAGATAAAAGTGAAGGTTAGACTTTACAGTCATTTTGGACCTTTCACCATGTTATTATTTCTCATTGAAAAGCAATGCTCAAGAACGCTAAAGATATATGTGTGTGTATATCATTCTGCTTTAATCTTGAAACATGATGTCAAATCAATTTACGTAAACACTACTAAAAGCCTACACAAACTATTATTTGTGATTATGAATATATTCTGTGCAATAAAAAAAAGCAGAAGGTTTTCTTTCTGTTATGGTTAGGTTTAAGTAGGTTTAAGCGAAGTAAACATTCGTACAGAAATCGCTGCTCTACCAAAGACATGCAGGAATTGTTAGCAAACCTTGCAGTGTATCTTTTCCTAAATAGTTTCAGTGGTGATGAAGTTCTGCTCTAATTCTTTCTGTGAGTACAGTGCGGTCTCACATATTTCATACCGGTCATTGAGCCCTCATAAAAAGAACTGCAAGGTTCAACACATTTTGTCTCGTGTGTGTGTGTGTATGTCCCAAAACGTTATTAGATTCGGCTCTGGCTGGAGCCTTCCCCATTTGTCTCCCTCATTTGCCTCTGTAAGGTTTTATCATGCGGCGATGACTTTTTAAAATTGGTTTTCGTGCAGGGCCTGATTTATTTAATGCAACTTTGCCATCCGCATTGTTCTCCGCATTCATATTAGAATGTGGCTATAGCCTTTATGCCTGTAAAATGAGGCTTCTACATTAGCAGAATGATGAGGATTTTCTTTTTTGTTTTGAATAATGTTGTATTTAGTGATTCAGCACTGTAAATTTATAGTGGTCTGGCGGCGGTCCAGCATGTTTTAAAGATATTACAGCAGAGAGGTAAAAAAAAGCATGGGGTCATTTTTATATATTCAAAGTAATAAATTGGTTTTCCTAAAAGAATAGGAGAAGTGATGTGATGTAGGCTTCATCACTACATGTTGACATTTGTGTTATATGAATAATGTATAGGCTTTCGGGCGAGGTAGGCGGTTATGTATAGGATAACAGTAAATAACAGGTGCTGTGTGAAAGTGATCTGCTGAGGCTGAGATTTTTCACACCACACTTATTCAGTGCTACCTGGAGCTGAATTTATTCGATTGACTTCAGCATCCTCTAATGTGGTGTGTTTGTTCCAAAATATTGTTTCCATCGCATATGTCAGAAGAGCTGTAAAGGCGAGGCAATACACGCTGTAACAGGCTTGTGCTATTGTTAGAGTCTGTCTCGCTCTCTGTACCTGTTCTTGTCTCTAGCAAATTGAGGTGTCTCTCGTCCTCACTGTTGGAGCAGCAAACCCCAGAATCAGTTCAAGTGTTGCTGATTCTGACTACAGCCTCTACTTTATTGATCATCCAGCCACAATCTAGTCGGAAGCCTTTTTGCTCTCAAACCAGTTTGAACAAACTACAAATTGGCTTAAATCAGCCTATGTTTGGGTGTCGACTAGATTTGTTATGTCCAGCTTTTGAACTCCGGCTTAAGCGATCCTGGAGCTGGATTGCATCCCAAATAGGGGATGTTTGCAGTTCCGCTGCGGATTAGGCCACGTGTTTTCTGAGGCCGGTCCTGGTGGAGGGATATATGACAGATGTGGCTTAGTGCCACCACAGGATCTGCTGTGAGCAGTGATAAGTTTAATCGCAGGAAGTTGGAGATGTCCTTGGTTTAATGGGCAGTGGTGGATGAAAGTGTCAGTCAGCACATGGGCTGTAAACTCAAAGGTCTTGAGAGGTTCAGGTGTTGAGGTTCTCTTTGTATTTGAGTTGCAAGTTCAAAAAACTGTCTACTGCCTACATAAACAGCTGCATTTTAAAATCCTGATATACTTCAAACGAAATCTAAGAACAAACTGATATGAAATATGCTGTGGGCCTTATTAGTTGACCAAAGAAGCAACATCATCTCAGCAGAAAGATGTTTTCAAATGAAAACATCCAAAATTAACATCTGGTCCGTGGCGCTTGCACTTAAGGTATTGTTTTATCTTGGAGAGACATCTGAAAAATCGAGTCGTCTTATATTCTGGGTCTAAACTTTTACTTGTTAATAATACACTCTCTACAGAGGTAGCACCAAATACAAGTAGAACTGAGCATTCGGCAAAATTCAGCCAAAAAAGCTTGGGTCACCTTGTATTCTGGAAAACACGGTAATATGTCTTTCACATTGAGATCTTTTCTGCTTCCTTTCTTCCGTTGAGTCCACCGAGATCAGACGTCCGCTTGTGAAAACATGAACACACTGGAGAGCTGCTTTATAGTAGAAAATGAAGTTGTGCTTCTGATGAAACGAGACACTGACACTGTTTTTGATGTTTAATACAGTAAAGCTGCTGGCAATAAACAGTCTTCACAGGCAACATTTCCACAGCACATATATACTAGATGTTCACGGTACTCTAGTGAAGAGCATCAGATGCAAATCACACTTGATTCCAGATGACTTCACTTTTGGCTTTGTTGAGAATTTATATATATAATATTAATTATTATTAAATATAATATAAATAATACACACACACAGTTTTAAATAACTTAAATATATTTGATACTGTTGTATATCTGTTCTTGCGTTCAGATGTCTCTCAAACACTGAAAGAAATCAGTCACACACTTGTCAGTTTTCTGCATGGCAACGTCACTTCTTTTCTGCCCACTTCATACACTTAACATCCGGTCCCATAATGCAGAGTGCACTTAAATCTTAAAGATACCATCATTCTTATATATGACAGATACATTTATGTAAACATGATTGAATTATTTTAGGGTTTTTTGGTGCATATTTTGTTATTTAATTATTTAATTTATTAGGAGAACCGGGGCGAAAGTAACGCGGGACGAAAGTAACGAAGCGATTTTCTCAGAGCCCTGACTACATTTGCATTCCAAGCTATGACAGCACGTTCAGTACGCAACCTTTGATGGATCTGCCAAAAGTCATGTGATTTCGTCGTCGTTTCCCGCGGTTGGATCCGAAATATAGTTTTCGAGTACGAAAAGTAAATTACTGAAGCGGTACTTTTTTTTCTAATTGCAAGTTGTGTTTCTCGTTTCATGTGTCACAGTAATGATCACTCTACAGATTATTTATTGCTGTTACGCATCCTGAAGGTTTGTCTTTTCAGAGTTTTTCAGTATGAAAGTAAATCGTGTTTAAATGTCAGGACGAAAGTAACACTTGTTACTTTTGTCCCACTTATATATATATAATGCATATTATGCTAATTTAATTTTCATATTGTTCATTGTAACAATGTTCGTATATAAGGAAGGAAGAGGACACGGGGGTCGGCAGGACTGTTGACGTTTTCTGTTTATTATAACTCTTAATACAATAACACACTCCGTGGTATGCTGTAACTTCAACTCAAGGATCACTTCCGGGTCGGCACTTCCGGCTTCCGGGATATCTCAGTCTCTGTGGGTTCACGTCAACAGTCCCTCTCTCTCTCCCTGGTCTCTGGTTCCGCTGGCGTTTTATCCCTTCTCCGCGCTCATTACTGGAACAAGATACAGGTGTTATTAATCTGCGTCCAACCCACTCACTTACCGCTCGTCCCGCGGCTCTCTCTCCCGCTGCAGACCTCGCTGAACCACGCCCCCCTTGCCACATTCATATTGTTGAAGAAAAAAATGATCAAATAGATTGACATTAAACAAAAAAATATTCTAGACCTACAAGTTTGTATTGTCAGGTTATATTTGAAAAATTTGATTAAACTTAAAATTGAAAATGAAAATTTAATTATTTTTTTTTGCAAAGATAAAGTAGCTACAAAATATGTTTGCAGTTACATATTAACAAGGTCATAGTCAGGTATATTTAATAAAAACAAGAGTAACACAAAACAATCTAGATTATATCGTTGTGTTACTTTTGACCCACCTGTGTGTTACTTTCGTCCCAACTGACGGGGTCAAAAGTAACAATCCTCATCTTATGTTCAATGTAAATTTATACTGTAGTCGTTCTGCATTTTTACAAAATACCACCTGGAATTGATAGACCACACTTGTGAGTTATTGACCAGAGCAAATATACATCTCTGTCTAAAACACATTTTCTGAAAAATGGTACTTTCGCCCCTGCTCTCCCCTAACTTATCATTACTTAATTTTGGTCTGTGGGACATTTTGTCCACAGATGTTTTGCAGTGTATTCAGAGGTTGCCTTATTCATGTTGAATACATAAGAGGCTGCTTTCATTTTTCCAAAACAATCTTAAAAGCCAGCATCATTTTGCTGCCAACCTTTAGAAAGCGATTTCGTTCTGAAAGTGTGCCTACTGTGCCATAAAGAGCTCTATCTCATTATGTTTGGGAACAGAGCTGTAGTGTTACAGCGTAAAAGCAGGAAGTTGGGTCATTTTCCAGAAGGATGGTAAAACGAGTTTGTGTCATTGTCTCTCTCCCCCAACCTTTTTTTTCTGTTTTAAATGAGTGTGCATTGTTTAAGTGTTTTGTAGAGCGGCAGAATTAGAACTTAATTAGCACTGCCTTAATGAACATCATGAGAACTTCACAATGGCATTAACAGGCAGAATGGCCAGATCATAAAGGACTGCACTAAAAACGACCCCTAACTCTCTTTCACTCAGGATAGATAAGACACTGCATATTCAGATTGTCTGCCTCTCATGTACTGTTGCAGAATTATTATGGGATGTATGTCAGCTTTGCTAGCTTTAGCTATTTAACCATCAGCAGCCTCAAATTTCATGCAGACATTTTGGTAGATCGGGACATGAAGATGGAGCCTGTGTGTTGCATTTTTGATTTGGCCTATAATAACCTGTGTATATTATCATATTAATGTATTTACATACTTAGTTATAATGTTTACGTTGCAAATCCAGTAAAATAATATAACTATAAAGGATTAATAGTTATATACATTTATTTATTTAGATTTTAGTTTTTCTTTTAAAGTTGTAATTTTTCCTTCAATATAATGTGCACTGATGAATCAGACACAATTAGACCTGGGACATTTATTAACAAAAATAAAATATGGTCCATTTTGATTTTAATTGACTGAATATATAAATTGGACAGCTGAGATTCATCACTCCATGTCAGGCTGAACGCTTCATTTAACTCTTAATTAGGAGAACAAATTGTCTGACATTCTCTGATTCAGGAGGGGGAATTGTGAGATGGATCTGACAGGTGAATTCGGCCACTCTTCACTCTGAAATAAGACTGTTAATATTAGGATGGCTTTTACTAACACGAGCCATTTCCTCCTGGGCTTAAGGCTGGAGCACGTCCCTGTCGGCCAGCAGACGAGCTGTCAGCGACTGACAGTCTATTCCCACAGCGACAGCGCTTGAAGGGGCCAAATGGCAGAAACTGTAACATAGGCGAGAACATCCAACACTATTTAGTTAAAGTTAAACTAAACTAAACTAGTAATGACCCTTAAAAGGCGATATCATGGTATAAACATGGTGAATGTCCCAAAAAAATATGGTATGGTATTTTTTTTGTATGGGCTTTTACTTCGGTTACTGATGATTATTGTTTTATACTGTATGGCTCACCCAAAGGAACTGAATCATTGGGCTGAATTTGTGTTGCTTTTACTTGACGATTTAGACCGCTCTGTGTTTGTTCTATTTGTTTGCTTAAAAAATTAATGATGTGAAGTTCCAGTGATGTATTTAGTGGTAAAAAGATCTCATTAGTTGCTTCACTGGTCTATAGATCTGAAGCAAAGAAGTTTTCATGTCTATGGAGAGTCCCCACAAAGACAGCAAACCAGATGCACTCTGTGTGTGTGTGTGTGTGTGTGTGTGTGTGTGTGTGTGTGTGTGTGTGTGTGTGTGTGTGTATTACACTGGTATTACACTATAAATGTGGTTTATGAGGACATATCAAATGTCCTCATAATTCAAATGGCCTTAAAAACATACTAAATGATATTTTTTTGAGAAAGTAATAATGCAGAATGTTTCCTGTGATGGGTAGGTTTAGGGGCAGGGGCAGTGTAGGGGGATAGAAAATACGGTTTGTACAGTATAAAAACCTTTACGCCTATGGAGAGTCCCTGTAAACCACATAGACCAACATGTATGTGTGTGTGTGTGTGTGTGTGTGTGTGTGTGTGTGTGTGTGTGTGTGTGTGTGTGTGTGTGTGTGTGTGTGTGTGTGTGTGTGTGTGTGTGTTGTTTTCATGTCTACGGAGAGTCCCCACAAAGATAGCGAAGTGTGTGTTAATGAAAAGCATTCTTTTCCTGCTTCTGGTCTTGAGATCAGATCAATGTAAAGGCTTTAACGGTCCTGGTCTGGATAAGAGCAGACATGTTCAATAGCTTTTTAGCATATTAAGAATCAAACAGTAACGTGCTGTTGGATACTTGCTTAAAGTGTGTAATTGTGAAAATAATATTATATAAAAACTATAAAAATATTATTCTCTCCGTGCAGGTTAATGTGCAGAAACATTTATAAGTGACCCATTCATAGACTGATTTTCTTGAACAAATGTTTCTGTGTGGTGCTATAAAAACATTTTTTGCGCAACACAAACTGTCCGACAACAGCAGCATTGGCTCATCCAGTGATGTGAGTTTGAGAATTGACAGTTTTTAATTAGTTGGAGTTTTTAAGTTTCACTCTTTTTTAACACACATTTTTGCAGTTTTGTTTGATGTTAGTTTGATGTCACAGAAATGACACGCTTCACATTTATTTAATGGTCAAATAATCGTATAATTTAAATGTATCGTTGTGACATTTTTTATTAATTCATTGATTTATTTTTGTTGTTGTTGTAATTTTTTTATTTTCATTGGTTTTTAAAAATTAGCGTAATGTTGTTCAGGTGATTATGAAGCATCAATTTGCCCACTAAAATGATTGTCCACAACAGTTTCAATCAAAAGACTAGTATCCCTTCTGATGTTCAAAGGTCTTTTGATGGCCTTAGATGTATTCTGAGCAGGTACCTTGATCATCGCTCAGCAGTCAGAGTTCTGTATTATGATTAATTACCCTGAAATTTGTAATGCATATAGATCATTAGTTCATCTAAAAAAAAAAAAAAAATCAATTTTTTTATGCACTGGTGTATGTCTGTGCTTAGACAGCATGTCTTCTATTTTAGAGCCTCTCTTCATTTAATTTTCTTTCTACCTTTGTCTCTCATACACAATAATATTTGTATTTGATCTGTTCTTCATGCATCTTTTTACTTTCTCTCTATGTCTGTCTCTCTCTGGGAAGCTTTACAAGATGTGCAGGTTAAAACCTATGTATAATAGATGGAGCTCTCGGCAGCAGGTAACAGACGGGGGGAGTTTGAGTTATGGATTTCAAAATGTCATACTGTTGATACGCTGAGCAGGGTGGATATAAACATGAGCGGAGAGAGATGGGTAGGGATGGGGTCTTGAGATGAGCGCTGGCCCACTTCTGAAGGGTGTGCTTTTCTTTCTTTGTCTTTGTGTATGGTAGTCACAGCCCGGCTCATGTTGCCTCAACTTTATCCACCCACCCCATGGGAAAACGAGAGCGACAGAAAGGCCAGGCCGTTTTATCTGTAGCTGACCAGGAGTTGAATAATCCAAAACCACACAATGAATGTGAGCAGAGCAGATCAAACCAAATCAAACCCTTTTCAATTCATCACAAACACCAATTTTAACACTGAAATGCAGGAAGCAACATAGACGTCAAAAAAATACCATGGCAGCATCTGATGCAACTGTAGAATCTGACGCAAAAAAGCAACAAAGCATCAGAACAGAATATGGTCTCACATAAGGGTGTTTCTGAAATATATTCACTTTTGGCCCTGTGAAAATCAACCTTCTAACAGCACAACCCTTTTCACGCTCTGACTAGTTTATTTGCCCACTAATAATATTCAAATAGTGTGTGATTTTATTATATATAATACCTTTAAAAAGTGTGTAATGTTGTATTAGCACCAAATCAGCACATTAGAATAATTTGGCTGGAGTAATGATGCTGAAAATTCAGCTTTGTCATTACATCACAAGAATAAAGGACATTTTAAATTGTAATATTTCACAATATTACTCTTTTACTGTATTTTTGACCAAATAAATTCAGACTTTGCAAGCATAAGATCTTACCAACCCCAAAACTTTGAACTTTTATACATATGTATAAAATTACTTGATTTTTAAAAAAGTTTTGGTTCTATTAATAAATGAATTTGGTTTTATTTATACATTTCAATGGAATTTATAATGTTCATTGGCATCACAGAATGAAACATTATAACATTCACTCGTCAATGTTAATGTAATTTTTTTTAAATCAGGATCTGGGACAAAAATAAACACTAAAACCTTTTCAAATTGTGATCTTCATAAAAAGAAAGTTTAATTTTGATAAATCAGAGAGTGGATAAAGTTAAAGAACCACTTATAAATGGTCTAAATTCATGCATGCTAATATTTCGATTTCTATGCAGCACAGTCACGTCCTTTGTTTGAATCATATACTGTATTTTCTATTGTATTTCTTTCCCGCTCATTCATAAAGACCAGGCTGCAACTGCTATAATGATCAAGCAGCAGTCAGACCATTTCCTCTGCGAACCTGATTAGCCGCTTGTTGTCATTTAGCGACGTTTAGAGCTGTAATCAAAGAGATAACACATTTAGCCTGTCTATTCTGGGATTTCCCATCATCCCCCTTTGTCTGATTTGGCAGCATGGAGCCCAGTACACGGTTAATTGCTGTTTTTGCGCTTTGCACGTTTAATTTTCCTTTCACGCTCAGCATCCTGTAACTGGCGTTTAAGCCTGCTGTGGCATTCCCAGTGTGGTGAATTTAAGTTTGGCTCGTGTCTGAGCCTGATAACCATCTCTGCGTATGAATGTGTGCCAGCGCTCGTGTTTATGTGTTTGTCGGCTCCGTTATTGATTGGCTGTAATCTGGCGATGGCCACTCACTGAAGTGATGTTCCCTTAGGCTTTAATTATATCCCCATGTGATTTGCATCTCACTGCTGCCCCTTGCTAATCTCATCTCATCTACCTCCGCCGCCCCATCAACCCCCCTGATTTATTGAGTTTGTGTCACTCTCTGTGCACTTTTTCTCTCCCTACCACGCCCTGAAAAAAGTCCAACTAAGCCTCGGTTAGCCTAGCCTACTGTAGCACAGGCCACGTCCAGAAAGCTCCATCTCGGAGTTTCTACTCCCATACGCCGTCCCCTGATGGAAGGAGATACTCATCCAAGGATGAACAGACTTCTGGGACTGCCTCGGTCTTCTCGAGTCCCACAATGATTTGTTCTGAGCCTGGAGATCTAACCGTCCTCTGCACATCCAAAGCCGCTGGATTTGGCTTCTGATATTTGACCGACTTTCGCTTTTCTAAAGAATCTATGGATTTGTTTGTTTATTAGCCACCAGCGCTGAAAAGTCCATTTCATTGTGGCTTGGCTCCACTGGGCTGCGGATATGTGCATTATATCAGTGTTAGGGTGACCTTGTTCCAAAGCTGTCCATTGATTGGGTGCATACGAAAGGCTTTTGTGGAAGTTTTTGCATTGTCCAGCTTTGCTGGGCGACCTGCCATCCGCCATGAGCTACATGCCGGTGAATAATGGCCTTTTTCGGGAGAAGTTCCACAGAGGAAGTGCGCCCAACCTTCTCGCCCCTCCTCAAGCTGAATCCTTACGACCGCTTCGCAAACGGCTCAGCATGGAGGCCCTGAAGAGCAAATCTCCTGACCTGGGGCCGATTAAGTGGCCGTCTCTTGTCACCATCTGTAAATGGAAGCAAAGTCTATCTGAGAGACTTCTAAAGAGACATCGAAGGAGTTGCAGTCAGGTTAGCAGCTATTTATTTGGTTTAAGTCTATAACAAGTAAACCAGTATGCTATCCCATTACAGAATCTTGCAGACAGTGTTTCCCAGACAGTAGACCAAATGTTTTTCCAAAACCAGACCACTAAAGAGGAACAATTGTTCACTATTTCTCCATAGGTCCTTTTTACCGCCTTCTCGCTTTTGTTAGATAATGCCTTTATAAGCGCTCTCTCTCTCTCTCTCTCTCTCTCTCTCTCTCTCTCTCTCTCTCTCTCTCTCTCTCTCTCTCTCTCTCTCTCTCTCTCTCTCTCTCTCTCTCTCTCTCTCTCCCCCCCCCACACAGTTTTTATTGAACCATTGAACTGGTTTCATAATTTCTGAAGTTGATTACACAGGCCTGGCCCTCGACCAGAAGCGTTCCATGCATTAGCCTTTGAAACATCACTCACAGACTGCCAGCACTCAGAGACATATTCCAGTGGAAAAGAGTCTAATGAAACTAATCAATGTAAAAGCTGTCTTCTGTTTTTAAAAGGACGCCAGGGGTGTTAAAACAATTTAAGGTTTCATGTGTAGCCTGGAGCCAATCCTATGTGAGAGGTGTGTGTACGGTATGTTAGGCTGAATTTGCACTCTTACCACTCCTGCTAATTGGTGTGCTATTATTTTTCAAAGACAATAAAATTGTCTAGAATATGTTAAGTAACATCCTAGCAACCGGATAGCAACACACCAAGAACCTTTCATGTTTTTAGCTGTATTACCACAGCTGTGGTAGTGAGTACTGAACAAGCAAATACATACATTTTCTTCAGAAAACAAAGATTAATAGATATAGATAAAGTGTAGTTAAGGTAGTAGTTGACCAGATGGAAAGGATATGAGGACATTAAGGCCCTGGGGGAAAGAAACGAGCCATTGAGGGTTGACACAGTCTCTAAGGAGCTGAAACTGTCTTTTAGTGAACACTAATGGTGATTATTATGGTGTTGGTGTTGCTTAATGCAATGGCCATGGGCTAGGTTCAAGGAATCTCTTCTTGGATCCAACAAAAAGCTCTAAAGCTCTTTCTCCAAAGTAAGTGTTGGCACTGCTTCTCTATCCGCAGAGCTAACCTCTCTGCCCTTTGCATTAAATTATAGTCACTCCCCTGTTTAGCTTTCCTCTTATTAAGATCACCCTCTGCTCATAGGTTCCATACACTCCTCCATAATCCAATTAGCAAAACCCAGGAGGAAGTCTTCATAACTTCCAGGACTAAATTCAGTGAACTGGTGTAGTTGGTAAATCTGAGACTAGGTCAGTGGTTATTTTGGCAGACTTTAGCTCTCCTTCAAGCTTGTACACCACAAAGCTCTATTCAGAAGCTCTATATAATTATTTATTTTCCACTGAAAAGTTTTAGCCAAAACGTACTATGTACTGTTTTTAATAAACTATTGTGTTTTTTCAGATATTAACTTTCATGAAGTGTGCAATATCGCTATTTGTGAATGTAAAAGGTGTGCAAAGTGCGCAATAAATAGTTATCTCCTAAAAGAAAGAATTGATTCTGAACTGCCAAAATGAGTCGTCAGTAATTTCAGTCTTACTTCCGTAACATTTATACGTAACAATGCAACAGATTTGCGTCATTCCAGCCTATGTTCTTCATTTGCTGCCAGCAGACGTCTACTTTGACCTGCCCTCAAACGCTGTTCGTGCGGTGTACATGTTTTCGGTTCTGTTCTGCAAAGGCAAATTCTCTTTGTATGCATGTCTAAAGGATTAAGATTTGAAGAGTCGGTGGTTCAAATTACTACAGTAATACAAACAACAGCAGTAATCTTTCGATGAAATGGGATTACAGAATGCTTATCCATTAAAGATAGAGCAGTATTCACTTTATTTTGACCAACTTGCTCCTCTGAATCATAGACTGCAAGTATGATTCATCATTATTGATGTTTTGTGTTTTATATTGTGTAAGTTTCCGGCTAACTCTCGTTATGACTGTCTGACTGAAACTCTTCTGCTCATCAGCTCTGGGCCACTATTACCTAAATCTGTGTGTATTAATACAGATTGTCTGTCGTTCTTACTACTGTGAATAAAGATAAAGGATGGAGCCAGATTTATGATCCATCAGTCACTGACGCTAGTGCTGGGCTCACGTATGTGCTGTTATTGATACAGTTCCGGCATGTGCACCGCAATAAATCAGAAACACACACATGGGTTTGTTGATGGACACACACTTGTTAATGCTGATGGTGAGGAATTACAGCTGCAGTATCTCATAATGAACCTCAAAATGAGTAGCGTATCTCTGAGAAACGTCCTGCTCGAGTTGTCCTTTTGATGAAGGTTTGGGTTGAATAACTAGTTCTTCAATGTTTCATCATCGGACTCGCGCTCGCAGCCTTATCACCCTGCAGCTGCAAGCTAAGCTAAGCAGGGTTGAGTCTGGTCAGTACCTGAATGGGAGACCTCCTGGGAAAACAAGTCGTTGTCGTGTTTTTGAGAAATTAGGTGATGTGCAAGTATATTTTGAGAAAAGGAGTTGAATTACCTTTGATGCATGTAAACCTGTTGTAGGAGACCTCCCAAACTAAATTAGGAACCTTTAAAATGTCATGATGGGCAATTTTGTTGAATATATTAGTGTGCACTGCAGTGTATAGAGTATATACATCTTTGAACACCTCCTATGAACTCTTAGTTATTAGCATATGTTAAACACTGACCAAAGTTTGTCACTTCAGTTGATGACTGTCAGATTCTGTCAAACTTTACGATAACTGCTGAGCTCAGTTGAAACCAGTGAAGTAAACACATGCTCTCTCTGTAGCTCTCTCATTGCCTTTAATGGGCACGAACTGAGCATGTGCTTCACTAGCAAATGACTGTACCATCTTTCATCACACTCAGTTTTCAGATGGAGTGGCTGTACAACAGTTTATAGCCGGATCCTGCCACATTACTTTGCCAGTGAGTAAAATCCTTCACTTTTCAACCTGAAGTAGATACTCAGAAAAAAAGCTTTCAGCAGAGCAACAGGGCTTGTTCGGTCCTCCATACGGCAGCGGAGAATCAATTTTCTTTTTTTTTGTGCAAAATGTGTGTGAAATCACTGTCTGTATTACTTTTAAAGTGCCAGAATCAATTGAAGGACCAATACTGATTTTTTGCCACATGTCCAATCTCAAAGTCTAATGCCAAGCCCCACCTTGTGGTGGTAAATGTGAACTACAGCAACAGCACGCAGGGGACAGCCAGACACCGTGAACATTTTTTGCCTTTGGCCCTGTTTAGTTTAGTTTAGGTTCATATTAACACCATATCATCCTGCTATTGTAGCAAAATGATTTAATGCTCTTTTATGATTGAGAAATGTGCTCAGGTATTATGTAAAGCTCCTTCAGTGGTCATTTACATTAATACCTCTTACTTTTTTACTATTAAGGACACACTGAAGTCCAACATGTGGCTGTCAGACTGGGTGTTGACTCTCTCGGCATTTGGTCATCCTTTCTCTGAGGTAAAGGAGAGATGGGTTCTGGACCATAATGGCTTTTACTGAAGCAATAAATAACCTGTCACACAATGACAGGACCAGAGAGTGTTTGCAGTTTAAGGACAGCAGAAAGAAACGGAGGGTTGAGCAGTGGAAAACACAGTGTGAGAGGGGAAATGAGGGAAGAGTGTCTCTCAGTTCCTATGAGAATTAAGACGTGGTAGCCCGAGTACTTCTCCAGAAGAGCTGCAAGAGAGAAAGGGCTTTTAATTGGAACCCACGTCCCAGACACTGCCAGCGCCTGTAGTGTGAATTATAGAGCAAAATATTTCATCATTCTTTGTGCTTTCTAGAACAGCTCCAGTTTCCTGAATTCATGCATACACAGTGTCCAAAATGAACACTTGCCAAGTGCCAAATGCAAGTCAAAATTGGCTTTGAGATTAAATGCTAAAATGGGAATACTTGGCATTTGGCAGACAACTTTTTCACAGTAGGAACTGCGACATGAAATGTTTTGAATTGAATTGTTTGAACGGTAGTCTGAAGACGGTGCGTAATTGACACGCGGCATTCAAATCCAAGCCATTCAAATGTCAACTAAATAAAATATCTGTTGTGATTTGTGCATCATCTAATGACTTTACTTTTATCTAGGGCACAGAAAATCTTTCTGTAGATTATTATTATTTTTCTTCTTCAGGTTTGTCATAAATTTACTTGTGAGAAAACAAAAAATATTTATGCTATCATAACCAAAATAAATAAGCATTTGAAATAAAATAATTTTATTATTATAATAATTTTAAATATTTTTGTTGTTACTAAAGTAATGCTATTATATTATTATATTTCATTACATAAAATCAATTAATAAATAATAACTAATTAATATTTGTATCAACATATACAGTAAATATCTAATAGTAAATAGTATATACAGTGCCTTGCGAAAGTATCCGGCCCCCTTGAACTTTGCGACCTTAGCCACATTTCAGGCTTCAAACATAATGATATGAAAATGTAATTTTTTTGTGAAGAATCAACAACAAGTGGGACACAATCATGAAGTGGAACGAAATTTATTTAACAAATCAAAAACTGAAAAATTGGGCGTGCAAAATGATTCGGCCCCCTTAAGTTAATACTTTGTAGCGCCACCTTTTGCTGCGATTACAGCTGTAAGTCGCGTGGGGTATGTCTCTATCAGTTTTGCACATCGAGAGACTGAAATGTTTGCCCATTCCTCCTTGCAGAACAGCTCGAGCTCAGTGAGGTTGGATGGAGAGCGTTTGTGAACAGCAGTTTTCAGTTCTTTCCACAGATTCTCGATTGGATTCAGGTCTGGACTTTGACTTGGCCATTCTAACACCTGGATATGCTTATTTTTGAACCATTCCATTATAGATTTTGCTTTATGTTTTGGATCATTGTCTTGTTGGAAGACAAATCTCCGTCCCAGTCTTAGGTCTTTTGCAGACTCCATCAGGTTTTCTTCCAGAATGGTCCTGTATTTGGCTCCTTCCATCTTCCCATCAATTTTAACCATTTTCCCTGTCCCTGCTGAAGAAAAGCAGGCCCAAACCATGATGCTGCCGCCACCATGTTTGACAGTGGGGATGGTGTGTTCAGGGTGATGAGCTGTGTTGCTTTTACGCCAAACATAACGTTTTTGACCAGATCTGACCAGAGCACCTTCTTCCATATGTTTGGTGTGTCTCCCAGGTGGCTTGTGGCAAACTTTAAACAACACTTTTTATGGATATCTTTAAGAAATGGCTTTCTTCTTGCCACTCTTCCATTAAGGCCAGATTTGTGCAGTATACGACTGATTGTTGTCCTATGGACAGAGTCTCCCACCTTAGCTGTAGATCTCTGCAGTTCATCCAGAGTGATCATGGGCACAGTGCTCCTTGGGATGTTTAAAGCTTGGGAAATCTTTTGTATCCAAATCCGGCTTTAAAGTTCTCCACAACAGTATCTCGGACCCTGGTATGTTCCTTGTTCTTCATGATGCTCTCTGCGCTTTAAACGGACCTCTGAGACGATCACAGTGCAGGTGCATTTATACGGAGACTTGATCACACACAGGTGGATTCTATTTATCATCATTAATCCTTTAGGTCAACATTGGGTCATTCAGAGATCCTCACTGAACTTCTGGAGAGAGTTTGCTGCACTAAAAGTAAAGGGGCCGAATTATTTTGCACGCCCAATTTTTCAGTTTTTGATTTGTTAAAATAATTTGAAATATCCAATAAATTTTGTTCCACTTCAAGATTGTGTCTCACTTGTTGTTGATTCTTCACAAAAAATTACAGTTTTATATCTTCATGTTTGAAGCCTGAAATCTGGCAAAAGGTCGCAAAGTTCAAAGGGGACGAATACTTTCGCAAGGCACTGTAAATGTATTGGATTTACAAAATAGTAAATATATAACATTTTATAACATTTAATCACCATAAACCCTTTTGATCATTATATATTTGATTTCGATCATATGAACTAAGATTGTTTGTCATGCTGGTTTTGTTCGGTGTTTATGACATATCCAGCAGTTTTCGCTGTTAAAGGAGTAGTTTACTTCAGAATAAAACTGTCCTGATAATTTACTCACCCCCACATCATCCAAGATGTTCATGTCTCTCTTCAGAGGAAAATACATTTGGGGAAACATTTCAGGATCTTTCTCCATACAGTGGACTTAAATGGAGTACAACGGATGAAGATCCAAATTACAGTTTCAGTGCAGCGTCAAAGAGCTCGACATGACCCCATGAGGAATAAGGGTCTTATTGAGCAAAACCATTGGTCATTTTCTAAAAAAGTATATACTTTTTAACAACAAATGATCCTCCTGCACTGCTCTGCGACGAGCCGCGTATAATGCAATCACTCTGGAAAGGTCGCATGCGAAAGTACCGATCAAGTGTTCACAAAGAGAAAGTGCTAAGATGAAGTCAAACGGCCTTCACAAATTTTGAAGTTGGAGGAGAAAATGTGATTTGAAGCTGCAATTTGGACCTTCAACCTGTTGTACCCCATTGAAGTCCACTATATGGAGAAAAATCCTGGAATGTTTTCCTCAAAAGCCCCATGTCTTTCTTTCCCCCTGAAGAGAGACATGCACATCTTGATAATTTCGTGAGTAAATTATCAGGACATTTTCATTGTGAAGGGAACTACTCCTTTAACAGTACATATAGGTGGCATGTTCTCACAGCCTTGTGAGTGAAGCGGCTTGAGTGGGCACTGTGACGTGTGTGAATATCAGGGCTGACCACCTGTCATCCGATAATCTGTCTGGTGAAAGGTGGGAAAATTCATTTGACAGCATCTTATGACATTTTCAACAGTATTATACAAGGGTTTATCTTGATGACGTGGCATCACAGCTTGCGACAAGCATTTGTCATTGACACATGGCATACAACACACACACACACACACACACACACACACACACACACACACACACACACACACACCCTGAGGCTATTACTGTCAATGCGTGATTTCAAGCATTGACAGTAATAAGTGGTGTTTGTCATTATGTTAAACGTGTGATTAAAAAAACGTGCAAGACTTTTCTTTGGGAATTGGAAATGGCTGACATTTTCTCACTGGATTCTTCAGCTACTTTTTCTTTGGCTTTGCTCAAACATTTCAAATATACATTATTCATGCGTTATAATTCTATACTACCATTTTCATGACAAAATGCAACTGCAAAAAGAACAATCGGCTGTTAGAAATGCAATGATGAGTACAGAGAATATACATGGCATTGACAGTTGACAGCAATGTTATTACGTCATCATATTTCACGTGAATAGCATCCAGTTATCATCTCAGAAATCATTTTTTACAAATTTGACTTTAAATTTAACCATTTTTTTTTTATTATTCAATTTTGTGAATAGATTTTTTCTTTTTTTGTAGTGTGATCAAATAATGATTCCGGTTTTGATGCAGCATGTCTTACTGATGCGTCATATTTAACTGCAGTGGAGGTGTTCAGTCAATTTTTGTTCATGACTGACATATTGGCCACATAAAGCTATTGCATGCTTCAGACTTCAGACTTCAAATATAGCACATTTCTGTTATTTTACGATCAGGATATTATTCGGAAATCTTTAGTGCTTTCAGAAATAAAGTCATATGTATTTGGAGCTCATAAATGATATCCTATCTATCTCAGCTAAAAATCATCAAACTTTCTTTCTGAAAATACAAAAGCTTTTAGAAGCACCACCTGAGAATGGTTTTGCATTTTTAATGGTATTGCTTTACCTTCAAATACATAAATGCGTAATATCGCATCAGGATGCATTTGGACAGCGTTTCCTTTCCCTTGCTTGTTTGTGTCTGTCAAAGCGCGGCGCTACATTCACATTCTGTTCAAACCCATTAGAGCTTGATGCTGTGTGTGCCCTGCAGGTGGGATGGAAAATGTCACAAGAATTTAATTGGAATGTGGGTGGAGAGAAACCTGCTTAATTGTAGGTGGAGATAAATTGAATGTTCCACAGGGATTGTTAATTATGTGAAATACTGTACGATTAACTGGCATTTAGACACTTAGAATGCCTACACAACCACACATGCTGAACAAATTGCTAAAGCCTTCATCATCAACCTTTAGTGTTTTATTCTTTTTCATCTAAGCTAACTGCCAGCTGGGAGACACTATGTGAGGGATTACTAAATCAGAATGAATAACCACAGCTAAAAGACTGAATCCTAAACACATATTAAGCCCTGGTATGGCTTTAATTTGTACTGAGCTGTACTGTGTGCTGGTGTCCAGTAGGGGGGGATGACGTACACTGGTTGAGCGGACAGTCAGCGCCGCTCTCTGGGATTTGATGGAGCTGGATGGTTTAACTTAAGCAGTTAAGCATCAGTTGCTGAGCATAAAGCCCCATGTTTTGATTAAATGTGACTAGGTTGGTTATAAATAGAAATCTTATTGAATTAATGAGGCTCGTGATCCACAGGCTCCGCTGTTCCTAACAGTTTTGTGTCTGTTGCTGAATTATGGATTACAAAATGTCCTTTACTTTTAGTTTATTACTATCTTAAAATGCAAATAACGGCCAGTCTGCTGGATTAATTACCCCCCTCTTTTGAAATGCTTACCATGCACATTTATTAATTTATTATTTGTAAATTATTTAAAATTCAGTTTTTGCCTCTGAAGTTGTTGCTAACAGCTTTTGAATGTATTTATAATATATTGTAATATATATTTGTCTAATATATTATATATTTAGGATTTATAATTTATAAATGATCTTATATGCATTTCCATCTCAAGTTAAGTCAAGGTAAGCATTATAAATTAAAATGAATTTATTTTCCTTTTGTAAAAATTGCACCCATCAATTAAATTCTCTTTGATTCAGTTTAGTTAATTAGTCCATACTTTGCTGCATACTCTGTTGTGAAATCTGCATTGTGGGCACGAAGGTGACGCTCGTGAGGCCCTTCTGAGACTAAAGGGACAGATGGGACACGCTGTGGTCTCCACTTTACTGATGTATAAGCAAAGGCCACAGGACCATGACATTTGGGACAGGGTCATTAAAGTTTACTGCGTTGCTTGGCAACATTGAAAAGCAAAGAGTTAAGTTAACGAACTGTATTCTATCTGGTTCTTTTAAAAATGAATGTAACTATTTATCGGACATTGTTTTGTTTTATCATCTTTGCCTTTGCCACTTTATTAAAAGCAGTAAACCACTGCCTAACAGTGATTTCTCAAACGTTAAGCAGGGTTTAGAACATTTATTAGTCCAATTTGTTCTGTTTATACAGTTCTGTCTTCCTTCAGGCTGTGTGGCTTATCTCTCTGGAGTAGCTGCGAGCTTTTCGTGTACTTTGAGTTTGCTGCAGGAATCATTTGAATGATTTTATCATGTTGAAAAAGTGCAGCTGTCGGTAAGACATCTGTCTGTCAGATTGGGCGGTTTGGGGTCCCCAGCTGTTCACGGTTTGATTGCTTCTGCCTTGAGCAGAGATGCTGTCAAGACACACCGCCAGACAAATCATCAATTGACACAGAGCTTTCCCACATACACACACAAACACACGTGTCTGCCTCCTTCTCTAATTCCCTCTTGCGCTCGTTCTCGCCGTCTTCCTAACTAAAACATGCCTAGTGTCTACAAGTAGCCAGCTTTCTCTCTCCTGCTCTCTCTCTCTCTGACACACGCACACACACTCTCACACACAGCCCTCTCGCTGTCGAGAGCACACTGCTCAGATACCGCCCAGAGGAGTGCCGCTCACCACAGCTGCGTCCTCTGTTGCTGCTGCCCGCACCGGAGCACAAACGGAGCGACAGGGAGGTGAAAGACACAGGGCGAGAGGAGGAGAGGAGCGCGTGTTTGGGATGACGGCTTACCTGAGCAAACAGCAGAGCTGCTGCGTGGAGATGCACGGCCGCGTTGGAGATCGCGGAGGGGGCGAGGCGCCCTGCTCTTGCAGCTGGCAGCATGAACCACAGCATGGATACAACTACCAGCCCTCGTCCTCCCCATCCATGTCCACTCTGCCCCGTCAGAGGGCCAAACTCACGGCTTCGCGCTCCGAGAGCTCCTGGAGGAGTCCCAGCCGTGGCGTGCTCCAAGCCAAAGGGGGAAGCTGCGATCTGTGGACCGAGTGCGGCTGCCATCCGCACAGCTGGCACGAGCCGTATCAGGTAACCGGTGCCACCGGGGCTAGGTACCAGGAACGTGAGGGGAGAGGGGCATTATGGGTAGTCTGAGCAGAAAAGCAAATTAAGTCAGGATGATATAAGTTGTTAAGGGCTTGAAAAACCCCTTGGAAATTTTTTTTTCAGGACTGGAAATGTTAGAAACGAAGTAAATCTTTGTATATTAATGATTAATGTCAGTAAGATTTTTTTATTATTATTATTCGGCAAGGATGCATTAATTTCATCAAAAGTTACAGTAAAGACATGTATAATGCTGTGCTACTAAATAATTATATTTCTAATGAATGCTTTCTATTAATCAAATGTTGAGCATCAAATCATCATATTAGAATGATTTCTGAAGGATCATGTGACACTGAACACTGGAGTATTGATGTTGAAAATTCTGCTTTGATCACAGGAATAAAGGACATGTTATAATATTTTTACAATATTCCTGTTTTGACTGTTTTTTTTGATCAAATACATGCAGCCTTGCTCATCATATCAGAGTTAAAAAGACTGAACAATCTAGTAAAAACAAATCCAGTAATCACAAAAAACTGGAAAAGTCATGGCAATGTATTGGTTAAAAAGTGGGAATCTCTCGAACTTTTATATTTGGAAACATTTCCAAATATTCAAAATGCCAGCTGGAGAGATCATATTTTGCTTTTCCATTGAAGTGGTTATTGAATATTTGTATCGGGTGGTCCTTATCATAGTGCAGTGACTGTACATGTTGATAATGTAAGTGCGTGGAGCCGCTGTTCTGACATGCTCGTTTTGTTCTTGTGGCTGTGCGCTGATCGCATGAACCGTTATACACAACGTGGTTCTCAGATCATAAATACTAGAGCAGTGATAATAACGTAATCTGTTTGTGCATGAGAGAGAGAAAGATCCAGCCAAACACTCAAATCAGGCCAATGCATCACACCCCGTCAGTGCACGAACACAGCTGGACTCTGAAGACCCTCTGTGTGTGTGTGTGTGTGTGTGTGTGTGTGTATATACCTTGTATTCTACATCATGGGGACTTTTTTTGGTCCCCATGAGGAAAACTGCTTATAAATCAATGATGTTTTTTGACAATGTAAAAATGCAGAAAGTTGTCTGTGATGGCTAGGTTTAAGGTTAGGGGATATAATATACAGTATAATATACAGTTTGTACAGTATAAAAATCTTTGTCATGTCCTCATAATGATAGGAATACCAGCGTGTGCCCTCTCCTCTTGCAGTACTGATCTGTGTTTAAACTCCAGGATTATCTAGTTAAGCAAAAGTGGAGCTTTCATTTGGCACTTCCTGCGTAAAATCTAAAGTTATCCAGTGCATGTGACAGTTGTTTTGCCTCAAAAACTTAATATACAGTACATAAATAGCAGTGCAGGATTTTTCTGGCTGCTGATTGGAAGGTCCTGATTTGTTTGGACCTGTTTCTCAGTACTAGAGCTGAAGAGGATGATGCTACACATTTAGATGAATTTGAACACTAAAATATGGAGATTGTCTGGATGCCAGCCAAACTTAGCCCTGCCCACAACATTTGAGCTCGGGCAGTTCGGTCTGGACTTGATCCATAAAGGAGTAATTATGCCAGAACAGAAACTATTTGGACCAATGAAATCATCAGGACGGGTTTTAGACGATGACGGACAGATGATCAACAGTAACATAATCATCACGTCATCAAAGGCATTTGGTTGAATTTGTTCAGATCCTAAATGGAGAACTTGTTCGTATATGCATTCACCTTCAATATCTCTCTGAAATTATGATCATGTTGGTTAGTATGTTGGGGGTGTTACCCCCGTCAATGTGTGTTATTTTGGCAAGGTTGCCTGCTAAAATTTGCATTCCTGGGTCTATACATCACATAATTGAGGTCACTTCAACCCGCGGACATGGAAAACAACCCTCAGGAAAACTGCAGACTTGGCAACACAGTGCAGTTGAGTTCGGTTGACATTTGACAACTAACGTTATGCGTCGCTTGGTTGCTCTGATTGGTTGTAGTTCTATCCTATGTAGTTGATGTCTTTCTTGGTTTGGTTGAAACACGCCCCATAACCACAGCCCAATGGAGCAGCATCAGACTCATATTCTGACTAGAACTGAGTAGGACCACGTCAGGCTAGGAGATTGGTCCAGTGATTGATAATGTGATGGCGGAGAGAAATGACCATGTGGCTCTGCATCCACCACCTGTCTCTACATGAAAACACCTCCACTTTTCTCATCTGTGGCGGAGCAGTGTGATGTGTATGGCTGAAAGGACGCTGTGTGTGTGTGCAGGATGAGAGCGGTTTCAATCACTCTTCAGCTCAAACTGGTGATTGGACATGGTTGGACTTCTCTCGGATCATCTTTCCGTTCAGAGAAAGTCACCAAGAGACATGTTTAAATAATATTACAATAGGCAAGTGGCAAATTATTTTGTGTGTACAATTTTGTATATTAATATTTAGGAATTTAAAAAAAATACCCATAAATACCATTTTCCCCTCTCAGCATACATGTAGTTTAATTGCAATAAAGTTGATAAATTCATAAGAATGTATTATTTTTATATAATTAACTAAATGATAAAATTAAAATGAATGCTTCAATGCATTGATGTTTTTGAAAGAAGTCTCGCATGCTTACCAAGGCTGAACTTATTTGATTTCCATTTGAATGTTATTTTAAAATGTATTTTATTCTTTTGATGTCAGCGTCATTACTCCAGTCTTCAGTGTCATGATCCTTCAGAAATCAGACTAATGTGATCATTTGCTGCTTTAGAAACAGTTCTTATTATTATCCATGTTGAAAAGAGTTGTGCTGCTTAAAATTGTTGTGGAAATATTTTTGTGATGAATAGAAGGCATTTATATGAAGTATAGTTTATATAGCATGTCTTTTCTGTCAAGTTTCATATTGTCAAAATATTAATATTTGTTTTAATAGGTATTACTGACCTCAAGCTATTGAATGGTACATTGCCACTCTTTTTTGAGTAATTCTAAATAAAAAATGAAGCATTACATTGGAAACCCTAATATGTGTATTGGTGTGTTTATATGCGTTCTGCTGCTCTTGAATGCTTCTTTGAGTTGGTGTCTGTGTTTTTCAGTTCTTTTAAGGCTGTTGTTGTTGACTTTTTCTTGTGCATTATTGACGGTGATGTGGTAGCTCTATGTATAGTTTCTGTGGCCTAAATTATTGAGAGCGAAAAGTGGGACAAGAGCAGTTTCTGAACGCCTTTGCAGGACCTCTTTGAGCAGCACACAACACATCTGCAGACCGATCATTATTTATCGTCATCTTTAACGTTTGGTTAAGCAGAAAGCCAAAAACTAGTCAGAGTAATGTGCAGTTGTTTGCTCTTCTGCGGTATGCAAATACTCATTACTGTTACACTCTTTACAGAGGGACAAATGGGCAGTGTGCTGTAGCAGTTCATCTTCATTCAGTTGTATTTTTAAATGTTCATGATGACTGATCTCTTTGTTTCACTAAAGGGTATTTTTCATCTGGTAATTTGATATACCGTAAATCAAATTAGGAATGTCTGATTAGTAGTTTAATTGAAGTTTACAATCATCCCTCAGAGATTTTATTCACAGAGGTGGTTTTCACAGCTAAGGTGAACGGATATCACTCATAAGAACAACTGTAATTATTCTATTGTGCTTATTAACACGCAATTAACCTTAGTGTTGATGGGGTCCCTAGGTACGCCACATTGATCATGTGTTGCCTGAGTAGCAATGCACTTCACACCTATTTTTGAGAGGATAAGGCTTTCTGATCAGTGGTCTGGACTCTGAATGTCAAACATCTGCAATGCCCCACAATGTTAAACACTTCTGGCTGAAAAAGTATTTGAGAAGTCTGACGTGATGTTTTAAGTTGCACAAACTCGAGCACTTGCTTGATCTTGTGTTAGCCTGCACCTCACCTGCCGTAAAATGCTGATACGCTGAAAACAGACACTTCTTTGTACCAAGCCTTTTCCCACCTCTGCAGAGGCATGAAGATGCTTGAAGCAGAAAGTCTGCCCTAGTTTGGCTCCACAATAAGCCCTTAAGATGTTTGTGTTCGTGCTCTCTTTACCAAACACTGCAAAGCTGGTCTGCCCTACCCCACACACACATTTTTTTATACTAAAGGTGGATTCAGACACAGCATATAATCTATTTCTTTCATCTTTAGCCTTAAAAACACTATGATATGCTGTTCCATTCTATTTCATGCTGTACCATTTTTAACACACAAATCATTTTTATCCCCTAATATTTATTGAGAGCTGTGTGTGAATCTGATTATGTAATGCCATCACCTCTGTGCTAGGCCGAGCCACGTGAGCGCTGGCTGAAAGAGGCCGGTCGTGCTCTGCATCCATGTGTTCGTGAGCACTTACACATAGATAACGCTGGAAACAGGCAGCGTACACTTCCAGCGATTGTGAGTGAATTAATGAACACATCAACAAAGAGTCTGTGTGCCCATTGAAAAGCTTTTTTATTCAAATCTCTCCAGCTAGGGTTTTAAATGAGTGCCAGCTATTTTGCAGTACGTGTTTACACAGAGAGTAGATGTTGTCTGTGTACGTTTAGCGCTGTTAAATGTCTATCCTCTCTTCAGCTTCCTACAGTCTACTCCTCATTAACTCTCGAACTGACACCGAGAGTCCAGCAACCCACGGCCCCTGCTGCATATAAAGCTGCATGCACAAACAAATTCCCTCAGTGGCTTGAGAAACTTGCGTATAGAAGACCCTGAATCACAGTTCCAACTCCTCAAAATGCACAACATCTCTGATAAAGCGTTGCCATTTCGTTCTCTTTGATATCGAGCTAAGTTACTGTGTTTAGGTGGAAATATCCAAGGGTTTACAGTTTGTTACAGTTTCAACCCCCACTGTCTTTTGTCACACAAGCTACATTCCCTGACAACAAAAACAAAAAAGATACTCAATTGTTTTTTTATTTATTTTTGACTTCGTTGGACCCCTATGATATCGCCACAGTACTGATTTGTATGGATAACTTTGGGAAATAACAAACAAATACTTCCTACCACCATCGGATAACATCATCAAATACACCAAAGCCTCATAAACACAAAATGACTCGGCAATTCTCGATGTCATTTCACATCTTTCGGATGTGCTGTTTTCATATTTATTTCTGTAGAAAAGTTAATAGACACCCACATCCACAGAGTTAAAATTAAGCTGTCAGACAGATTGCTGATGAACTTGTGGATGTCTGCTGTTAAGCTCAAATAAATCTGCATATCATTTGCATATTGATGAACGCAGTCATATTTATTTATTGTACCACCTAGCCGGGACCATGTGCGACCAGGTTCTGGCATTACAGAGCTCAGAATATTCAAGATCATTTAACAGAAACTGAAAAAGCTGTCTTCACGCTTATGACTAGTACTTTAGCAATGTCATCCTAGTTGAAAATTGGAGTCATCTTTCTGAGTGTATGTCTCATGGGACGGCCTCTTTATGACTCACTTTCTGAAACAGCCAATATTGCTCTTTGTCATCCAGGGAGATATTAAACTTAGCTTTTGCTCATTTACGTTCTGTTTGCTTTTTATTTCCGACCATTAAACTGTCATATTTTGAGATAACGTTGCAATTATCTCTTTTAATCTCTTTAATGTTTGTCTGCCACGCCGTGATGGACTTCATCAGTATATAATAGCTCCAGCTAGATGGCACAGTTCTGTTGTTGATTCCTCCTTGTCATTTATCACGCAAAAAAATTTGGCAGATGCTGAAAACCTTTTGTCTGATCGATGGCTTATACTTTCTTAGTAAGTAAAAGGACTTTTATTATCATGCTGAAAATGTCCACCTTCAGTTTAATATCTTTTTGCTGTGAAATCTTTATTGAAGTAGCTGTAAGTTTTATATTGTACAGAATATTTTAAGATGAATACTTACTGGACTGAAGCAACTCAGGTTTACTTCATTATTCTCATCTCTCATTTCCTTTAAAAGCCTGTTGCACTTGAACCATGGCGGATTCGCTATTTACATGGAAGCTTCTCCAGAGAGGAATCCTTTTATTTTTTATGTTTAAAATGTTTGTGTGCTCCTGCGCATCCCTGTGTGTGTAATAATCAGCACGTTTTGCACCTGTCTATAGTTGCATTTTACTAACGCACCCTTTAAATAACAAAAAACACTGCACTATTAACTTTAGAGCAGCTTTTTATTGGTCAATGACGCAGTCGTTTTCAGTTTCCTCAGAATAGCAACACGGCAACAATGCTCCTGAACACACCTGGTTTTCAGACCAGCACGCCCATGGGTGAACAGATGGGCATTTGACTATTTAAACAATGTGACGCTGGATGTAAAATTAAAATTGCATCGGGCTGACTCTAGCAAAACACATCTGTCACAGTTTGGGCCTCTGAATAAAACTAAGATGTTTTTTCCCTCTTCAGATGTGAGCTCGATATTCTCCTATATCATACTATATGAGACACAAAAGCCTAATGTATCACTCAACAAAAAAACTATGCAAACTTTGAAAAAACATCTTGTCTAAACGGTTCCAAAACCCCCCCTGAGTTTTCAGACTATTATTTCGTATGCCATGCTTTACAGGGTTCAAAACCAACACATTGTTTAGTGTGAACTCCAGCTGACTTTGTATCTCAAGCCTCGTTGGTAAAGCTGGAGCTTTTAATGAGGTTTTTCCTCTCGGTCGTGTGCTTTCCAACACATCTCTCTGGTTCTCCGGTCCCTCTGTGATTGAGGCTGTAGCTCTCAAGGCAGGAGATGTATTAATGTAATTAGAGGCAGTGCACAGTAAGCAGGGACAGCCTCAATCTCTGCTGTCGATCGATCTTTAGTCGCCGCTACAGGCCGGCTCTATCTCCCTGGGGATTTGTGTAGTAGGACATCTCTGAATGCTAATGCGTCTGTGATAAACCTCCAGCTGAATGAGTTTGTGGTGTGTGCTAGCCCACCTTTCATTATTGTTAAAGGTGGTGTGCCTCCAGTGATAACAAACAGAATTACAAAAATAATGTTTTTAATCAGGTTTCCTAAACGCAATTCTGCCATTGATCAGAAAAACAGACAGCCCCACCCCAAACCCACGCCATCGGTTGAGCTGTGATGGTCTGATCGGGATTCTCCAACAACCATAGTTTTGATAATGCCATAAAGCACTTTACTTACTTAGACTTACACATAACTGTTGTTTAGTTTGATAAAAAGTTGTAAAATTACTTTGACATAGGTGGAAGAAAGGACAGCCACACAGTTGTTAAACTTCAACAAAGAATATAGATATGGTAAGACGTTCACTTCTATTACTTAGGAATTGGAGAATCTGCACTGTGCAATATGGTGGAATAGTCCCGCCTTCTAAAGTAAAAGAGCCAATCGCTGATTGGTAAAGTCATTGCGTTACTTGAGCGGCCGTTCGAAGCTCCGGTTCCCATAGAAACATTGCCGCATTGGCTTTGGTGCATTTTTAACGCTATATGTTATTTAATTGTGAGTTTTTAAATTGTGAGATTCCAGGATTCCGCTATTCAGATAGATAGGACTTGATCTTGTATGCCTGAAATAGCTGCCCGGAGGCATTGCAAATATAGCCACAGAGTGAACAGATTCAGACCTTTCTTGATAGGGAGTTTGACTTCTATTAGACATGTTGAACTGTGGGACTAATGCAAATGATGCAGGTTTGAGTGCTTCCCGAAACGATCCTCGACTCATACTCTGTACTTGTCTTGCTCGATAGTAGTAACTAGGATTAAGCCTTTTAAGAGATTTTATTTTAGTTATATTTGTGATTTTGATTCATATTTGAACAGTTAACGTTCACATTGAAGATGAGATATAAACATCATATTCGCTTGTGTATGGAAGCAGGGATGAGGTCATATAAGGCCAACAGTGGCAATGGTCCACACAAATTGATTGCAAATGCATAGTCATATCTGCATACATTTTTCTTATGGTAAAAAATATATAATTATTTTGTGGTCTGCAGTAATTCACATGATTAATTCCTGCCTCTAGGACCACAGACATCAAGGTAATTTAGCCTAACTGTGCAGTTATTGTACAGTGGATTGTGCAGCTGTACATTATGCTGTGTAAAATGAGCAAATCTTTTCTAATGAAGGGGTTACACTTCACAACACTCAGTGATATTAGAGAGAAGGCGCAGGATTGAGGTCCACACACCCACTAAGATTTCTTGCCTCTTTGCTGTGTGGGAGAGATTCATTGACTTTGTGTTGTCATCAGAAACGATCTAAACAGCACCAGAGAGAGAGAGAGAGCGAGAGAGAGCGAGAGAGAGAGACCCACACAAACAATTTCAACATTTCATGTCATACAATTTAGTTTTTTATCAATGATCATACTACATAATTCTGTCTTTTCATGATTCATCTAATCGATCCGTGTGTGTGTGCGTGTGTGTAAATATGTTGTTTTGCTGTTGACTGTTGTTTTGAAGTTGTGTTCTTCATCCTGGCATCTGTGAGCTCAGCGGTGCCCATCATGCTCTGCTGTATTCCTTAACTAGGCCAGTTCACGCATCTCCAATCCACTCTGATCTTTATCTCTCTCTCTCTCTTTCTGTTTTCCTCTCCATCCATCTCTCTCTTCTTCCTCCCTTTCTCTCTTTTCACAGGCAAGTCCTGCCCCAATTATTGTCAACACGGACACTTTGGAATCTGTACCATACGTGAGTTTTGATTTTGTCATTTATTTATTGCATGTTCATGACATTATGCACAGCCGTGACGATCCCTTGATGAGTTCGGTGCCCATGAAGAGTGAATGGCGAATAAGTTTGACATCTTTTTTTTTTTGGCTCATGAATTTAGTGTCATTTATCACTCTCCATGCTGTGCAAACAAGATCAACATATTCAATGATTGATGACTTTTCATAAATAAGCCAGATAAGGAGGCCAGCGATTAGCTGTGGGTTTAGATTAGCACAGGCTTTTCATTTATGGACTTTTTGGTGGGATAAATGTGAGAAATTTGATGAATGGTTTTAACCCCCAGAAGTCGGCTATCGCGGCGGCATGATAGGCTCACGGTTTTTCTTATTAGTGCCAAAGAGACTCAAATAACTGTCGATTTTTATAATTCAGGTAAGTGTTATGCATCATTATAATCTGTTGTTTCTATTATTTTTTGAGTAAAGTCAGAATAAAAACAAATTGTTGCGCTTCTTGCAAAATTAAGAAAACAAACATGATGCACGATCTGCAGGCAGCCTCTCTGTCAAAGACATCTAATTTGATTCTCTTCAGAAAACGATCTCTTACTTGGTGAAAACTTATCTCACCAACACAGGGTTTTTCCTGGGTCAGAAATGGTCTTCGGTGGTGGCTGACCAGTCATGATCATCCACACACACGCATGCACGCGCATACACACCCCAACAGTAAAAGAACCTACCCGCGTGATCTGTGAGCCCAATACTGACAATAAATGTAAAATAAATGCAAACATTTTTTTTTTGCTTTTGTTGCTCATTTTTACACAGTTTGCATAGTTTACTGATTCATTATTTTGACAACAACTATTAAAAAGCAGCATTAAAAATTTAATAACAAATAGTCTAATTCTCTGCCATAAACAATTTAACTTGCATTGTTCTGCTTTCACCTTATTCCAATCTAAACAAATTTTTTTTGTGGTCATTTACTAAACATTATCAATATAAATACTCAAAATAAATGCATGAAAATACTGTGGATTATTAATACTAATTCTTACTAACCCCTCTTGTTTAATGGGGTAAGCACACTTAATTCTCATTTCAGAGGTGTTGTGAGTAAATGATTACACACCGATTCGTGAGTTCAGTGTTGGACAGATCAGTTAATTAAAATGAATCGGTTCAAATGAGTCATTAGTTCGCGAATCGGACAAAAGCGGACACGTTATGTGTGAACCCAGACTCTTAAAACAACGCAAAAGATTGATCACAGAAAACACTTCATAAGGATATTTTTCAGTTTATTTGAAAGTATGGTTCATGTCAGCTGCATGTGCAAAATGTCTGTTAAAAGAGGTGCGATTTTTGAGCACAATTCACATCCAGCAGTAATTCAGGGAAAATATTGTGCGAACGCCCCACGTGGCGCACGGATTCAGTCTTCAGACCTTTTACCATTTTGTCAGTTCTGTTGATTTTGATTAATATGCGCGAGTGAGAGAGAGAGAGAACGGTGATGGTTTTGAAGACAGAGAGAGCGCGCGGCTCTCTGCTCGTTCTCCTTCACTCAGTTAAAGGGGTACTTCAGCGCTGGGAAGATGAATCTGTATTTAAACTGGGTCATCAATGTAGTAGAAATGTGAAATTATTTTTGAATTTGGTGTCTTCTAGACTGAGAAAAGACAGAAAATGTATTTGTGTCTCATGGGGATGAAAGACTACAATTCCCAGAATGCTTCGCTGCCCTGTGAGGCCATTCCCAACACCACCAACTTCATTACTGTGACTGAGTTAGAGAAGACACTACAATTAAAAACTGAACGTGTCTGTTCAATATAATGAGTCACCGCGCGAGTATCACCGCACTGAGCACTAACTGCACGAGTGATGAGAGCTGAGGTAATCGCGACTACATTCGCGGCATACATTCACACAGGAGTTCAGTCTGGCGCGTTTCAGTTCATGCCTTTGCAAGCTTAACTTTCATAGAAATGAATTTGAGAAGTTAAAAGACGTGCATTGCTCACCATAGCTCCGTTTAAATGATCCTGTCTGCAAGCTGAGCTCTCCCTGCCAGCTGAGTGTTATCTCCCATCCCCCATGCGCAGATTCAAAACATGCGGAAATAGCTCCCTCTGTTGGCTGTAGTCTTTAGCCTCTGGGCAAACATTCCTCCTATGATGCAAAAATCGTCATTTTGCATCATAGGAGGAATTTTTCCAGAAATAAAATGCATAAATCTCTTGTCTCAGGGAGATATGAGGGGGGAAAGCACAATAATTTGAATATTCTCCAGGGTTTCTACTGATACAAAGCCATATGCTAATCGCTGAAGTAACCCTTTAACGAGGGCGCACGTTAACTGAGTGTCAGAACGAGCAGAGAGTCACGCGCATTAGTGATCTATAAATTACAATAACTCATCAAATAAGGCTTTGGCGGGACAAAAATTTGCTTTGGCGGCCGCCAAAAAATGTTCAATGTAGGAAAAACCCTGCCAACATAAGACATATGTCTGAAGAAACTTTGAAATGTCAGTTTTTAAATAATGTAAATCAAATCGAAAACAAATATTCTGTGTTTATGTAATCTGTTTGAAAAGACAGATATATCAGTCGTTTTTGAGTGTCCCATTATCTGCTCCTTATCTGCTAATGCGTTCTTTTGTGATTCAAATATTGACACGGTCCATGCGAGTACAGTGGAACACCACATCAGCTCAACATCAGCTCAAATATACACATCAACACTTTACATCGGTTTAAGATGCGCTGAGAAATGATCGTGGAATAATTTTTCGCTTTAGAAAAAGCTGCTTATTTCTAAGAGCAGCGAGGACTGTGAGGTAAGTTTATTCTGTTAGTGTCTGTGAATATTAAACGCAAAAAGTAATTCTAATTAGACCCCATTGACATGCATTATACAAGCAAAGGTTGAAGTTAAAAATCTTCTTTTGTGTTCTACTG
Source organism: Pseudorasbora parva (assembly GCF_024679245.1). Taxonomy (NCBI): domain Eukaryota; kingdom Metazoa; phylum Chordata; class Actinopteri; order Cypriniformes; family Gobionidae; genus Pseudorasbora; species Pseudorasbora parva. The sequence continues at coordinate 4,703,963 of NC_090194.1, read as the reverse complement.
AAGAAACAAACACACATCTTGGATGCCCTGGGGGTAAGCAGATAAACATCATTTTCATTTTTTGTTGAACTATCCCTTTAAGCAAGCCTGTGATTTCACTCAAATTTACTGACTTATCTCCTGTATATGATGTCAATACTTGTAAATGTTTTTTCGTTATAGATATAGCTGTATGAAATCATAAACACTCATATGTATCGATATCGTTTTGATAGTTTTATAGTAATACAAATAATTTTGTTCAGTTAGAGAACAGACGCTACAATTAAAAACTGAACTGAGCACAGACCGGCGGCAGGAGTCAGATTTCATTCATTACGAGTGAGAAGCTGACGATATATGGCGGAAGATTCAGTTTCAAAGCTAAATGTAAAAGCGCCCGTTTAAGCGAGCTTAACACTGCTCTGTTCTGTTTTTCATTAAGAATAGTATTAATATATATATTAAACACACCATTCAAGCATTTACCAGCAGCCATATCACCCTGTAGCCCAAGACTGGTTGCCCATTAAAGCTAAGCAGGGCTGTGCCTGGTCAGTACCTGGATGGGAGACCAACTGGGAAAACTAGGAGCTGCTGGTAGAGGTGTTCACCCTGTGGTCTGTGTGGGTCCTGACACCCCAGTATAGTGATGGGGACACTATACTGACAAAGAGCACAGTCCTTCGGATGAGACGTTAAACTCTCTGTGGTCCTTAAAAATCCCAGGATGTCCTTCGATAAAGAGTAGGGTGTAACCCCGGCATCCTGGCCAAAATTGCCCACTGGCCCCTGTCCATCATGGCCTCCTAATAATCCTTCTCTCCTGATTGGCTTCATCATTCGGTCTCCTCTCCATCAATCAGCTGGTGTGTGGTGGGCGTTCTGGCGCAATATGGCTGCCGTCGCATCATCCAGGTGGATGTAAAGCGCTTTAAGTGTCTAGAAAAGCGCTATATAAATGTAATGAATTAATAATAATAATAATTATTATTATTATTAATTTGCTCCCAAATTGGTACTCATTCTAAAGTGAAAATATAATCCGTGCGGGAATTCATAACGGTGTGAATTATGAATGCAGCCTCCATTCTTCATAAAAAGATAAAGATCCACCTAATTCTGGCCAAATCACAGAGATGCCGATTCGCACGGGACTAATATTATTACAGGACCTTGGTGTTTAGCGAAATTTGGTATGTATAATATGGTAATTTGCGGGGGAATTTTTTACTTTACAAATTACAGACATGGCCGATTCGCACGTGATTAAGATCACAGACATTCTCTGCAATTATAACAAATGACCAGAGGTCCCCAGATAATACTAGCCCCGTGCAAATAGGGCTTTAGGAAATTGTAATCAATGTATTGTATCATGTGAATTAGCAGGCTCAATGATTCTCACATCAGTTTGAAGCAAAAACTCTAGTCAGCCACATCCATTAGTCTAAAGTATTGCGGCCGCATATCTATTGTGTTTTGAGACCTTAATTTTAAAACCATTTTTTTTTTGTTTTTTCAAAACCCATGCATAAACATTATTCTCTCAAAAATACAAGCTCAGACTCTGAAGAAGGGTTAAACAGGTCTTGGATCAAATAAACTTGGATATTAACCAGGGAGTCAGGGCTGACCGCGGGCCCTCAGGATGACTTATTGCAGCAGAAATACTGGAAATATATAGTGTTGGACAATTGGGGACCTTGGAGTCTGAAAAGTTAACAATCGCCGGTTTAGAGAAACCCTGTAAAGCCTGGCATGTGAAATAATAGTCAGAAACAAACATATGTTACTCATCATGTTGTTGAGTTTCATATTTGATACATCAGGGTTTTTTGGCTCATATAGTAAGATATAGGTATTGAGCTCACACTCGACGAGGGAAATTGCAATTTGGGCAGTGATATGGCCAAAACGTGAGAAATTCTAATACTTGCATAAAATGCATATAAATATCAATTATTACTATTAGGGGCATGACAATATATTTTGCTCACAAGATGAGATGATACACAATATTGGGTGCACAAGATGATATTTTAACTTTTTTTTTTTTTTAATGATGCAAAATAAGACTGGAAAAATAGGCATTTTTTCAAGTAAAAGTCACAAAAGGCAAAACAATGCAGATGCATTTTGAAATGTTTGAGCTAATCTACGGCGTCACTAACAATTTTTGTTATCAAGTAATCGGTTGATTGTTTTGATGATGAATCAAGTTGTCTGATATTTTTGTGGTAATAAAGCTAGACCTAAGTGAACAATAGCATTTAGCAATAGCAATAATAATTGGTTAAAATAAAGTATCAAAAGCAAGTAATCATACATTTGTTGAACAAAAGTACATAATGTCATTTTATTCAACTTATGTACATTATGTATTATATCAAATGTCTGCAGAGGGGACCAACGGCCTGGTATTGTAGTTGTTGTTACACTTTACAGCAGATCAAATCCTTGTTTAACATTGGATTTGATTTGGATTTGGATTTGCCAAACAAGTATTAAGATGCGTTTTGGTCGATCGGATCACAAGTGAACAATGCTAAATACAGGTGTAAACAGGGTCTAAAAACATTTTAACGTTGTTCACGTTCCACCACTTCTAGACGAAGTCAAAAAAACATTGGCTTTTGTAGTGTAAACGCTCATGTGATTAAATGCGTTAGAACATCCACAAAAGACGGCCTACTCTCCACCTACTGACCTAACGTGTAAACATTATGTGCAGCGCACTAGCCAAAGGCAATTTAAACTTTGTCAGCTGGAGACCCCAAGTTTGGTTTGAAGACGAAAAATGTACTAAGCACAGTGTTATCTCTCTAAGTTGTGCAAGCTTATTTTGTCCGTTAGATCGAAAGATCCGGAAAAAAAACCTTTAGAAATCAGAACAGAAGTGGTCGAAAGTGGACGAAAGAGATGAATTAAAACACCAGGTGTAAACGGGAATGTGTCTCCCTCGTCTACTGGTGATTCGATCGACAAAAACACTTCTTAATAGCAGGTGTAAAGAGGGCCTTAGAAACATATTGACGTGTTGGTGTAGGCTTATTGACAGATTTTAAAAGCTGAGTCATATCAAAAGTAGCCTGCTCTGTCTCATCTGTCGGCACTTTGTCAGTTTCCTCTTTGCTCCGTGATGTTTTTCACCGTGTGATAAAATGGACGTGTGGCGTGAAAACATGAGAACAATTGTGAAAGTTGACAGCCCTGGAAGCACTGTAAACCGTTTTGCCACAAACTCAACATCTTGATATTGCGAGATATATTATGTGGCAAATTTGTGTATCAAACATTATACAGTAGTCTTTAGAGGTAAAGCTTTGTTTCAAAAACCTGACGAGCTGCCTTATAACGAGGGCATGCATACTTCATTAATAAAACAATCCCAGAAAACTGAGTATGCGCATTCAAAAAGTGTGAAAAGTAATGAAACGTTTTTTTTATTTAAAGAAATTTATTTGTGTTTCTGTTTTGTATTTGCATGTCTATTGGAGGACTGTTCTATCCAAACCTATGAACTACTTGCACAACTACTTCCACGTTCTACTTATTACCACTCGGAAATAAATTAGTACTATTTCAATATGGAAGTGTGTCACAAAGCTCAGTACAAGTAGTCCATTGGAATACAATATGCTTCACATGAAGCCATCTATACAAATATGTCAATAATGAGATTCCATATTCTGCCTTAATGGATTGTGTTTGCCTACACTGTAAATTTCTATTTAGGTATTTGAGTATATTTTACAATAAAATGCTATTTCAGTCTCTACTTCAACATTTCATATTTAATTAATTGTTATACTTGCCATTTCTTTGTAATTAATTGTGAAATTTATTAGCAATATCTGAGTGTTTCTAAAATAGACTTCAGTGTATCTTCAGGCAGCACGACAGATTGCTTTTCATTTTGAATCAGAACTAAAGAGTTGGATAAATGCAGGAGAAAACATCATGAATTGGGCACATGGCAGAACAGGTGATGAGATAGAATGAAAGAACACAGAGGGGGGAAGCAGTGTTGAATCAGACACTAACACAGAGTGATAAGTACTCTGCACGAAGCGCACAAACATGCTAACAACACCGCTTGACCTCGAGTCGGTGGAGGGCGGTTTTGTCTGCGAACTCCAAAATAACAGTCCATGTTTTTTTTCCTGTTAATGCAGTGTTGTAATCTCACCATGTCCAGAAACAGGTTATCAGAACAACCTAAAACATTTTTTTAAGCTTCAGCTTGTTTTGTCGGCCCATATAAGATCTCTTTAACCACTCAGTTGTTACCCTTAAACGGCAATGAGATTAAATGGAGGTTAAAACGAGTCTCTTCCTCGATTACACCAGAAAGATGTAATGGGAAATATCTTACTATTCTTCCTCTGTTTCATTAAAAGAATGTCCTCCGTTCCGCATGCCTCTTACACACACCCTTCACGTTCACCGAGGATAATTTCATTTGATTCTCGTTTCTCTGCATGAATCTCAGTAATGAAATATTAATATCATGGCATATCCAGATGACTGTGGATGAGCCGTGTTTTAGTCAAAGCACCGTACTTCCATCAGCAATGAGAGATCGACTGTGACATCCAGAATCTAACAACACGCTTAATGCTGTTAAGACAGTTTAATTGCTTCCCCCCCGTTTATTTTTTTATTTTTTACTGCTGTTCTCAATTTAAAGCTTACTGTGGACTTGTGTTGGAGTATGTGTGCGATTATGATGATTATGAACTGCTTTATGAACCAATCTGTCTTTGATAGAGCTTCTAATATCCTAATACGAGTGAACAAGCGTGTGAAGATGGAGTTCTGGGAAAAGAAAACATTATGATGGATTGCTCCAGTAGAGCAGGTGCTCACTCTGAGTTTAGCCTATAAACACACTGTGTGTGTGTGTGTGTGTGTGTGTGCGTGCGTGCGTGCGTGTGCGACTCTCTTTTCATTGAAAACTAGGAAAAGATACGCTGCACCGGTTCTCTCTGAAAACAGCAGAGTTCATGGAGGCGTACACTGGGCGGAGCTAAAGAGTCACAAGCACACACACACACACACACACACAATAAATAATGGCATTATCACTGGATAACTTTTGATTCAATATACGTTCATGTTGTTTACATTATATGCACTTGTGCACCTATTGACAAAAAAAAAACCGACTCATGACCGGGAACTAACACACACACTTACAGAACTCCGTTGCTGCGCCAGAAAAAAAAAAACTGCATCCACTGTTTCCTTAACGATAGGCTATTTAGGAAGCTGAACAAGGTTATCTCATAACAACCAGAAACACACTTCTGTAGCGGCACGTTGAGTTTGTGGTCTAAAACAAAATGACAGCGCTGCCGACGGCTCCCGTAACCCGAACAAAGTTCTCTGATGGGCGCTCTCTTGCTCTTTTATGACGTTATACTGTCCATACTCGGGAAAAAAACTTTACGAAACGTATTGGAATCCTGAAGGAGTGTATTTGGAATGGAAATACTCATTATACATTATACATTTTGGCCATGTTTAGCATGAAAATCAACTCTTTAACAGTTTGAATAAGTCAGAATGCATGAAATAGCGTTAGGGGTGGACCCTCTTTTTTTAATGTTTTTAATGTTTTTATTTTTTTTATGATTCACATTGTATGTATTCATGTGAAATTTCCACCTCATAAACCACTATGTTTTCCTCCCGTGAAGATTGGGTTGATACATTAAAATGAGTCACTGTTGAGGAGATATAAAGACTCCATACTTCCCCAGAGAAATAAGAAAGGTGAGCTGCAGTAAACCCAGCAGGAAAGGACCAAATCAAGCTCATTATGCATGTATTCATGGGATACACTTATCCTGCGCACACACATTCACTCACCCAGTACAGTGTCATCTGTTCACTTTACTAAAAGGAACCTCAGTTGCTTTAGTGAGCAGATTTGCCTCAGGTTGAATGCTATATGGGCTTTGTGCTGTTTATCAAGGCTAGTTGAAAAATCAAGCTTAAAATATTTTTCTTAGGAGTAATGAAAGAAATAAGAAATGTATTTTTTATCTGCTGATGCTTCTGAAAAATGTGTGAAGCGGCCAGACATATATAAAGAAGAGCAGTAGACCTTAGTCAGAGAAGATATTAATATAATGCAAACGAAACATTCAGCAGACTATAGCCGCGTTTCCACTGCAGGGACATTCCTTTAGGAGCTAAAGACTTTGGGGTGGTGTCGTGTGTTTCCACCACAGGGGGACCAGGGTCTAAGTGAAGTTCCGGGTAAAAATGTCCCTCTCAGAAAGTCCCTGCTCGCAAGGTAGTTTTCGAAGTTCATGAACTTTCGAGGTTGGGACTTGGGTGCTGAACATTGATTGGTAGAGTTCACTCAGCATTTTGATTGGTTGACAGTAAGTCTGTTGTGATGCTTGCAGTAAGAGTTGTTTGCTATTCAAATCACCTATGGAGTTTAAAAATACAACAGATGGACCGATGACGAGGTTCAGGCTTTATTAAAGGTGCACTATGTAGTATTTTTGCAGTAAAATATCCAAAAACCACTAGGCCAGTGTTATATATTTTGTTCAGTTGAGTAGTTACAATATCCCAAATGTTTCCAACTATTTGCAAATTGTGAGAAAATTGCGGACCCGAGACATGTCAGCATAGCGTTTGAGGGAGTCGCATGTCAATCGCGTCATATCTGCGTTACCCTCGGTTTTATTGGGCAGAAGTGCTTTACTCTTATCAGTGTGAACATGTCACAGCAGCGCCGAGTAAACGCACAGAGTAACGTCATAACATAATTTTAAACACACTTAAATGTATCTAATATGATAAACAGAGCTGCTTTACCTTATAATCATGACCGGAAAAGTGGAAGTGCGGGCGCCCGGCGACTGTGTCCCGTCATAATAAAAGTCCTGTGCTCGCGAGGCGGTATTTGTGTAACAATTGCTCCAGCAGCAGTGCTCAGCTCCACAACACTCGGTCCTGCTCTGCTTCAAGTAACATAATAACCGCATCCATGAATGTGATTTCTGCCCGTGTCCTATTTTCCACCGGCTGTGAGGTGAAGACCACATGTCCCAAGATGCTGCGCTCAAACTTGGCGTCATCAAACTACACCTTTGTTTTGAATTGGCAACCTCTAGTGGACAGAAAGTTGCATAGTGCACCTTTAAGCTTATATGTGAGTCACTTATGAGATTCGCGGACTAATCTTCACGGTACTTTAGACTGCGATGGAAACACAGACAGCAACAGATATGTGGAAAAAAAAGTTCCTCAGACAAATTGTTCTGGGTAATGTCAGTTGGAAACAGGGCTATTTTTATAATGGATTTTGAAATAAATAGTCTTTCCAAAAAGTTCTGTTTGTGAAAATTAGGTATAATGTACACTATAATGTATTGTTATAAAGAGGCACAGTTATGCATAAGATGCAGTTCTAAGATACTTTTTTGGTCAAGATCAAAGACAGCATTTTTCTTATTGAACTGTACATATACTTTGAGCTCTGTAAGATACTTTTTTTTATTCAGCTAGGAAGTGTGCATTACATTAATATCATTTATAATGTTACAAAACACATCTGTTTTTAAATTATTGCTGTTCTTTTGAACTTTTCATTCATTAAAGAATCCTAAAAAAATAAAATAAAAAAAGTTAGTTTAGAAACAGCTTTCACTCAGAAATTGCTAAATTTCACAATTCATTACAAAAGAAACGGCAAATGACACCTTGAATTAAAATGAAATTTTCACTGAAATAGTATTTTCTTGTCAAATGCACTGTAAAATTAATACATTACAGTGGGGGATTAATACAACATTATTGAGAGCGTGCTCAGTCAAGCTCAGCTGTTAAATAACATCCGCCTAGCTTCAGCAAACCGACCCCTTCTGCCTACTTTTAACAGCATCTTCGTTTCCATTAGCTGTCAGGAATAGCAGTGGTTAGTTCATTGTGTTAATTAGTCCACGTGGGTGTGTATTGAGGAAACCGAGTCTTATTATGTTGCAGCCTGAGGGATATTTCGTGTTTAATCACTGCGATGGACATTTAAAAAAAGCCCTCCCATCGGCTATATCTCTAAAGGGAAAGCTTCCTGCATTGTAGTCAAACAGTCGCCATGGAAACATGACCTGCTCTCTGTCGTTTGCACAAGCTGTGTGGATGAACGCATTCAAGCGCGTCGAACACTCGCAAGTTTGTGTGTTGCCAGATTTGCGGTGACTCACCAGTTTAATGTGAGCTTTTACGCCCCGGATGCTGCATGGAGAACCCCCCTCCCACCGTCCCCTCTGCAGCTGCATTCTCCTCGGTCCCCAGCGTCTCGCATTCGCAACGCCATGCGGCTCAGAATGCTAATGCCACTCAAAAGCCAGTAATTGGGTCATTTCTTCAGGGGGAAGATGGAAAAGCCACGTTTGTCTTGACCTAAAGAAAAGTTCTCCAAACTCAATGACTAAATGAAGTGCGTATGATTATCAGTCTTCAGTCGGCCGATAAGGGGTGTTGTTCTGTTCTGATTAATGATCTCATTTACTCGGTTTTATTGGTTTCTCGTGCACATCGTGTCAATTATCACATCCATCAATTATCTCCCTGATTGTGTGTGTAGCCATATTCAGCTCGGTGCGCTTTGAGAGCGATGGATGCAGGCTGTTGTGAAGAGCTCTCACTGATGAAACTGTGGAGAAGCGACTCGGCTGCCGCTGCTCTGATTAGTTAGCGTCAAACTGAGGCACTTGTGTGCACTGCTAATACACACCATTCTGGCTCGGACAATAAACAAAATGGCCATATCAGATATAGCATTCTGACCAATATTAATCGTAAAGCTATTTGAGCTGTTGCGAATCATGTCTCTGAGGGATCCGAGTGCTAATATAGTCTGACACAAAATGTATATATTACTTGGTTTCTTAAAGTAAAGTCCTTGTGAATTTGATCTTGAGACTCTTATCACTCTATATGATGTTCACACCGCTGTACCAGCGAGCACTCGTATGAAATCATTGTATTAGATGCATCATCTCTCTGTGTCTGTGGTTCATAATTTACGCTTTATCTATTTAGCATTATTTGTATTACTATTTTTGTTAGCACTTTACAATAATATTTCATTAGTTAACATTAGTTAATGTATTCACCAACATGAACTAACCATGAGCAGTACATTTGTTAGTCTTTGTTAACGTTAGTTAATAAAAATCCAGCTGTTCATCGTTTGTTCATGTTAGTTCACGGTGCATTATCTAATGTTAACAAGATTTTAATAATGAATTAGTAAATGTTGAAATGAACATTAACAAAGATAAACAAATGCTTTATAATTGTAGTTCATCATTAGTTCATGTTATCTAATGTAGTTAACTAATGAGCATTATTGTAAAGTGTTGCCATTTTGTTATGCTTATTTAATGTGTATATCTATGGGCCCTCTGTCTTTTGATGATAGAACAGAAACATTTGGGACAGATGGGAAAATGTGTACCCCATCCAAAATGAATCCTGGTGCCACCTCTGGACTTGCTGACCAGTTATGTTACCGCATCTTCCTTCATGACTGAAGAATGTCAGCCAGAATTCAACAAATGAGTTCATTTGAGAAATGTTGTGGCGTGAGATATGCTGCGTTCAGCTCTGCGCTCTTGACATCTGTTTGGTCCTCATGTTTAAGAGCAGGTGCAGTGTAGAGGATTCCAACTGATGCTGTAAATGAAAGGTCATGTCGCTCTGAGGAGAGCAGTCTCTCTCTCTCTCTCTCTCTCTCTCTCTCTCTCTCTCTCTCTCTCTCTCTCTCTCTCTCTCTCTCTCTCTCTCTCTCTCTCTCTCTCTCTCTCTCTCTCTCTCTCTCTCTCTCTCTCTCTCTCTCTCTCTCTCTCTCTCTCTCTCTCTCTCTCTCTCTCTCTCTCGAACAGCTGAGGTGGCCGTGGCATAAACGAGCTTGTTCACTGGGTTTCAATTAGGCATGAATTGGAACATTGAACTGTTTCTCTTTCTCCAGCTGTCTGATATACTCCCCTCAGTTTAAAGAAAAAGAAAGAAAAAAGTCGAAATGTGAAACATGGACACTCACTGTAAATGCAAAAGGCTGTCTTATTATCGAGACACTTCATAAAATGTTGTTGTTCACACCAAGCTCTACAGACAGCACCTGTGAAATGATGTTGGTTATCACCAAGTAATTTAATATTATTCTTTAAATGTTAAAATGACTGTAATGCATCCAATAAATAAGTTTACACATTTCTGCTATAGTTAAAGTAAATGTAATATTTCACAATATTACTGTTATTGTTGTATTTTTACTTTTAAACGGTAGTAAATATTCATAATACATAATATCTCATAATAAACATTATTACAAAATATATAGTATTGAAAAAATTAACACATTTTATAATAATAATTATAATTTATATGATATAATATTAAGTATAATTAATATTTCGATAATTTTTTCGTTTTTAACCTTTCAAATACTCAAATATAAAATGAATCGGGGGTAAGGGACATGTGCATCTGTTTAAAGGGTCCTCTTTTGTCTCCTAGAACAGGTTTACATGCATCATAGGTCAAAAACACTTACATTTTCTCATAATATACATTGCACATCACCACATTGTTCTATGTTTCTCAAACCCCTCGGCGGATAATTCAGTCTCTCTAAATTCCTTCATTGATGTCGGTTTTACGATCTCAATCCGAGCGCGAGTCCGATGATGAAGAGCTAGTTATTCAACCCGAACCTCCATCACAAGGACGACTCGAGCAGGACGTTTCTCAGAGATACGCTACTCATTTTGAGGTTCATTATGAGATGTTGAGCTGTAATTCCTCACCATCAGCATTAACAAGTGTGTGTCCATCAACAAACCCATGTGTGTGTTTCTGATTTATTGCGGTGCACATTCAGGAACTGATGTCAAATGATGTTTGAGGGCGGCTCAAGCTGTTGGCAGTCAACTCGAATATGTGGTTCAGAGTCGATTCTTTCTTTTGGCAGACAGTAACTTTATTTATCTTGCACTTTCGACTTTCCAACTTTGCAGAACATTCACATTGACAAACAGCGATGTTACACACTGCATGAGAGGGAATATTCGAAAAGCCATAATAGGGGCACTTTAAGATAGTAATGGTGTCTTGATAGTAATTCAGTGCACATTGTCGATTCTTTGTAATTATTTGTCACCTTTTAAAATGGTTCATCTAAAATCGTTTGTCTTAAAATGTAATTTTAGTGACTTGACCTCACGCAGGTCACAGATGACGCAGTCATGCTGGCTTTTAAAAACTCTGTGTCGTGCAGCCATTACTTTAGATTCACTTATTACAGAATAATTAAGATGAATGTCTCCAATCAAGCACAAACATGACCCTCATTTGAAATTGAACTTGAAATTGGATTAGTCGTCTTTCAATGTCATTTTTAGCTGTGTGTTCTTATGAATTCATCTCTAAAGGGCTGCTTGAGCCAGCATGTCTGCCCCATAGGCCTGCTCCCCTTTGTAGGAGCAGGTAAATGATTATGGATTTTAGTGTCCAGACTCAGATTTAGACAATTACGGCTGACGCGGTGAGCTGAATAGATATGAGGCTCAATGTCTGCTAAAGATGTATGAAAGCCCCGAGAGGGAGTTGAATGCTGATGTTTTTAAGAGTTTATTCTTTCAGGATAATCTACGTAGCATCACTTTAGCAATCACAGCGGGTTTAATTTAGTCCTATTGCGATCACATAATGTTTTGAACTGTTATGAACCTCTTTCCACATCATTTGCCTGCTGCAGGTTTAGGATGTGATTGTGTCGTAGCAGTTAGATATTTAATGTGACGGTTAAATGATTAATGCCCTTTTTGAATTGCATTTGCAAACACGTCTAATGGGATTGTATTTTTTTCCTCCAATAGGTAAATGGGACAGAAATTGAATATGAATTTGAAGAGATTACATTAGAGCGGGTAAGTGTCTGTCTCTCTCTCTCTCTCTCACACACACACACACACACACACACACACACACACACACACAGTACACATCCATAGATACATGCTGTAACCGTAGGCACATATTAGGCACATGTCATATTTTATGCTCGTGTGGATTCTTCCGCCTGGTGATCCAATCATTCACAGCTTGGCTTGTGTGCATGATCTTGAAACGTATAACCATGAAACATGACCAGTCACGGCACAAGCTTAGCCTGTGCTTCGTGATGACTTTAAAAGGGATATCATTTGAACATTTAATGATGATTGCATATTAGTTTTGTCTAGTCATTGTGTGCGAAAGCTCTCGGGGAGGGAATTTGCCTGATTTGCCTTTCTTCGAATTATTATATAGGCTAACTGTTATTCTATATTATTTTTAGTTAATTGATGACATTAAAGGTCCCGTTCTTCGCAATTCCATCTTTCAAACTTTAGTTAGTGTGTAATGTTGCTGTTAGAGCATAAACAATACCTGTAAAATTATAAAGCTCAAAGTTCAATGCCAAGCGAGATATTTTATTTAACAGAAGTTCCCTTTCAAAGCCTACAGCGAACGGCCGGTTTGGACTACAGCAGGAAGTGCAGGGATGTAATGACGTCACTAGAACCGTTTGTTGACTAACCCTCCGCCCACAAGAACACGCAAAAAAGGGGGCGTGGTCTCGTTGCTCTCCCACGTGGAGAAGAGCGTGCATTCAGTGCTTGCATCTCCCCGTTATGGTAAGAGGCGGGACCTTTCCGGGCAAAGTGCGCTAAGCTGCTGTCCAATCACAACACGGGAAGCGCTGGCCCAATCAGAACTCGTTATGTGTTTCTGAAGGAGGGACTTCATAGAACGAGGAAATCATCAGGCCGTTTTTAGGACAGAGGAAACAGCGCTGTACAGATAAGTAAATTGTGTGAAAAATACTGTGTTTTTTTACACGCGAAACATGAACTCATGTTATATTGAACACTGTAAACATAATCAAAGCTTTGAAAACACGCGAAGAACGGACCGTTAAAATCCATTTATAAGGGTACAAGAAATTTCTATTACAAATAAATGCTGTTCTTTTGAACATTTTATTCAGCAAAGAATTTCCCCAAAAATATTAGGCAGCCCAACTGTTTTTAACATTTATAATAATACGGCTGTAATAATAATCATACGAAATAATAAATTATTTCAAATATAATTGTGAGTGTATATCTCACAATTCTAATCAATAAAGTCAGAATTCCGAGTTTGTGTCCCTGGAGTATAAAACCAGTCCTGCGTCTCATGGGTATATTTGTGGCAATAGACAGCAATACATGATATGGGTCAAAATTATCCATTTTTTTTTTTATACCATAAATCATTATATTCAGATAAGATCATGTTCCATGAAGACATTTTGTCAATTTGCTACCGTAAATATATCAAAAATGTATTAGTAGTAGTAATACGCATTGCTAAGGACTTCATTTGGACAACTTTAAAGGAGATTTTCTCAATATTTTGATTTTTTTGCACCCTCGGATTCCAGATTTTCAAATAGTTGTATCTTGGCTAAATATTGTCCTATCCTAACACACTATACATCAATGAAAAAAAGCCTATTTATTCAGCTTTCAGATGATGCATAAATCTCAATTTAAAAAACAGTTACACTTATGGTTCATTTTGTGGTCTAATTAATACTTTTGTACGTCAATATAATTTCATTAAGTATAATAATTAATTTATATTTATTATAATCTATGTTTGCACTTTTAATTGCAATTTAATTTTTTTAAGTAATTTATTGAACTAAAAAAAAGTGATGCTTATCTATTCAAATTTATTTATGAATATATATGCTAATATTTTACATTTCCATATATACATATTTATAAATGCATGTTCATTAAGAAGACTTTTGTAATATGCAAGCTCCATAGAAATTAAACCTGAAGATTTCATTCTCACAAGTATCACTGAGCCCTCTTAATTGGGACTGTACTGTGCTTTATTTACAAGAGAAAGCCTTGGGTGCACTGTGGAGGCTGTGTGTGTGTGTGTGTGAGAGAGAGAGAGAGAGAGAGAGAGAGAGAGAGAGAGAGAGAGAGAGAGAGAGAGAGAGAGAGAGAGAGAGCGTTAGACGGCTGTAGATGACATTCTGGCAGCTGCAATCGGATCCACATGACTAGACACAGAGCACGGACAATAGCAAAGGTCAACTAGACCAGAGGGAGCACAGATTTGTCCGACCCTGGGGCCGTGAGGCGGAGAGTGTATGTTCAAGGCTCTCTGCAGGCTCAACAGAGATTACAAGTTTTAAAAGAAATGGGATGAAAACTAAAGCGATAACTCTGCTGCAAGGGCCTGATCTGTTATTGTCATTTATCGCTCTCTCTCTTTTTCTCTCTCACACATATCCTGATGAAGATGTTTTGGTATTCCTTCATATTTACCTTGACTTTACATTTGCTATTCTATAAAGCAGATCCAAAGCATAGCCAGGGAAGATCTCAGCAAAGATTAATTCTCCTCACGATACACTTTGAAGCTTAAGAAGCCTGTGTGTTAAACTGAGGTAGCGCCCTGGAGAGTTCCTTCATAAACACGTCATTTCAAAATATTAGCCTGTTAGTCTATTTACGTCTCAGAGATGTTAAATGTGGCTCTAGCCCACGGATGCGACGGGTTTTGATTCGTGAGTTTGCGCCGCTCAGAGGCGATTGCCGTGCCAAAGTCTAAACACTGATGAGTCATGGGCAGCAGAGTGCACCTCTTACAAAAATAACATTATGCTTCTCTCTTTAGAGTCTTTAGAGTTCAGTCTGTTGTGGTTCTGATATTCAGGAGTCAGGACTAATAAAGGTCCTATACATCTTTCATTTTCCTGTGTGTGTGTGTGTGTGTCTCCTCAGGGTAACTCAGGGTTGGGGTTTAGTATAGCGGGTGGGACAGATAACCCTCACATCGGAGATGATCCCGGGATCTTCATCACCAAGATCATCCCTGGAGGAGCGGCGGCTGAGGACGGCAGACTCAGGTGGGCCGGTGTTTCTTAACACACTTGTGTGCATGCATTTGTTGCGGACCGTCAAGACTTAACGTTAAATAAAAACTGACACTACATTTAGGGTTTCTGTGGATTTTAAAGAGTCTTAATTCACCCTTATTCAAAATAAGGTCAGGGCAGAAAGTATTAAATTCATAAAGTCATTGCATGCATTGCAAAAAAATATGACGTCAGTATTTTTGTCCGGTTTCCCAATACAAATACTAAACATCTTTAAATCAAGATACATTTACTTGAGATGCAAAATGCCAAAGAATAGCATAAATGTAGCATAGCATAAATAGCATTTAAGTAGACAATGTTCCATGAAGTGAACATTTGTAAATTTCCTACCATAAATGTATAAAAAATGTATTAGTAGTAATGCAGTGCTAAGGACCCTCAGAATCCAAATTTTTTTATCTTGGCAAAATATTATCCTACATCAATGGGAAGCTTATTTATTTAGCTTTCAGTTAAAATATGTACCTCATTTTTTTTTTTTTTTATGTACCCTTATGACTGGTTTTGTGGTCCAGGGGCACATATTTAGTCATATTGCATCTTCAATAAATGCATTTTGGTTTAAGAGTCTTTAGGCATTTGCTCTGGAAAACGAGGCAAAACTACTGAGGAAGAACACATTTGTTGCAGAAAGTACAGTATAAGTTATTTCCATATTCTAGTGGATTTTTTACAATTAAAAAAAAAAAAAAAAAATGTTGGTTATGTGTTAGAAAGTGTTGCTAATCTAACAAAAAAATGTTTTCCTTAGACATCTACATTTAGTGTTCCTTCGATTTATATTGTAAGTTGTCTTTACTTGGTCTGAAAATTATCTTTAAAACATTTACAGTATATAATGTACCTTCATATAACCGGCAGAAAACCCTTTACATATTATCTAAGTACACACACTCACATTTGTTCACTAAAAATATAATACACATTCTTAAAAAAAGAAATGTTCTTTATTGGCATCTGTATTTCCATGAAGAACCTTTACATTGGTCAAAAGTTTCTTTATAGTGGAAAAAAGTTCTTTAGGTTATCAATTATTATCTTCTTTGGCATTGCTGAGAAAAACACCTTTATTTTATAAGAGTGTATGTAATGCAAACAGTGGTCTGCAAAAAATATATATTTTTTGACTATTATATGTTCATTATGGAAGTGTTAATGAGTTGTGGACAGTTTCATGTTGATTTGAAAAATGTGGATATATTGATGGATTGTCAGAGGAAATAATTCTGTGTTTCTTATTAAGATGAAGATAAATTCAGTAGATCACTAGGCAATTTTCTTTTTCGAGACATAATGATCTTGCTTATCGCTCTGGCTTCTTAGAGCAATCTCTCTCTCTCTTCCTCCCTCGCTCTCACTCTCGTTCCTTCCCCCTTCTTTCCCTCGCCCTGCTGTAAATGATTGAAACCGTGCTGTTTATCACAGTCCTAATGTCTCTCTGGAGAGCTGAAGTACTTGAAGTTTTCTGCTGACTGCCACACACTCTGACCGCAAGGTACTTTAAAAAATTTACCATCTGCGAGGTCTGAGGTGAATTGTGTGGATATAACGAATAGACCTGACCAAATCACTTTCAGATAACGTCAATCTTCTACAGGGTAAAAACAAACATGCATTATACATTTTATGTTAAAAATGTAAAAAGATTATGTAAAAAGATTCAAACATTCTTCGAAACCTGATATTTTTGAGAAAACCATTGTTGTAAAAGTTTTAAATGAGAAATGAGAATTTAGTGTACGACTTTCTGTCTTTTAAGGAACATGCGAGAAAAGTTGTCTATACAACGGAAGTCAATGGGTAACAATACTATTTGGCTATCAACATTCTTTAAAAAAAAATCTTCTTTCATGTTCCACAAAAGAAAAGACTCATGCAGGTTTGTAACAACATGAGGGTGAGTAAATGATAACAGAATTTTAATGTTTAGGGTAAACACTTCCTTTAAAAGGAGAGTATTTTTGTCATAGTCTCACCTGTCCCTAACTCTACCCTTAAACTGACCCACACCACCACACCTGACCCTAACTTTACCCTTAAACTGACCCACACCACCACACCTGACCCTAACTTTACCCTTAAACTGACCCACACCACCACACCTGACCCTAACTTTACCCTTCAACTGACCCACTCCACCACACCTGACCCTAACTCTACCCTTAAACTGACCCACTCCACCACACCTGTCCCTAACTCTACCCTTAAACTGACCCACACCACCACACCTGACCCTAACTTTACCCTTAAACTGACCCACTCCACCACACCTGTCCCTAACTCTACCCTTAAACTGACCCACACCACCACACCTGTCCCTAACTCTACCCTTAAACTGACCCACACCACCACACCTGTCCCTAACTCTACCCTTAAACTGACCCACACCACCACACCTGACCCTAACTTTACCCTTAAACTGACCCACTCCACCACACCTGTCCCTAACTCTACCCTTAAACTGACCCACACCACCACACCTGACCCTAACTTTACCCTTAAACTGACCCACTCCACCACACCTGTCCCTAACTCTACCCTTAAACTGACCCACACCACCACGCCTGTCCCTAACTCTACCCTTAAACTGACCCACACCACCACACCTGTCCCTAACTCTACCCTTAAACTGACCCACACCACCACACCTGTCCCTAACTCTACCCTTAAACTGACCCACACCACCACACCTGACCCTTACTTTACCCTTAAACTGACCCACACCACCACACCTGTCCCTAACTCTACCCTTAAACTGACCCACACCACCACACCTGTCCCTAACTCTACCCTTAAACTGACCCACACCACCACACCTGTCCCTAACTCTACCCTTAAACTGACCCACACCACCACACCTGACCCTTACTTTACCCTTAAACTGACCCACACCACCACACCTGTCCCTAACTCTACCCTTAAACTGACCCACACCACCACACCTGTCCCTAACTCTACCCTTAAACTGACCCACACCACCACACCTGTCCCTAACTCTACCCTTAAACTGACCCACACCACCACACCTGTCCCTAACTCTACCCTTAAACTGACCCACACCACCACACCTGACCCTTACTTTACCCTTAAACTGACCCACACCACCACACCTGACCCTTACTTACCCTTAAACTGACCCACACCACCACACCTGACCCTTACTTTACCCTTAAACTGACCCACACCACCACACCTGACCCTAACTTTACCCTTAAACTGACCCACACCACCACACCTGTCCCTAACTCTACCCTTAAACTGACCCACACCACCACACCTGTCCCTAACTCTACCCTTAAACTGACCCACACCACCACACCTGTCCCTAACTCTACCCTTAAACTTTCCTCAATGTCACCAAAAGTGTTTTGCAATACAATATGAATACAATACAATGTGCTTATTTTTTATGGAAGTACATAATAGTATACAATGGGACCAGATTTTGCAAACAAAAGATGAATATGAATATAAATATTTAAATCAAATTCTACCAATACAAAATGATCTGAGCAATGCTGTCTACATACAGTACGGGAGCAATTATCTCATTTGTTTCCCAAGGAATTTAGAAAGTTGATTATTCAATAATATTACAGAACTCAATTGTCTCCTGAGCTATGAAAGAGCATTCTCTGAGCAATAAGACGTTGCTCTAGGTATTTCTGAACAGGTTGAAGGTTTCATTGATACTGGTGAGCTGTAGAGTTTCTATACTGTAAAACAATTTTGTTGGTTTAACTTAAAGAAGTAAGTAACCTGGTTGCCTTAAATTTTTGAGTTTATTGAAATTAAAAATTTAAATTGATACAATGAAGGCAATTTGTTTAATAAATAGAAACTCAAAATATTATTGAATCTGAACCACATAAAAAAATTGATAAATCATGAAAATAGCACTATTTGGAATCATCAGAAATAAAACACACACAATTACCCAATATGCTTACGAAATCTTTTAATAATATTTTAATAAAGGTTGTCGAATCTCAAAAAATGTCGATTGTATTAACTCAAAATTTAAATTTCAATGAACTCAAAATTTTAAGGCAACCAGGTAACTTTTTTTCTAAATAATTTTTTACAGTGTATTCCTGGCTGGATAGGTTTGAGATTCATGACAGGGCCAATCAGGAGTTGATTGAGAGGGTTGTTTTATTAGAGGGAAGCATAATTAGATTGTGCTGGAGAGATAGCAGATCTTCCTGTGTTTTGTATGCATGTGTGTGTGGCGTCCCGAACAGCAGCTGCGTGTGACAGCCTCATCTGAGCCTTTAGCCCTGCTCTGTGCCGTGACTTGGCTGTTTTCTTTCAGCCTCTGTCTCTCAGTCAGGTCTGTCAGGGCTTTCAGCATCACCAATCCTAGTTCTCACTTGGCAAGTTGCGCCACTTCAGCCTTCTATATTCTGCAAACGTCTTCCCATTCCCCTTTCCCATCCACCCCATGTTCTGCATTCTCTCTTTTAAAAGAGTAAGACACTTTAAACATTTGCCAATAAGCTGTGATAGATTTATTGTGAGTTGGAGGTGAACGCCACTTAGAGAAGCAATTACATTGTGTAGGATTTTTTCCCCCATCTCTACCCTTGTTTGACTTTGGGAGCGTTGGAAGCTGAACAGGCTCCAGATAAATCATCCAGGCTTTAAAGATGTGTGGAGCAAAGGAACAAGAAGTTGCATCAAAGATTCCAGATTGGTCGTAGCACATGTATGATCAGGCTTTATTGAGCCGGACAGGGATTGACATCGACAAGCCATTAAAACGACAAACTTCTAATTCTCAACTAAATAGAAAAAGCTTAGTGCATTTTTTTTATTAACAATTTATATTCATCATGTATTGCATGCAATAAAAAAAGTATTTTCTTACATAATTTAATATAATTTAAAACGTCAGGGTTGAGGGATGAGGCGAGGACTCAGAGATGTAGAGAAAATGGGCTTTATTAAATGCCAAAAATAAATAAAAAACAACCCCGTAGGGAAAAACAGACCGGCAGCTGGACTTGGCTGGACTAGACAGGAATCAGGTTAACACAGTACAATAGTCAACAAACTGGCACAGGACTGAAGACACAAAGAAAATAAATAAGGAGCAAATAAGGCAGATATCGAGAAGCAATTGAACCAATAATCTTACAACAAGAAGGGCAATAAGACAATTACAGGAGAGCACGTGACACAAAGAAACAGACACGACAAGCTATGTGCTCACACTAAAAACAAAGACGAGCACATGGCCAGCAAACACGATCACAAGTCATGTGCTCAAACTAAACAAGACACAAACATGCAGCTAATGAGAACACTGGAAAGTTCGCACACAAGACACAAACATGAAAACATGTGGCCAATGACGAACCGGTGCTACACAGAACACAACAACACACCTGGACAGAAGTGCATATGGCCTAGTGAATTCAAAACCACACACTCACAATCAAATGCTCATGTCATGTGCTTACAAAGAAAGAAGAAGAAAAAAACTAAGCATTAATGCCCGAACCTAAACACAGAATGGATACCAAACTAGGCCGAAGTGCGAGGATCCGAATACCACACTCCTCACACATCTAGAAAGAAGAGCATACGGCCCGAGTGAACTCAGAACTGCATCTGCACAAGAGCAAGAGTCAGAGCTCTGTCCTGAAGCCAAGAATAAACAGACCAAAGTAACAGATCTACGTCTATCTATCTATCTATCTATCTATCTATCTATCTATCTATCTATCTATCTATCTATCTATCTATCTATCTATCTATCTATCTATCTATCTATCTATCTATCTATCTATCTATCTATCTATCTATCTATCTATCTATCTATCTATCTATCTATATTTTTTCCCAAATGTGTATATTATAATAAGCATCATAACAATTCAATCATCATCATCATCATGGTTGCCCTATGCATCATGTTAAATTAAACTGAGCTGTTGAACATTATTCAGAGATATAAAATAGGGTGACCAGACGTCCCATTTTCCCCGGGACAGTCCCTTATTTCAGCTCTATTTTAGTGTCCCGAATTATGAAAAAATCATGTTTTGTCCTTCTTTTGTAAAATTGTCTTTGTTAGGTGATCATATAAAAGTGAGTAGCAGTCTTTTACACAAGAAAATCCTAATTAAAGGAAGCCAATCTCGTCCTAGTATATTTTAGAGGGGAAAAAAATACCTTCCAATCAAAAAACGCAGGTGTCTGTCTGTCCGTCCCGTATTCCACCATGGGAAATCTAGTCACTCTAGCTATATAGTGACTCAGTTGCATATATATTGCATACGTGTGTGTGTGTCTATTCATGGTTTAGTTTTGAGTGTGTTTTT
This sequence comes from Pseudorasbora parva, assembly GCF_024679245.1. Lineage (NCBI taxonomy): Eukaryota > Metazoa > Chordata > Actinopteri > Cypriniformes > Gobionidae > Pseudorasbora > Pseudorasbora parva. The sequence goes on along the minus strand of NC_090194.1, from coordinate 4,682,627 downwards.
TATACTTGCTGGGTCTCAGCTGCTCTATGTGAGCATGCCCCAGGAGGCGGCTGTCCTTGGACCACAGACTGCCATGATCTGGAACTCACTGCAGGAGGCTCAACACACACCAGAAAAAAAACTCACTTCTTGCTTATTTCTCTCCGCAGAGTGAATGACTGCATTTTGCGTGTGAACGAATCGGATGTCTCGGAGGTGTCTCACAGTAAGGCAGTAGAGGCTCTGAAAGCGGCCGGATCGATCGTGAGGCTCTATGTGCGCAGGAGGAGACCGATGCTGGAGACCGTCACCGAAATCAAACTCATAAAAGGACCAAAAGGTTTCAGATTTATACTTATAACCCATCTGTTACATGAGCTGCTTGTCACCGTTTACATTAGGGATGTTTCACGATGGTCAGCTGCTCTGCAATAAAAATAATATATATTTTGGTATTGTTTATTCGTAGCTTTGCACAGCCTCGGCTCTTCTGTAAGATCGAAATATTAATCCAAAACATAGACCTCTATATAAACTGGATCAATAATAAATTGTCAATGTCTTCAGCATTCTGCAACAAATATTCTTCGAATTTTCTACATTATTTAAAGTCGTACAGTGAGTTTGATATATTAAATTTGAAGTGGGGCAGCGGGTGCATACGGATGCCATGCGTTTAATTTTAATATATCCCACTGACTTTAACAATTTAAAATAATCTGCATGTTCAGTGATTAGAAAATAAAGCTTCCAAGTGTTTAACATAAACTAGCACTAAGACCCAGAATCTGCCCTAGCTAAATTTAGGAGCCGCTACTGGTTTTGCACATTCCTATTTGCATCCGATATTTTTTCTTTTCTTTCTGCTGTTAGAAAAGAAAGTAGGCTATTACTCATGTACACATTCACATCTAGGGTGCGAAGGCAAATGGAAAACAAATCAAGATTTGAAACTCCACTGAGCCTGAGAGCTATCACGTCCTCTTTGTTGGTTGTTGTTTGGGTGGAGAAATAAACAGAACTATATCCTGAGAAAGACACTGCTTTGATGCATTATTCAGAGTGCATAGAGGAAGATGCATCACACACACACACACACACACACACACACACACACACACCAGCACTTGCACAAATTTGGAGGAAGAGCTGTGGGCACCATAGACACTCTGAATCTAAAACACCATTAACACACTCTACACCACTTGTTTTCTCCTCTGGGAAACTAAGGAACTAGATTATCCTTGAGGAAAGTGTATACTTTTTTGCTTTTGAGTACAGTTTTATACTTGTAGTTAATATGATACTGTACATTAATTCATTGTCTATGTGAGCAGTGTTTCCCACAGATTTGAGAGCAATTTGTGGTGGTGCTGGTGGGGTGAGGGGGTGGGCTGGGTGGTCAATTCATATGTATATAGTATCAGTTCATATGTGTATAGTCTACTGTACATTTAAGTAAAAATAAGTGTTCCTTTTTAGCACTATTTTAAACTTTTCTTGGGTTAAATTATATTCACTTGTGTGTGCTTATATAAGTATCATTAACAATATTAGGATGTACATTATTAACGTTTTAAAACTTCACATTTAAAGAAATCTAGTGTTTAACCATGTCTAAACATGTATTCAAATGCAAAACTTACAAATAAGTAAGCAGTTATGATCTGCATTCCTTTGAGCAACTAGACTTTTATTTATTAAAGAGCCTTACAGGCACTTAGTGGGTAATGGCATTACAAATGACAATTATTATTTTTCCTGCCACAAAATTTCTTTACTTTGCCTCTTTTCATTCTATATTTTAACCTTAAAGGGTTAGTTCACCCAAAATTGAAAATTATTTCATTAATTACTCACCCTCATGTCGTTGGACACCTGTAAGACCTTCGTTCATCTTCGGAACACAAATGAAGATATTTTCGTTGAAAGCAGTCTTGTGAGCATTCCCTCTCACAAGACCCATAAAGGCACTAAACACATCCATACAAACTCCATCTCACTACAGTGGCTGTACAATAATGTTACAATGCGATGAAAATAGTTATTGTGCGCACAAAAATCAAAATAACGACTTTATCCAACAAGTTATTGACGTGAACTCGACGCATGCGCGAGAATATGATGCAGATCCGGCGTTCGGACCTACACGGAAGACAATAACTTTGCGAATAAAGTCATTATTTAGATTTTTTTTGCACACAAAACTATTCTCGTCGCTTCGTGAAATTATTGTACAGCCCCAGTAGTGAGATGGACTTTGTATTGATGTGTTTAGTGCCTTATATGGGTCTTGTCAGTGGGAATGTACTGAATGCCAATGGTGGCCTATTTGAAGCCCTTCAGCCATCAGCTTTCTACAAAAATATCTTAATTTGTGTTCCGAAGATGAACGAAGGTGTTACGGGTGTCCAACGACATGAGGGTGAGTAATCTACACTAATTGCAATATAAATTATAGAACCCTTAGAAGAAAATTATATTAAGTGTTCATTAATGGACCATAAATATTGTACAAATAGTATTTAGTACCAAAAGATCTTTAGTAAATATTCAATAAATATTGTTAAACTTAAATATAGAACATTTATTTAATTGAAAAATAGTTAAGGAGTACAGTCACATGATTATGTGTAAGGAATACCTCAGGGCTAAATACAAGAAGAGCATAACATTAATGTTAGCAATGTTGCATCTCAATCACTCTCCATAATTAAAATGATTCTATAAATGTGGTTGACATAATAATCAATTTGGCATGAGATTTTCTTGGGCAGAGTGAGACAATGAGAAGCCTATCTCAAGCCAAATTTTTGATAGTTGGCAACCCTGAGACTTATGGTCAAATGCAACACACCGTGTGTGTGAGAGTGTGAGTAAGACGGAGGGAGAGCAGGGGAAAAAAATGCAGCTGAACAAATACGTGTACGTGTTTTAAATAGCATATAAAATAAATAAATAATATAGTTTTTATAACTAAACGCAATATGTGGCGCACCGCCACAAATTAGTCTATGTGTGGGAAACACTGGTGAGGGACTGGCATAGGTATTGATAAATTAGAGGTAGTATGTTTTTACTGAATCCTATGGGGACAAAGCTAACACTTTGGATTTGTCATTTCTTAAAATCCCATAGGGCTCGGCTTCAGTATTGCAGGTGGTGTAGGAAACCAGCACATCCCCGGTGATAACAGCATTTATGTCACTAAAATCATCGATGGGGGCGCTGCGCAGAAGGACGGGCGATTACAGGTTGGAGACAGACTGCTAATGGTAGGTCTCATTGACCTCTGATATTTATTTTACAACCTTAAAATTCAATTAAAACATTTTAAATTGCTATTTTATTTGTATAGTTTAGTTTCATTTTTAATAACTTACTTTAGTAAAATCACTGACCAAACACATAGAAACAGCCCTCGGAGATGTTTGGGAACGAGCTGCATCCACAGTCGGCTGATTATGTTCTTGAAGTTTCGCTCTAGTGTCAGTGTCAAACTCCATTGCTTTTAATCCAGCGGGGTTGTTAAACTCTTTAAGACTGAGTTTGATTTAATTAGCAAGATCAGTGCTGTGTGTAATCCACTGGGCAGGACACATTTGGCAGCGCTGATTCGCCATTGACCACTAGAGCGTAACTGTTTACGTAACTCTGGATTGCCCGCTTAACACTCCCTGCTTGTTTTCTCTTTCGCTCAGGTGAATAACTACACTCTAGAAGAAGTGACCCATGAAGAAGCAGTGGCCATATTGAAGAACACATCAGATGTGGTATACCTAAAGGTTGGGAAACCCACTAGTGTCTATCTCTCAGACCCCTATGGGCCGCCTGACATCACACACTGTGAGTTATTCTTACCACATTTCACACTTCATTTTTTAATATGTATGCTTAACCCAGAAGAATGATTTAGAGATTTGAAAGTGATGTGGAAATGTTTATTTAAATTCGGTCATTCAAGCTATTGGTTGTTTGAAGTGTCGCCATTGTAACTCATTTATACTGTAATATACACTTTCTCTCTGTTTCTGTGTCACTACAGCATTCTCACCCGCAATGGAAAATCATATCTCTTCCCCCGGTAATAACGGCACTCTGGAATATAAGTCCAGTCTTCCGCCCATCTCCCCTGGCCGATATTCCCCCCTGCCCAAGCACTTGCTGGGGGAAGAGGACATTAACAGGTTGGATGGTTTTTCCTTCCTACGGTAATTCCCTCCCTCTCTACCAGATGCCACTGCCCGCAGGTAGACTGTGTAGCCCCCTTCCCTCATGTGTCCTGTGGAAAATCCGAAAGACAATCAAGCAGCGTCATCACACCTAGTGATGGGATTGTTTGGGGATTTACTGTCCCATCCTTACTCCCTTCCGTCCTGTTAGTTCCTTACTGTTTTATTGTCCTGGATGTTGTTGTGGATATAAAGAACAACCTAGGCTCTATGTACATTTTTGTACTATGTTATGACATGTTTACCGTACTGTGTAATTTGTAAGTGAATGCATGTTGACGTGTGCATCACATCATGTATGGCTTTTCTGATGTAGTAAACCTGCTCAGTAGCTCACCTGGTACGGCATTGCACTTAGGACGGGGAGTTATCGGGTACGTCTCACGTGTAACGGTCATGAAAAAAGAGCTCACAGACTTGTAGAAGCAAGCTAAAATTGCATGGTAGTTTTAACATATGCATTTTATCCCACGTTTGAGTTTGTTAAAAGGGATAGTTCACCCAAAATTCTGCCATCATTTATTCACCTTCAAGTTGTTCCAAACCTGTATGAATGTATTTAATCTGCTGAATTACACAAATTAAGATATTTTGAAGAATGTGGGTAACCAAACAATGGACCCCATTGACTTCCATAATATGGGGGAAAATACTATGGGGCCTATTAGCTGTTTAGTTACTGACATTCTTTGAAATATTGTATTTTGTGTTCAGCAGAAGAAATAAATTCATACAGGTTTGGAACAACTTGAGGGTGGAATAAATGATGAGAGAATTATCATTTTTGGGTGAACTATCCCTTTAAGAGGTTAGGTTTAGGGTAGGTGGTACATAAATTGTAAACACAATAGAGCATTAACCTTTTTGTGCCAACAACCAACGTTATAAAAGGCTTCCAGATTAACATTCATCTGTTTTGGATACAACTGAATGTTTTTAGCACCATTCACTGGAGGTTTCATTTAGAAAATTCTGCCAAACATGGAAGAAGCAATACAATATTATTTTGCAAAGATCTCCAGACGGGCACATTTTTCAATGAGCCTAGGTTGGTTCAGAATATCATAGAGACTAAGGAGTGGGCTTTTTTGTACTTGAGTCAGTAAAGCTAGCCTCACACTACAGGAGTTTTTACAGGCTGATTTATCCCATATTTCTGTTCCCGAGAATCAGAGAAAAAATCTTGTTGAGGACCTCAATTGTTTCTGATGACCGAAGCAGATTATCTGGTAATGTGAGGCGTTCACACATCAAATCTTACACCTGCGCTCATACAAATCGGAGCCGCCCGATTATATCAAACATGTTTGATATTTAGGATTTAATCGGGAAGATTATGTCAGTTCTTTCACAATAGCCAATGAGAGAAGTGAATGAAAGCGCTTTTGAAATCGCATGCACAAAACAAGCTCCTGTGCGGGTCCGTTGAACAGCGTGTGGAGTGTTGCAACAACACGTCTATTTGTATAACGTGTCTTCTAGAACACGACTGTAGGGACAAAGGGAAGAGCTGGGCGACTGTGGAAAGCTGCAAGCAAATGTAAACATTACCTGTCGAGACATTCGTGACGATCTGCTACGTCCGTGTTTACATCCGCTTCCCAATGAGATCATGTGAGGTGTGTGATGTGCAAAAATGTTAACATTTTGCAGCGTTTGCATGTTTGAGATTTGAAAGAAAAAATCTGTGAAGGTTCTCCTTATGCGAGTGATGCCACCAGATTTCATAATCGTTTAGGATTTAAAAACTCCTCTAGTCTGATCCCTGAAACCACTTAAAATACCAACTACGACATCTACCAAAAAAGGGTAAAATTATCGTAATGATTCAAACTCTTACTGTGTGTTGACAGCATGAGTTTGTTTTTGCACGCTGGCTTGCTTTTAAGGGCGTTTTGGGAGACATATGTTCAGGACTGCAGGGCTGGGGATGCATTTAGTTCACTGCAATGCAACCTGAACCTCCAAGTGATGTGAATACTGAGCATCATCCCTGGAGTTTTCTGGAAAAGAAAACTAAAGCACACAGTCAGAACTGAATCTGTGGACTCGTCGAAATCCCTAAGAAATCAGAATAGAAAAAAATGGTTTTGATTAACTTGTCATGCCCTGGTTTTCTGCAGACTGGATTCTTGATTTGTTAATATGGACCCTGTGGTTGTTTGTGGCCTCTGAGGCTTTTGATAGCAGCGGTATGATTGTCTAGCGATTGTTGCTTGACAGCATTCAGGGCTGTTGCCTCTCGGATGCGTGTTGGATGTGTTGTAGCTGAATAAGAATCCCAGAATTCCACTAGTCTTATTGGCTTATGGTTTACCATAATAAGCTTTATCTACTCCCAGGGGAAAGTCAGTTTTAAACAAATACACTCCTGAACAAAATCCTAAGACCAGGGGATTCATTGCAAGATTTACACATTTCGCACTAGTGGATCATAACCGGGTTGTAAGTGCTGCTTCAAAATGCCAAAAGAAGAAACAGGAGCAAGAGACAAAAAATAGAGAATAGGCAATTTATTGAAAACTGCATTTAAATTCCAAAAGGCTGGTCATGAGCTGATCAAAAGTTTAAGACCATAGCCCAAAAATAAACGCACAACAGTACTAAAAGTGTCAAAAAAGGACTCAGTAGTGAGTAGCCCCACCGTTCTTGTTGATCACTTCAAAAACTCGTTTCGGCATGCTTGATGCGACTGTTTCCAGGAGGCTGGTGGGAACGTTGCTCCATGCGGTGAAGATGGCTTTACGAAGGGCATCCACGGTCTGGAATTGACGTCCATTTTTGTAAACTTCCCTTGCCATCCATCCCCAAATGTTCTCAATGGGATTTAGATCAGGGGAACGCGCAGTGTCGTCCTGTTGAAAGACCCAGTCATTACCGCACAGACGGGGGCCCTCGGTCAAGAGGGATGCCCGCTGCAACAGATCCACATAGCCAGTCGCCGTTTGACACCCCTGCACAACCTGAAGCTCCATTTTCCCATTGAAGGAAAACCCACCCCACATCATGATGGAGCCTCCTCCACTGTGACACGTAGAAAACATCAGGTGGGATCTCCTTGTCATCCCAGTAACGATGGAAGCCATCAGGACCGTCCAGATTAAATTTTTTCTCGTCAGAGAATAAAACTTTCGGACCCACTTTATATTAGGTGGCCTTAACTACTATGTACATTGTAATTAATCATTTGATACAATGCACTTATTGTGTACATACATGTTTTTACATTGTACTTACATTTTAAAAAATACCTGCATGTAATTACGTCTCTAATTCATTTCTGTAGTTACATTTGTAATTACACAGTTGGCACTTCCCTTACACATAACCCTAACCTTAAACTGACCCACACCACCACACCTGACCCTAACTCTACCCGTATCTCACCTCAATATCAGCAAAAGTGTTTTGCAATACAATTTGAACACAGTAAGTACATTGTACTTTTTTTTAAATGTAAGTACATAGTACTTAAGGCCACCTAATATATAATAATAAGTGGGGTCAAACTTTCTTCCACCATTCAGTGTCCCATGTTTGGTGCTCCCTTGCAAATTCTAAATGGGCAAGTTTGTCGTGGGAGGAGACGTGGCCTTTGAAGATGTTTTTTGTTCTTGAAGCCCTTCTCTAGCAGATGACGTCTTATGGTTATTGGGCTGCAGTCAGCATCAGTAAGGGCCTTAATTTGGGTTGAGGATCGACCTGTGTCTTCACGGACAACCTGTCGGATCCTGCGGCTCAGTGCAGGTGAAATCTTTTTGGGTCTACCACTTGACTTTTTTGTCCCATAACTCTCAGGATTTTTTAAGAAATGTAAAATGACTGTCTTACTGCGTCCAACCTCAGCAGCGATGACAAGTTGCGAGTGGCCTTGCTTGTGCAGCTCAACAATCCTGCCACGTTCAAAGAGAGAAAGCCTTTTTGCCTTTGCCATCAGGAGATCTTGACAGTATGACTGCTTGAAGAACAATGACATGAAAGCCATATTTTTGTGCAGATTTGACCTGTTTATGGCTATGGTCTTAAACTTTTGATCAGCTGATGAACGGCCTGTTTCAGTTTAAATGCAGTTTTCAATAAATTGCCTACTCTCTATTTTTTGTCTCTTGCTCCTGTTTCTTCTTTTGGCATTTTGAAGCAGCACTTACAACCCGGTTATGATCCACTAGTGGGAAATGTGTAAAACTTGCAATGAATCCCCTGGTCTTAAGATTTGTGTGTATCTAGTGTATCTAAATACTACATAAATACCCAAGTTCAACCTGCACTGTAATATCTCAGCAATATTTTACTTTGAACGGACAGTGCTGTACAGTTTAGGGCTGCAACTAATGATTATTTTCATAATTGATTAATTGGGGTGATTGATAAAAAAAAATCAGATAAAAGGGATATTTATTTTATTGACAAAACATACTATTCCACATCCTGCCCAATGCTGTCTTTCAAACAAGCATGTCAGCTGTGCTATGAACACACTCACATAGTGAATATATCTACCTTTACATAAATTTCCCATGGTTTTACAATGAACAAATTAAACAATTATAATAAATAAATAACAGGATTGTTGTAGTTATTCAATGGTAACCATAAATTAATCAGTTTTGCTTTAAATCCATAGTTTATCTATATGATATTTGTGTGGTTTTACAAATGGTAATTAATACGGCAAAAACATGGTTTTATTATTATAAAAACATGGTTTTACGATCTTTGTTTGACAAACATACGCGAGTCCGCTGCACCAACGCTCGTTAAGTTTAATGCAGACTGTCGGACTGACCTGCTTTAATGCAAAATGGAAATACTCACGTGAATTAGTAGCATTTCTCACTGAAAGCTAAACGTGCATGCAAACAAAGGGTGTGACCTTTCTTTGAGGTGAGGGAGATTAAACCCCCTCCTCTTTGCCAGGGTAAGAGGTTTACATGGTCCCTGTGTTTGTAGAAGGCATAAGCCCATCTGGAGGTTCAGCCTCTTCATCTTCACTGTTTTTCCCACAGGAGAACTGAGCTCTCTGAGAAAATCCAAGGTCTGGATGAAGATTATAAAATGGAATGTGGTAGTTGCTAATATCTTTTTTTTTTATTTTTTTTTATATATGTATTTTTTAGAATTCAGAGGCTCAGGAATTGATTGCAAGTGAAATATAGTATAGGGCATTTCATGTGGATTTGCATAATACATTTGAACTTATAGCTCACAAGTTGAATAATTAATTAGGTGTGACATTAGGCAGATGTTCAAGGGGGGAAGGATGAACATGTTTTGTGCATGTGTGTGTGTGTCATCTTGGTTTAGGGGAAAATGGAGTGTGCAGATGGGAGTGTAAGAGTTGGTTATGTTGCAATAATCGGTAAAGCACAGCATTGCATTATGGGAACACACGACTGCACACACATACTGCTTAACTTTTTACACAAAATGTTGAAAACAGAAAATCTTTTAAGCATTAGGAGAGCAAACCCACACACACTTACACACAGCCTAGTCGTTCAATCATCATGAATAATACATCTTCAGAAGTAGAACATCCATACTCACATCATGTACATACACACTCAGCAGTGCTACCTTGGGTCAGTACTCAATTATTACTAAGCTCACATTCAATGAACTGGACATTCATAATTATTAGATGTGTAGTCAGGACTGCTTATGAATTATATAGTTCAGCAAACTATGGGGTTTGTTGCTGTGTGGTCACTCAAGTTGTTCCAAACTTTTATGAGCTTCTTTCTTCAGCTAAACACAAAAAAAGATATTCTGAAGAATATGGGGTGCTCATTAACTGTTTGGTTACCCATATTCTTCAGAATAACATCTTATTTGTTCAGCAGAAGAATGAAATGTAAGTTTGGAACAACTTGAGGGTGTGTAAATGATGACAGAATTTTGGGGTGACCTTTCCCTTTAAGGACCAGTTTAAATCTGACGAACTGTTGTGTATGGTTATGTACGTGTGGGTATGCACAATGTGATATACCAAAGTAGGACACGTTCTTGCATCACAATCCTTGTTGGTCACAAAAAGACGATCAACATTTGTACAATCATAGTTTTAACCTTTTTCCTTAAAGCAGTGTTTCTCAACCTTTTCGATTGCATGGCCACTCTAAACTTTTGAATGGTAGTGTAAATTATGATATTTTAAAAAAAGAATAATTTTAAGACATATTGCCAAAGTTGGCTGGGGCCCCCTAGTGGGCTCCCTAGTCCTAAACCCACTCTTAATAAAGGTATTTGTTTGTCCACGTGGAATGAGTAATTTCAGAAGGTACTGATGTTTAATGAGGAGCAGGATTTTAGACTAGTGAGATTTGACAATGGACAGGGCTAACCAGCACAACCAATGGATGTATTATGTGATGTATTGTTCCAGGATCATCAAAATATAACCCATCAATGTTAATTATCCATAAATGTGCTACTTAAGTGTAAATCACATTAGGTTAGTGGTTCTCTGTACGTAGCGTGAATGGGTTATGCTAGTCTGTTCCTAATTCTATCTCTGTGCCTCGTCGTCACTGTGAAGGGCCAGAGGGTTTGTGCCGTGGTTGATAATAAGGGTTTTGTCATGGTTTTATTTAGCCCTCTGTGACCCTGTATTAAGGGCAGAGAGAAGGGAAGACTTGCAGATGTGCTGAGAGACTAAGAGAGAGGCAAGACACACCGAGGACTAAAAGATACAATGAGAACTGTTAAATATAGAACGATAAAGTGACAAGGGGGTTGAATTAAGGGTCTGTCAGTCATCTCTGTTCAGGACAAGTAACACGCTAGCTAGTGTTGTAGTACTCGAGATCGGTCTTGGTCTCGAGACCGGTCTCGAGACCACTTTTTAAAGGTCTTGGTCTCGTCTCGGTATCGACCGCATTTTTACTCGGTCTCGTCTCGGTCTCGGGCGAAGATGACTCGGGATTTTGTCTCAAGACCGGTCAAGACCACAGCTGAAGGCATAAAGAGCAGAGAACTCCACCCTGCGCGCACTCTCTCTGTCTTCAAAATAAGCAGATAAGCTCTCTCTGATACTTCACATATTAAGCTAAATCAAAAGTTCAGAAAACCGAATCCATGTTGAACGTTGCGCGTTCGGACAACTGTTTTGAAGTACTGCTCGGTGTGAATTGCGCTCAAAAAACGTTTGACCAGCTAAACAGCTGACATAAATCATACATTAAATAAACAGGAAACAATTTCTATCCAGTTATGAAGTGTTTTCTGTGTGACAAACCTTCCGCGATGTTCTGACAGCCGTGATTCACACACAACGGGTCTGCTAATGTCCGATTCACGACCAAATGACTCATTTGAACCGAATCATTTTAACGACGGTAATAAGAACTGATCTGTTCAACAATGAACTGAAAGAATCAGTTGAATCATTTACTCAGAACACCTCAGAAATCAGAACACAAGTGTGCTTACCCAATTTAGCAAGAGTGGAGAGTAAGAATTATTAGTTTTAACTATCCACAGTATTTCAGCTTATGTATGTTGAATGTGTAGTAAAATAAATAGTCTAAAATCATTTAGTTTAGACTGGAGTGAGGTGAAAACAGAACAAAGTTGTTTGTTAGCTAGCTGATCATTTTATTAAATTGTATATGGCAGAAAATATGGCTATTTGTAAACTGTTAATGCTATTTCTAATATTGATATACCAAAACAATTCAACCTGTTGGAACAAAAGAAACATCAAGATAAGAGATCATACATAATATGAGATATAAACATAAGATAATAAAAAATGATTGTTTCGTTGCATTTAAAAAAAAAAATGGTGTGTGTGTGTGTGTGTGTGTGTGTGTGTGTGTGTGTGTGTGTGTGTGTGTGTGTGTGTGTGTGTGTGTAGGTCTGTCAGCCACCACCAAAGACCATTTTTGACCCATAAAACCCTGCACGTGTGAGATATTTGTTAAATCAAACTGTAGTTAATCAAAAAATGCAAGTACAGGGTTTCTTTTCCTTGTTGTTGCACAATAAAGCTGCACAATAACATTTTCAATTTGTAAATGAAAAATATGTACATATATAAAATAATTAGCTTAAGCAGCATACTAATGCATATCTGTATGATATATATTCCACCTCCTGTTATTCACATTCATTTAAGACATAATGGACTGTGTCTGAGATTAATACCTCATCCAGATTAGCATTCTTAGGGGAACTTTGAGTTTAAAAATGGGATTGAGCACGCTTCACAAAACAAAACACAAAACTCTGTCAGTTTGGTGTTTGTGTCCACCATAGACTGTAAACAATATGGACACGTCGTCTTCAGTGCCTCCCATTGACGAAAAGTGTTATTTGCTTATAGAAGAAAAAGATTAATTCCCACAAAGCTGCAATACCTTTTGATTATTTGATCAAAACTTCTCTCATGGTACACTTGCACACCCACACATACGAGAGAAGTGCCAATCATATGCATATTCCACATTTTATCATAAGTGTGGGGACATGCATTGGTCTCGGTCTTGACTCGGTCTCGGCCTGTCTTGGTCTTGGTCTTGACTCGGTCTCGGCCCTTCAAAGTCTTGGTCTTGTCTTGGTCTCGGCCCTTCAAAGTCTTGGTCTTGTCTTGGTCTCGGTTTAGGTGGTCTTGACTACAACACTAACGCTAGCGTCACATGACACAGAGCGAAGAGAGAAAGAGGTCCAGTGAGGAGGCTGTCAAAAATGTATTCCACTCACATTGTCTTCAGTATGTCTAATGTCGCCTTGCATCCGCAATGCGATATCGCTCTCTTACCCACAACCTGATGCTATAAATTGGCTCACTGAAACTTGCAGGGAATGTTAAAGGAGCCTTGCTAAAGATTGAGCCTTGCTGCTCATGTGGGAAATTCAGGTTTGAATCCAGTCTGTCATGTACCGATCCCATTCCTGAAAATGTGTCAATAAAAGTAGCAAAAAGGATTGATTAGTTGTATATAGAGGAATGGCATCTCTCTTTCTTCGGTAGACAGTTTGTTTACATACACTACCTTTCAAAAGTTTGGAATCGGTTTTAAAAAGAAGTCTCATGCTAAACAAGGCTGAATTTATTTAATAAAAAATAAAGTAAAACCGTTTAAAATTCGGTTTCTATGTTGTTATATTATGCAATGTAATTTATTCCTGTGATGTCAAAGCTGAATTTATAATCATTACTCCAGTCTTCAGTGTCACATGATCCTTCAGAAATCATTCTCATGAGGATTAGCTGCCCAAGAAACATTTGTCATTATTATCGATGTTGAAAACATTTTCACTGCTTAATATTATTGTGGAAACTCATTTATTTGAAAAAGTATATATATTTTTTTTAATGTAATATTATAAATGTATTTACTGTCACTTTAGATCAGTTTAATGCTGAATAAAAGGATGAATTTCTTACAGAGCCCAAACTTTTGAACAGTAGTGTATCTGGCTTTACTTTCAAATATTTGGAGTGGGGGATTATGTTTGTCAAACCCAGTTGTATTGTATAAGGGGGCTTGTTGTGTTATCATATTTGGTTTTGTCCTGAATTCTGTTGGTGTGTCTGTTTTGTTTCTGCATGCTACACATAACAAGAAACATTTCAGCTGTTTTGAATACACATTTTAACATACTAATTTCATTAACAAAAAACTGTGTTCATGCTAACCTATTGTCTGTTTCTGATCAGAAATCCCTCGTTAGATGAGATGGAAGGTCACAGGTTTGATTCCCAGCACTTCCAGTTGAGGTGAGCCACTTGAGTGAGCCGTCGTTTGGGTCTTGAATGTTCATATGTATCCTCATTACACTGGCTCTCACTTCCAGCTGGATTTTCTATTTTGAACCTTAGAAACTGTGTTTGCATGAAATAAAACAGCGGCAGTCAGATCTGTAATTCTAAGGGAATTAATAAAAGGAATGAAAGAGAAAGCAAGACTTCTCTGGATGAGTCTCTGTGGAGTCTCTTTAAACTTCCATGACTGTAAACACAGAACATTCATTTTTATTTTGGAAGTTTTGAAGATCTGAGAAATGATTAAAGATGCTTCATGGTCAAATTGCAACGCTATTTATCAAAGCTAATGTACTTACAAATGTTGAACTAATGTCGCAGTTCCTTCCTTACTCCTTTAACACATTTCCACTGCCATGTTTTTCACCCTCTCTCTCTCTCTCTCTCTCTCTCTCTCTCTCTCTCTCTCTCTCTCTCTCTCTCTCTCTCTCTCTCTCTCTCTCTCTCTCTCTCTCTCTCTCTCTCTCTCTCTCTCTCTCTCTCTCTCTCTCTCTCTCTCTCTCTCCCTCTCTCTGTTAGTGGTGGACCGATATGGGTTTTATAATGGCTGTTACCAATATCTAGAGTAGGATCGCCATTAACCTATCAACGCACGGATATAATGACACATTATAGTAGCACAAGAGATGTAATGAAATATACACTAAACTGATATCTACTCAAAATAATTGAATAAACAAAAGGCATTTTCTTCATCATTTTGTATTGTTTTCTAGTACAAATATCTAAAGAGTTGTAAAAAATTTTTAGCATTTCAATGAAAAAAATGGCAATAGGTGGAATGGCTAATGCTGCTTATACATATATCGGTCTGTCACTACTCTCTGTCGATCCACTTCAGCGCACTAACCCAAGCTGCTCTGCTCTCTCTTTCTCTCCCACACCAGGCCTCCAGAGCCAGTTTACAGCACTGTGAACAAACTGAGTGACCGCGCCCCCTCTCCCCGCCTCTACTCCCCCGTGGAGTTTGATAAAAGCCCCATGCACTCAATCCCCCACTTCCCTCACTATCACGTAGGCCTGCTCCCTGACTCCGAGATCACCAGGTACTGAGCACAGCGCTCTGCATGGGATGTCAATACAAATTCTGTAGCCACCTCTCACCTGCATGACCACACCCTAATTTATGCTGGCTTGCATGCCCCGCCCCATTTTAAAGTCACCTGCATGCCCCGCCCATCATGTACTAGTTCTAGGTCTTTCTTAGGTTTAATGGAGTGAATGATGCATTTTATGTTTTGTGAGCATTGTATAACAAAATTAAATGATTTTACTTACATTTTTTATTAAGAAATACACTTTCATTCGAACGTTCGGGGTTGCTAAATTTTAAAATTCACCGTCACATGACGCTTCAGAAATCATTCTAATATGCTGATTTGGTGGTCATGAAACATTTCTTACTATTATCATTGTTGAAAAGCTATCTTTTTGTGAAAACCAACCTTTAAATATTCTTTGAATTTTGAAGGTTCAAAAAAGCAGAAATCACCTGTGAAATTATAAATGCCTTTACCGGAAATGTTAATGCAATACATTTATTTCCACACAAAAAAAAAAAAGAGATCTTACTGACCCCAAACTTGAATGATAGTGTACATCAGATAACAGAGGAAAACTGGTTGCGGAAGTCATTTCATGATGGCTTTAATGAAAAAAATGATAGCAGTGAGTACAGCAAATGAGCAGTTCTTACCGCTTTGCATAATTCTCAATGACTTCGATTTTTCTTACTTCATCTGACAATCATGCAAAGTGCACGTAGAGGACACAAGCGTGGAGATTGGTAGTTGCCATGGCAGTACCCGTGACAGCAGTATAACTGAATCACATCTCTGCTGCAGCTGTCCACTTACTTCCTTCCCTTCCGCAGCCACTGTCAATTTGTCTGTACTGTCATTTGTTAGACTGTATTGCTTATTGACAGCTTCCCCATGAAGGTCAGAGCTTTGCCGCTGTCATTCGCGGTTTGCTTGCGTGCCTGTGGCATCCGTTCAACATTAGTGCGTTATAAATCAAAGTGGATTGATTTTATCTTTCTTATTTCCTGCCTAACTGATTTCACTTTAGTTCCAGGCAGCAGCTTGTATCGTTAATTGGTTATAAAACTTTATTGGTTATAATGCAATATCTCTGCTCTTGCTGATTAAATGACTATAGACTTATAAATGTAATAGTCGAGAGATGAACGGAGTGTAAACAGGGGTTTGGCCGTGGAGGAAATGCTCTTCGGGACTAAGAGACTCTCTGGCACAAATGGCTGAGTAATGTTTCGCTGTTATCCAAATCCTGCGCATAATGCCCTCAGCGTGGGTGTGCTTTGTTTATCGGTTTGTTTTGATTTAAATTTTTTAGTTCATTACTCTATGAATTATAAAGCGCCGTCTAATTGGCTTCTCTGGGATTTGAATTGATTTGCATTTCAGGACGCCACCGCTAACACCTAATGCATCGCTTAAATCCTCAGGACTTGCGAAAAAGGCATTCATGAAAATGCCAGCGTTAACATCTGTGATTAATGGATCGCTGTCTCTCATGTTCAGGGTCTGCCGGTTTTTGATGATGCTCTTCAAGGGAACGCGCAGGCAGCAGTTTTGTGAAAACGGACAATTCTGTGTGACCGAGCATGTGAGATTGTCAGTAGCTTACCAAAAGGGAACAGTTATCATTTAATGATGCACAAACACCAAAATACTCTACCTAGAGTGCTGTTATTTCAGATCAGCCTTGTTTGAGTCGTTCCTGACAGCTGCCAGTAAAAATTCTGAAACAAATCTCATGTGGCGCTCTAGGTATATAGTGTGTGATGGGTTGTTAAAAAGCTGTGATTATGCCCTTGCGCCATTTCTATGCCATTCATGGTTCAAATTACCCAGCAAGCAATTGCCGTCATTTCATTGTCCTTTTCTTCCGTCCTTCGGATGAGACGTTAAACCGAGGTCCTGACTCTCTGTGGTCGTTAAAAATCCCAGGATGTCCTTCGATAAAGAGTAGGGGTGTAACCCCGGCATCCTGGCCAAATTTGCCCATTGGCCTCTGTCCATCATGGCCTCCTAATAATCCCCATATCCTGATTGGCCTAATCACTCTGTCTCCTCTCCACCAATCAGCTGGTGTGCGGTGGGCGTTCTGGCGCAATATGGCTGCCGTCGCATCATCCAGGTGGATGCTGCACATTGGTGGTGGTTGAGGAGATTCCCCCCTTCTATATGTAAAGCGCTTTGGGTGTCTAGAAAAGCGCTATATAAATGTAATGAATTATTATTATTATTATTGTCTCAGTTAACTACAGACCTGATATAATCTGGCCAAAATATTCCATGTAAGCAAAGCCAACAGTGAATACAAGGTGTTCGGTTTCATTTCATTCCTGGGCTATGGTTATTAAGTTTTCATTAAGGTCTTTCATTAGTCGTTTGTCCACTGTCAGGCCAGTGCGAGCCAGGGCTTTTAACGGGCCAACGGGCTTTTTAACGTTATTTATAATAACGGCACTGGGCTAATAGTCTCAGAGCTGTAGCACCGAGCCCAAAATCACGCTGCTTTTCCACCGTCAGGCCAGAAGACAGCGTCTTTCTAAAACCGGCCCGTAACACGTCTCTCTGGAACAACATCACACACACCCATCATTTCACCAACACACAGAAGTTTTATCAGAAAACTAATAAGAAAGAAATCACTGGAAAATAGTTCATTTTTTTCATTTACTCAAAGAATGATTACCCAAGTATCAATTTTTTACCACAGTTTTGCAATAATAAGTGATACATTATCAAGATTGTACATTTGTCCCAAAGAATTAAAGTAGTATTTACTGTTATTTCATGAAAGAAAGAGGACGCGCGTTATTCAGCCACAGTCAAAAAGCTTTAGCACTCTCTCCTGTGACAGTCCCAATACAGTTACATTTTCAGTCAGAGAAACTGAGAAAATGCTGAATATGATCCATTAGACATATTTTAAATGCAAAATCGCTTGCTGGGTGTTGGCTCAAAACCCTGGGTGTAGAAATGTTATCCGTGAGCTGGCAGACCTGAGAATTTGTCCAGGTATTGTTGACCTCTTCAGGCATCCCCAGGAGATACTGGTATACAATTTGCAAAATTATCCTCCAAGCAGATTCTTTCTTGTTCAGTGTAGTCATACGCTTTGATTTGACTAAAATTCAAATGTCTTTGATGTTTTCTTAATGTGTATCCACTTGGCAACAGTACACAAGCGTTAGTGTGATCTTAATCAACAACCTCAAGCGTGGTTCCCAGAGAGATGATGTATTTCTGGGGACCGCAGAGGATCCAGATCCTGTCATCTCTGAATCGTCAGTCAGGAGGGAGATTCCTTCACATCACTCAATTCAGATCCAAATAGATGAAGCCGTTTGGCAGAATTGCTCTTGCTTTCCGGGCACTCCTATAGCTTTGCACCATATGCGTTAGGGGTCGTGTCCCCTACACCGGCTGCTCACTGATTTGAAGTGATAGTTTTGTTTATATCATGATTAATAATTTGTTTGGGGCTAAAAGCGTAGGGTGCATACTAATTGTGTTTAGCTAATGTGGACAAATTTGCAATGACATTGACCATAAATCACAGTTCCCACAAGATTTTGTTACTTCTAATTTGTATGACTTGTGTTCCTGTTAGAGCAGGATAAACTAGCTTAATCAAGTTCGCTGGCATATTTCTGAAATATGCTTCTGGAGAATGCAAATAACAAATGTCTGAAATCTAAAACCATTTCTAACAGTGACAGGTGTTGTTTATGTATATTAGTATTTTACGAGAAGAATACTAATTCTACTAGTGCTTTTCATCTTTTATTCATAACTTGTATCATCAGTGTGGATGTGAAGATTAAATTAGCTTAATGTATTAGTGGTGTTTGCTCAGACAGCCTAGGAAAACCAACGAACAAACCTTAAGAAAAGTTTTGCCTATGAATTTTGATGGATTCATTCATTAAAGAATAAATAGACAAAAGTTAAAAATGATTTAATTATATAACTGTTTAAAAAAATCTATTTCATTTGTAAATATGGTTAAATTAATTTTAGCGGTATTTGCCCTCGCGAAACTCTAGTATCCAAAATAAAATTGCAACAAAAAAAGAACACATGCAGATCTTGTTGTGATCCAATGAATGATTTAATCATTTTGCTGCTTGCCTTAATAAATGTATGATAGTCCATCTAAATAAACTGGTATTTATATTTGATGTACTCTTTGGCTGTTTCTAAATGTTAGATTCTCCGAAAAGCTGTTTACATTGTGGCAAAACCGCATCCATTGTTTGTTCTTTATTCCCTAGATTTCCTTTGCAATGCATTGTGGGACAAGCACTTCAGTGAACCAGCAAATAATGAAGCACTTGCTACTTAACCTCCATCTTCTCTCTCGCTGATAGTTGGCAATACAGATGCAGCTCACATTGATTGGCTGTACAATTTCTGCCAGCTTTTTTTAACACTTGTTTTCATGATATACCAAGCATTTTCCCTCGGGAGAAGATATTGAAGCTTTTTAATAACAAAAGTTCAGTGTTTACTATTGTGTCATCCTTAAAAATCCCCTGAGTGGCCAACCTGCTCTTTAAAAGAGACAGAAAAGGAAGCAGAAAAGATTTGATTGCACCTGCTGAGTGTTTTGGAGTTTACTGCTGTGATTCTAACTGTTAAAGGTGCAGAAGAGGTTGATATCTGGAGACTGCATTGAGTTAGGAAGTGAAAAGGCCATCCAGTTCTCTCGCTGAGAGAGCGTTTTTGAGGACGGCAGGGAGGCGCGCGTATCAATACATGTCTTAACATTTCTACTCAACAGCTAAATTGCTCTGTGAGTGTTCTGCTCTGAATCTGTGAATCTGATGAAAGCTTATTGATCGTGTCGAGAGGTATCGGATATGTTTGAGGGTGTTGATCGATTTGCGGCATTTATAGATTGGCACCACAGAGTGTTGAAGTCTGAGAGAAGCCCAACAAAGGTCATAAGGTATTCATGGTTTTACAGGTGCTGGTCATATAATTAGAATATCATCAAAAAGTTGATTTATTTCACTAATTCCATTCAAAAAGTAAAACTTGTATATTATATTCATTTAATACACACAGACTGATATACACTCACCTAAAGGATTATTAGGAACATCATACTAATACTGTGTTTGACCCCCTTTCGCCTTCAGAACTGCCTTAATTCTACGTGTCATTGATTCAACAAGGTGCTGAAAGCATTCTTTAGAAATGTTGGCCCATATTGATAGGAGAGCATCTTGCAGTTGATGGAAATTTGTGGGATGCACATCCAGGGCACGAAGCTCCTGTTCCACCACATCCCAAAGATGCTCTACTGAAATCTGATTACTGTGGGGGCCATTTTAGTTCAGTGAACTCATTGTCATGTTCAAGAAACCAATTTGAAATGATTCAAGCTTTGTGACATGGTGGATTATCCTGCTGGAAGTAGCCATCAGAGGATGGGTAAATGGTGGTCATAAAGGGATGGACATGTTTAGAAACAATGCTCAGGTAGGCCGTGGCATTTATTTGATGCCCAATTGGCACTAAGGGGCCTAAAGTGTGCCAAGAAAACATCCCCACACCATTACACCACCACCACCAGCCTGCACAGTGGTAACAAGGCATGATGGATCCATGTTCTCATTCTGTTTACGCCAAATTCTGAATCTACCATCTGAATGTCTCAACAGAAATCGAGACTCAGCAGACCAGGCAACATTTTTCCAGTCTTCAACTGTCTAATTTTGGTGAGCTCATAAAAATTGTAGCCTCTTTTTCCTATTTGTAGTTGAGATGAGTGGTACCCGGTGGGGTCTTCTGCTGTTGTAGCCCATCCGCCTCAAGGTTGTGCGTGTTGTGGCTTCACAAATGCTTTGCTGCATACCTCGGTTGTAATGAGTGGTTATTTCAGTCAAAGTTGCTCTTTTATCAGCTTGAATCAGTCGGCCCATTCTCCTCTGACCTCTAGCAACAACAAGGCATTTTCGCCCACAGGACTGCCGCATACTGGATGTTTTTCCCTTTTCACTCCATTCTTTGTAAACCCTAGAAATGGTTATGCATGAAAATCCAAGTAACTGAGCAGATTGCGAAATACTCAGACCGGCCTGTCTGGCACCAACAACCATGCCACTCTCAAAATTGCTTAAATCACCTTTCATTCCCATTCTGACATTCAGTTTGGAGTTCAGGAGATTGTCTTGACCAGGACCACACCCCTAAATGCATTGAAGCAACTGCCATGGTTGATTGGTTGATTAGATAATTGCATTCATAAGAAATTTAATAATCCTTTAAGTGAGTGTATGGTGAGTGTATTTCAAATGTTTATTTATTTTAATTTTGATGATTAGAACTGAAAACTAAGAAAAACCCCAAATTCAGTAAATCAGAAAATTAGAATATTACTTAAGACCAATACAAAGAAACGATTTTTAGAAATCTTGGCCTACTGAAAAGTATAATCGTGAAAAGTATGAGCATGTTCAGCACTCAATACTTAGTTGGGGCTCCTTTGGCCTGAATTACTGCAACAATGCGGCGTGGCATGGAGTCGATCAGTCTGTGGCACTGCTCAGGTGTTATGAGAGCCCAGGTTACTCTGATAGTGGCTTTCAGCTCTTCTGCATTGTTGGGTCTGGCATATCGCATCTTCCTCTTCACAATACGCCATCCATTTTCTGTGTGGTTAAGGTCAGATGAGTTGGCCAGTTATGAACAGAGATACCATGGTCCTTAAACCAGGTACTGGTTGCTTTGGCACGGTGTACAGGTGCCAAGTGCTGTTGGAAAATTAAATCTGCATCTCCATAAAGTTGGTCAGCAGCTGGAAGCATGAAGTGCTCTAAAACGTCCTGATATACGGCTGCGCTGACCTTGGACCTCAGAAAACACAGTGGACCAACACCAGCAGATGACATGGCACCCCAAACCATCACTGACTGTGAAAACTTTACATGGATGGATGGATGGATGGATGGATGGATGGATGGATGGATGGATGGATGGATGGATGGATGGATGGATGGATGGATGGATGGATGGATAGATAGATAGATAGATAGATAGATAGATAGATAGATAGATAGATAGATAGATAGATAGATAGATAGATAGATAGATAGATAGATAGATAGGAATCTCTACTATTAAAATATATGATGCTTGAACTCAGAACAGATTAAGCCCTCAGAAGAAAACTGACAGCCATATTTAGCTCTAGTGTTGTTGACGTGCCTGATATTTGTGTCCAACAGATGGCGTGTAATGGGACTATCCTCTTGACAGAGCACACGTTACACACACAGTTTCACTGACAAACCTATAATTTGTTTCAAGTTACCAACCATCAAGAAACGGAAAGAAAATGTTAAAGAACAAAAGTCCATTAAGGGGTTTCTTGTGTTGTTGAGTGCTGATATATGCAGCTTTGAGCTTTCAGATTGTTTCTTCAAGGCTGAGGGTCATTACAGGCACCCTGCCGTTCCTTTCCTTTATTAAGGTTGAATGTAAAAAAGCCAGTGGTTATTTTGCCATCCGAAAACAGCGTCGCATGCAGACCCTGTATAGAAATGAGTTTATATTTCACGTGGATGAGGCTTTTGACAGATTTTCATATTCAGATCGCTCTTACAGTGGAGGAATGTTTGAAGTGAAAAGGGAGGGAGAATAACACAGGATGACAGTGAGCAAACGGTTGTGGGTAGAGATGTGTGTGAGGGGCTGCATATGAAACACCAGACCCACCAGGCCCTCTCCTCCTCAGGTATTGTGAATTGAAAACGAGTGTAATCTATTTGGTTTGTTTTCCCATTTGGCTCTGAACTTGAGATGATAAGCTGTGGCTGTTTGTAATCTGGGACTGAGGTGTTGGAGGAGGCAGACAGGAGCTCTATCGGTGTTTTGCAGCTGGGAGAGAGAGAGAGAGAGAGAGAGAGAGAGAGAGAGAGAGAGAAAGGGATGAAGGAGAGGTAGAGACAGAAAGAGAAGTTTGGAGCATAGAAATGCGAGAGAAGAGAGTTTAATGAGGATGGTTCCAGCCGGCGGGGCGCTAGACGCACTCAACCCACCTCTGAGCCAGCCGTTACTCAAAATAAATCTATTTGTGGAATACCTGCTGATGATCAGCATATCATCATATCAGCGTGAGGCTGTCACAGATGCTCTCTGAGTGATAAGCTGCAATTTATGTTTGTTTAAACTGGAATAATGCAGGGCTCAAGCGGGGTTTTTTTTTTTATCCGATCACTTGATTAACAAAAAAATAGATATTTTTTTTTGTGTAAATATTGGCTGTTTATTAAAGTTAAAGTATAATTTCTTATATAAGCAATATTGCACTGTTTATTATAAATTATTTTTCGGGGAGGTATTTATGTGCCCTTGTAATGTTTAATTCAAATAACTTTAATTTAAAAATGTCTTTATTTTTATTAACTTCCATTTCATACTGACATTCATTATATTTGTATCAGTCAGATTGTATTATATTCAGAATTTTAGAATTACATTATTTCTATCCTATCCTAATTTAATTATCTGGATAATACAGAATAAAAAAGGTTATTGCAACTTTTTATCTCACAAGACTTTTTTTCTTGAAATAGCGAGCCATAAAGTTAGATTTGTGAGATATAAACCCCGTCTTTTTTCCCTTCAGAATTGGACTTTCGAAACTAAAGATTTCAAGAAAAAATGTCAGAATTGTGAGTTATAATGTCAGAATTGTGTGATATAAAGTCAGAATTTGCAAGTTACTCAGAACTGCCAAAAAGAAAAAGAGTTGATATATCTTCCACCTGTGAGATAAAAAGTCGCAATTATCTCTTAAAATGTTTTATTATATGATTCATAAAAGCTTCCATAGAATAGAATCAGAGCCACCCTAAACTTGCATGTGTCTTGTCTTCTGTCAGCTGTGCAAGACAATTATCAATCAGTATTTATGTGTGTGTGTGTGTGTGTGTGTGTGTGTGTGTGTGTGTGTGTGTGTGTGTGTGTGTGTGTGTGTGTGTGTGTGTCTGTGTGTGTGTGTGTGTGTGTGTGTGTGTGTGTGTGTGTGTGTGTGTGTGTGTGTGTGTGTGTGTGTGTGTGTGTGTGTGTGTGTGTGTGAGCCTGTTTATGTGGTTTATGAGGACACAAATTTGTATAACTACATGGGTATTACACTGGTATTACACTATAAATGTGGTTTAAGAGGACATATCAAATGTCCTCATAATTCAAATGGCCTTAAAAACATACTAAATTATGTTTTTTTAAGAAAGTAAAAATGCAGAATGTTTCCAGTGATGGGTAGGTTTAGGGGCAGGGGCAGTGTAAGGGGATAGAAAATACGGTTTGTACAGTATAAAAACCATTACGCCTATGGAGAGTCCCTGTAAACCACATAGACCAACATGTGTGTGTGTGTGTGTGTTTACGATATTTACAGTGACTTAATTCTACATTCTCTATCAGCATGCTGTTGGGATTCAGGGTAGATTCTGTTTTCACGGAAATCTGTGGTTGAGGAAAAAAATGGAATAGAGTGCCATCTAGTGGTAACAGTGGACTGGTGTAGAGCCAAACACGTGAGCGTCATTTCTGTAGCATCAGACTAGAAATCATAGATCAGAATAAGTCATGTAGACTATACACTTTTATAAACTAAAGATGAATTTATTGGGCAGCATTTATTCTAGTTGTCTTGATAGCCTGTGTGTGTGTGTGTGTGTGTGCGCGTGTGTGCGCTTGTGTGCTTGTTTTTGTGAAATATCAGGAACACGTGTATAAAATGACATGGTATGACACAGGTATTACAAGGAGACGGTGAAATATAAGGACATTACCCATGTCCCCACTTTTCAACAGGCTTATAAATCATACAGGATGAGTTTTTTTTTTTTTTTTTGTTAAAGTAAAAATGCAGAATGTTTCCTGTGATGGGTAGGTTTAGGGGCAGGGGCAGTGTGCGCATGTGTGTGCGCATGTGTGTGTGTGTGTGTGTGTGTGATGGGTAGGTTTAGGGGCAGGGGCAGTGTGCGCGTGTGTGTGTGTGTGATGGGTAGGTTTAGGGGCAGGGGCAGTGTGCGCGTGTGTGTGTGTGTGTGATGGGTAGGTTTAGGGGCGGGGGCAGTGTGCGCGTGTGTGTGTGTGATGGGTAGGTTTAGAGGCAGGGGCAGTGTGCGCGTGTGTGTGTGTGTGATGGGTAGGTTTAGGGGCGGGGGCAGTGTGCGCGTGTGTGTGTGTGATGGGTAGGTTTAGGGGCAGGGGCAGTGTGCGCGTGTGTGTGTGTGTGTGTGATGGGTAGGTTTAGGGGCGGGGGCAGTGTAGGGGGATAGAAAATACGGTTACAGTATAAAAACCATTACGCCTATGGAATGTCCCCACATTGCACAAAAACAAGCGTGTGTATTAGTGCTGTCAATCTATACAAAAAATTAACCAATTAAATCGCATTTTTAGATGTAATTAATCGCAATTTAATATTTTATATAATATTTTTATATTGTAATAATTTCACGTTTAATCTGTAATTTAACGTAAAAACAACATAATATCAGTATCCTATATTTTAAATATTTGTTGTGATGTTATCTTTTTATGAGAGAAGCATTATAGTATAATTTAATGCTATACTTTTTAACATTTATTAGGCTTTAAATAAAATAACTTTTTGTTTAAGTAAAATTAAAACAATCTTCGTAATATTCCCATTATAATAAATGTTTTGCCTGTGCCCGTCACTATATCAGGGCTTCATTTTTTCTTTTGGCCCAACAGTGCAGTTCAGATTTTTACTTGCCCTGTCAAATGCACAATGAGTTATCATTTCTTGTTGTTTTTGACCCATTTAACCTTGTGAACAGTGCTTAAATATTTTTAGGTCTAACAGATATATACAGAAATTGAATAAAGTTATCAAACATAAAAAGTGTGTGTATGTGTGTCACACAGACAGGAGATTCACATACACAGACCCGCTCGCCAGTAGTAACGCACTGCCTTCTCTTTTGTGTCTTATCGCGTGTGAATGGGTTAAAAGCATTTGCAGTATGATCATGTGTGTATATATATATATAGTTGATGTGTTCCTGAGAGGGGTGGTAGCCAGAGGACTAGTGTGTATTAATTAGGTTGTTTACCATTGGCCAAGTAGTCGTAACTGATTTGCTGAAGAGCAGGATTACCACTTACTGATTACATGTTTGTTTGATCAACTGCTGGCTGAGCCTTCTGCCGGGTTTAATTCTGTTGTTTATGTGGTCAGTTACAGTTTTCATCTTCATACTGCAGCCAGACAGAAATATAAATATAATGATTATGCCCAAAAAGTGTGTTCTCACATTTCATGGGATGCAATTTGGCTTAGTTTGTGTTTATGGCCTGAAGAGCCTCATCACTCGGAGGCTAGCCAAACATACGCACAGAGAGAGAGAGAGAGAGAGAGAGAGAGAGAGAGAGAGAGAGAGAGAGAGAGAGAGAGAGAGAGAGAGAGGGAGGAAGGGCCTGCCTCCTCCTCACAACTAGGTCAGATTGAACACAGCGCTCACGGATTAGCCTTCTGTTCTAAAATAGCTCCATCTCGGGTGTCGTCTCTTTGCATTATCATCTGTAAACTCAGGAGATTGTTTATCTCCACATTTCAAGTGCATCTGACAGAAGTGTCACAGCTCAAGATATCTTTTAGTTTGATGGGTCACACTTGACAGGTTGATGCCCCATCTGTCAGGATCTATGACTAACTGAACGGGCCCAAGCTAAGTGGATCAGACTTTTTGGGGAACATTTTTTGCACAACCTGGAATGCATTTCAGCAAAGCTTGGGAATTATTTTTAATTTTTTTAGGATTTTTGATAAAAGATTAAGAATTATTTAAATAGTTTTTTTCTTTAATATTTATAGTTCTGTACTATGTGCTGTGTCTTTCCTACATATATCAGGGGCTGTCACTTAAATGAAATTACCACATAACTCTACATGTGCTATTCAACTACATTGTTATGCTGATAGTATACATTTTCATTCTTTTTTTATTATATATTATGTTTTTACTATATTTTCTGTTTTAACCATTTAATTGACGATTACCATCGCTCACCTGTTGGTAATAAATAGGTGTGTAGGAAGTAAGATAGAAAATACAAAAATCTCAAAAGTTAAAGGAAATCCTGCACACTAAAAAACTTTATATGCCTGTTTTAACTATGAAAATGTATTGCATATTATGATATTTTATTACACAAACATTGTTTAAAAAAATGCACAGTATAATAATGGCATATATTTTAATCACAAGATAATTAGGAACGTACTTCTTACATCTGTCATAGTATATACAGTATGAAGGAACTGTGTGTGTGTGTTAGTGTGCACGTGTGTGTGACCAAGTATTGTTGGGACATTTTTTGGTCCCCATGAGAAAACCACCTTATAAATCATACAAAATTACTGAAAATGTAAAGTTAGGGGATGGAATATACAGTTTCTTACAGCATTAAAATCATGTCTATGGCAAGTCCCTGTAATGGGAGGAATACGTGTGTGTGTGTGTGTGTGTGTGTGTGTCTGTGTGTGTGTCCACAACGATGGCAATATCCAAAATCCATCCCTGTCCATTTTCGGTCCCCATGAGGAAAACAACTTATAAATCATACTAAATTATGTTTTTTGAAAATGTAGTAAGTTTTGTGTTGTGTGTCTATGGATAGGGTTGAGGAGTGTAATCATAATTATTACAGAATCACAGAATAAAAATCATTATGTCTATGGAAAGTCCCCATAAAACACAGAAACCAGCTGGGTGGGTGCGTGTGTGTGTGAGAGGCTGTGCGTCTTCTCCGTTTCTAGGAAACCGGGCGGAAATGGGACAAATAGCACATAAGTGGAGCAGCCCCCAATAGGTGTCAGCTAATGTACTCGACTACATTGTAGACCGCTTGGACTGAGCCAAGTGTGTGGATACGTGTGTGTGTGTGCACGCATAGGTTGCATGTGTATATTTACAAAGAAGCGTAACGTGTGTCAGTGGAGATGCTGAGCCCTACGGACTCTGAGCTGATGTATTACCTGAACTGTGTGTACAGGGAGCCCAGGAAGATCGTTCTGCACAAGGGCTCGACCGGGCTGGGCTTCAACATCGTTGGAGGAGAAGATGGAGAAGGCATTTTCGTCTCCTTCATCCTCGCAGGAGGGCCGGCAGACCTCAGCGGAGAGCTGCGGAGAGGAGACCAGATCCTATCCGTAAGTGGACGCCCGGAAATACGCAAATATAAAAGGGTTTATAAAACATATGAGGGCAAATATGATTACATTGATCATTAGAAGGTACATTATCCTTCCTGTGTGTTTCTAAACACGAGATAATCATTCATTTATTGGGTTTAGCATTTATTAAAATATTGAAATATCTATCCCAAAGGTCATGAATAGATGACATTGTCTGCTTTTCTATATTGTAACCACTATATACACATTTAAGAGGACACATCCCTCTTAATATTCAAATGAATAGTTGATAAACCCAGGTTTTTAAATGACCTTGTTTCTTTAACTTTCACATTAGGGTCCACTAGTCATGCGTATCTTTGGTTAAAGAGGCCTAAATGTTTTATGGGGTAATATTAATGTTTCTAAATTAATGTTTGATTTGAACAAACATCATCTATACTTTGTTTTAGGTAGTTGTTCTGATTGGTCAATAATATTCCCATGGAGTAGTGCAGAACCTGTGCGGAACAGGAGATGGCGCCATTACATTTTTCTGGAAACCCTAAAAAATCTGTGCCAATTTTTTTTTTTTTTTGTCTAGTCACTACTCAGAACCACCAGTACCAGGTTTCCTTTTTCTCATTATAATTTCAGCACTGAGTTTTTGGCACAGATAGAGTGCCGTAACTTTTTTTGGCGGTGTGTTAATTGACAGTGCAATTACAGCTCTCTTTGAAACAACTCAGATCAGCGATCCACTCGAGAAGCTCTCCAAGCTGATTTCTCGTCGCTGATCTCATCATTTATGTTTATCAGAGCTTCATCAGAACTCGCCGGTCGTAATCAGACCCCTCCATCCAGATCCCGTCGCAATTACTGCCGGTGTCACTTGAGCTGAGAGCAATCACGGTCTGCCTCCTTAGGACACTGATTAGAAAGCGAGAAAGAACAAGGGAGAGGATAGAAATGGAGAGGGAAGGAAGAGATAATGGAGTGCTGGCCTGATTTGGAGTCTAAGAATAGCTGTGGTGTACCTTCTGAGTTCACACTGTTAAATGAGCATTAGGACACACTGCAGGCGCACTGACACTGGCACACACACACACACATACACCTCGTCTGCCCCTCGTGTTAGTTTTTCTGTTTGTAGTTACACAAGTTCCTGTTCCCCTGCAGAGACTGGCCCTCCATGGACCCCAAAGAGTTTCCATTGGCTGAACCTAACTATAAATGATAGAAAATTTTAATTTAACAAACTAGTTAAGAAAAGCGATTTTGCAAAAACAAGAAATAGCTATGTTGTTTTTTAAGGCATTGAGAAAGGGTTATAGGATCTTTTATGACACAGAAACAGTGTTGGTATTTTGCATTTTCAGAAAAGCGATTTTTCAGTTTTTGAGCTGCATAAGTTCTGTGCTTAACAATACACTATTTAAAACATAAATTACTCACAGTCATACACTACCATTATAAAAAAAAACATTAATTTGTGAGAGATTGCTATTTCAAATAAATTGTCTTTTTTTTATTTTTTACTTTCTATAAATCTTTTCTATTCTGTTTTTTTTTTTTACTTTCTATTAATCAAGATTCCGGAAATGAATATGTTACGGTTTTCAGAAAAATAAAAAATAAAACATTTAATAATCTTACCAACCCAAAACACTTGAATTGTATAGTGTGTAGAAGGACTACAACACTTGTCAGCCATGATTAATTTATTCCACAACTGAAAGTGTCCAGTAATGAGGTGATACATAGGGGGGGGAAAGTATTTGCCTGATCTAGACAATCCCCACAAAACAGCTTTTATTAGGCTGCTGATTTGACTAGAGCCTTCATAGAACTGTACATTATTTAATATATATTTTTTACAATTACTATTGTTTTATGTGCAAAACTTTTTAATAAGGAAAAATGAGTGCACCTTTAATAGCAGTTTGCCTGCAACACCTGCTCCAGGTTTGTGTGCCAGAAGTGTACAGCAGTTTCCTGCCCTCAGTCGGTCCCAACCTGCTTGAACCTGGACTTTCAATGGCTCGATTTGGGTCATAAACAGAGCTGATGATGCACACAGCTTAGCCAAATTCATATTTTGGAGAAACACTGATTACTTTGAGGTGCAATTGTTGCAGATTCTGGCTTCCAGGGTACTGCCACCCACTGATCCGCTACTGTAGGTTTTTTCTGAACCGAGAGGAACTGTGCATCTGGATCACAGCAGGCTTTTCTAGTGCCAGATAACTCCAGGCTGCTCTGCAGCAAGATAGCGCATTTTCTGAAAGTCAGGCAATTTAAATATGAATTTACCAGAGAGCTTTAATAATACTGACAGTATTTCTGCCCATTTAATGCTTACAATTTGTGACACTAATATACACTATTATTGCCAAATGTATTGGGACACCACTCCAAATCATTGAACTCAGGTGTCCCAATCACTTCCATGGCCAAAGGTGTGTAAAATCATGCACCTCGA
Source organism: Pseudorasbora parva (assembly GCF_024679245.1). NCBI lineage: Eukaryota > Metazoa > Chordata > Actinopteri > Cypriniformes > Gobionidae > Pseudorasbora > Pseudorasbora parva. The sequence goes on along the minus strand of NC_090194.1, from coordinate 4,651,963 downwards.
CATGCAGACACTTCTACAAACAAAGCGCAATGTGCGCAGAAGTCAGCATCTGCAGAGTCAATTGCTACAGACCTCCAAGCTTCATGTGGCCTTCAGATTAGCTCAATAATGGTGCTTAAAAAGCTTCATGGAATGGATTTCCATGGCTGAGCAGCTCATCCAAGCCTAAGTGGTGGAAAGTGGTGCAAAGTACGCCACCACTGGACTCTAGAGCAGTGGAGACGTGTTCTCTGGAGTGACCAATCACGCTTCTCTGTCTGGCAATCCGTTGGACAAGTCCGGGTTTGGTGGTTGTCAGGAGAACGATACTTCCCTGACTGCATTGTGCCAAGTGTAAAGTTTGGTGAAGGGAGGATTATGGTGTGGGTTTTTCTTCAGGGGTTGGGCTTGGCCCCTTAGTTCCAGTGAAATTCTGATGAACTAATGAACTCTTAATGCTTCAGCATACCAAGACATTTTGGACAATTTCATGCTCCCAACCTTGTGGGAACAGTTTGGGCATGGCCCCTTCCTATTCAAACATGACTTTGCACATAGCAAGGTCCATAAAGACATGGATGAACAATTTTGGTGTGGAGGAACGTGACTGGCCTGCACAGAGTTCTGACCTCAACCCGATAGAACACAATTTTTTGATGAATTAGAGCGGAGACTGCGAGTCAGACCTTCTCATCCAACATCAGTGCCTGACCTCACAAATGTGTTTCAAGAAGAATGGTCATTAAAGTTCATGTGCGTGTAAAAGCAGGCATCCCAAAGCTTTTGTCACTATTGTGTAGGTCAGGTAATGCATTAGCTTGTATTTAATGCTTTATGTACACTTATAATCTATTGTAAATTGTCAAAAAGTACTTCAAGTATTGTTGATCGTTTAATGAATGTTTCAGGTGAGTGTTATTGATGAAACATCATTCACAGTTAGATGCTAATGATGTAACAGCCTTTGTTGCGATTGATTTCAGGTTAATGGGATCGATCTGCGAGGTGCCACTCATGAACAAGCTGCAGCTGCACTGAAAGGAGCGGGGCAGACGGTAACCATCATCGCCCAATACCGGCCCGAGGGTAAGTGTCCATCAGCTCCTCCTGACCAAACACTGTCGCTGAAGGTCACATGATTCTTACTCATGGAGCCACTCAGGGTGCAGAGGTCACCTTTAGCTGCAGGCAGGACAGAAACACAACTCACCCAGACGTTTTTGGGCCAAGCCCAACCCGGTGTGCTCATTATTCCTCCTGACTGTTAGAGAATAGTGCATGTGCCCTCGGAGTGTTGAGGTGCCATGTTTGATAAGTGTCATTTAGGGGGTTTGGCTGCTCTGGACTCCAGTGACCCATTCAGATGGGGTTGGATGCATCACCGTAGTCTCGGATCTGAGAATGTGTTCACTGGCTTATTTTACTTAAAGGTGAAGTGTGTTGTTTTGTTCGATGTGACAATAATTTCTTCAATGCTAGTTCAATGTGCTTAGACAACTACGAAACCAAAACCTTTGTGGGGCTCACAAATATTTTCACGCTATCCACAAAAATATGAAGCAACACAACCGATTTCAACTGTGATAATAAGAAATGCTTTTGAGCTCCAAATCAGCATATTAGAATGATTATTTATATAGCACCATGCAAAACTGAAAATCCAATTAAATTAAAATAAATTAAATTACAGTTATTAAATTATAATTAAATATCAAAATAATAGTTTTTACTGTATTTTTGATCAAAGAAATGCAGTTTTGGTGCACATAAGAGACTTTTAAAACATTAATAAATCTTAACAACTCGAACTTTTGAGCAGTAGTGTAAGTTTTTACTCTTCTAAAAAAAGTATCAAACACAAAAACAATCTATTATAAAAGATTACATATTAGTGTTATTTTTTTAAAGTGCATTATGTAACTTTCCGCCCACTAAAGGGCGCCTATTCAAAACAAAGGCGTTTAATGATGCCACGTTTGAGCTCAGAATCCTGGGACATGTGGTCTTCAACTCACAGCCGGTGGAAAAGTATCGGGATTGGATCAGAAATCACGTTCATGATGTGATTAATAACGTTACTATAGTATAAAGCAGAGCAGGACCGAGTGTTGTGGAGCTGAGCAAGGCCGCTGGAGCGATTGTTATGCAAACACACGGCTCATGAACAGCGGGGCTTTTATTATGCCACAGTCGCCGGCGCCATTTCCGCTTTTACGGTCATGAGTTTGAGATAACGCAGCTCTGTTCATCATATCAGATACATTTGTGTCGAAAATAATGTTATGTCGTTACTCTACACTCACTCAGCGGCTGCTGTGACACTTGTTCACATTGCTAAGAGTAAAGCGCTTCTGCCAAATAAAACAGGAAACCAAGGATAACGCAGATATGACACAATTGAGAAGCGACTCCCTCAGACGTCCCGGCTCCTTGGTTAAAATTCTCAGAATTTACAAATAGCGTGAAACATTTGGGATATTGTAAGTACTTAATTGGACAAAATATATAGCGCTGACATAGTGGTTTTTGGATATTTTACTGAAATGTTTTTACATAGTGCAACTATTTTTTTCTAAATATATATTCATTTTAAAAAATCTTAATAAAGAAAATGCTTTGTAGAAGTAGATGGTGTACTGTAGTTGTTATCAACCAGCAGAGGCCAACTGAAACACACAGAGACTAAAGGGACATGGGGGTGGGAAGAAAAAATGAGACAGGAGGAAAATTATTTTTCAATGCTTTTGCAAACATTTGCGTTCCCCTTAGAAACGTTATGTTCACTTGCAAAAATGCTCTGGGTTTTTTTTTTGTCTCTAAGTTGGAAAGAATTGACTTTTCTAAGCTAGAATAGTTTGTAATAGCACAAGTAAGTATTTTTCCTGTGATGATGATCAATATTGACCCAGTCCCATTTAGCCATTTAGCCCAGTCCCAAAGCCACAAACTGCTGTAAAAGCTTTAAAAAAAAAAGAGTGGGTTATTACTGATGTATTTTATTTTAAGGAATAAATGTGAAAATATTTTGATCTTTGTTAAGCACAGACCTTATTTCAGTCATTTTTAAGCAAAAAAAACTAAAAAAAAATCATTGACTTTGGGATCTTGGAACTAAAAGTGCGAAAATGCTCTGATTTTAGGATTCATTTTTGCAGCTCATTTTTCCCAATTCCAATTTGTGCCACCAAGTGAACCAGAAATGACACATTTCACCTTTAAATTGTGGCTATACAAAATACAAGTTATCATATTCTCCATGATATAGGAATCGGTGTATGAGGTGTGTGTAGCATGAGCTACAGGTGTGTGCTCATACAGTCTGTGATAAGGTGAGAGAGACAGAGTGGCAGTGTGGTCAGGTGTGTACTGATATGTCCTCTCTTTTTTCACCCGTCAGAACTTGCCCTGTGCTCCCCACGCCGGGCCCCGCCTCCGACTGCAGGTTTGTGCCATGTGATCAGCACCTGGGTCAAAAGCAGTACCACACAGACAGACTGCACAGAGCTAGACCACAACTAAAGACTCGACCGCTAGAACTGCAGATTTTACAGTTCCTTTGTTTTGCCTTTCCATGAGGCTTTGGGAACTCCAGGTCAGTTCCAACTCAGGTTCTGTCGATCTCTCTGCAGTCTGGCTGAGGACTGTGGTCTCATTCTTGCCCCAGTGGCGGCTCTGACCATGGGCCTCTCATTCAGGGGAAGGGACAGAGAGAGACCTTGCTCTCCTGATAATCCTGTGTGCATCCTGTGTTCCCCTGCCTGCTGCCTCTCTTGATAAACTCCTCGGCTCCTGTTGTGTTTGTTCTTGGCTCTAACCCGCTCGTCCAACACAGACGGCTGCTGTACAGTACATACACATCTAGGTATTAATACTGAGAGATACCTTCATTTTTAGGATTTTTTATTTATTTAGATTTTTTAGGATTCCGTTTATTTTTAGGATTCCCTGATGAATAGAAAGCAGAAAAGAACAGCATTTAGTAATAAATAGTAAAGACATTTATAATGTTTAAATTGTTGAACGAATGTTTAGTGATTATAACCAAGCAATGAATCTCACAATTCAGTACGAAACACTGAGGATTATTATTTTACACCGTTACTAGAAGACGTAGAAGCACTGTTATAGCATTTTATCATATATGTATGCAAAACACATGGACATAAAGCCACACAATTGGGTCTTTTACAGTAAGTTAAATGAGCTTTACCAGAATGTAAATGAACAGCTCAGGGTCAGGGTTAGGGTTGGGGTCAGCAGCCATGCTTGTTTACCGCTCTGCTCACTGTCTCCGCTCCTTTCCTCCTCTTCCTCCTTTGACCATTTCCTCTCCCAAACTACCTGCTGCCCTCTGCTAAAGCCGCATCCTTTCCACAACACACACAGATCATGCTCACAGAATGGCAGCATGTTAGCCCACTCACAAACACAAACTACTATGGCAGTTTTCTAAACTAATATGTTTCTGCATATTAGTACAGATTCATATTCGGATTCGATCTGTTCTATCAATTGTAAGACAACTGTGGCCCCAAAAGTATTTGGACACTTACACCACACT